>NC_092868.1:36088622-36403544 GCF_032062135.1 Pyxicephalus adspersus | reverse complement strand
ACTCGAGCCCCGGACCGCGGTAATCCGCGATCGCTGGTCGCGCGTATTATCGCACTTCCCGCGATCGCGGATTTCAATGATGAATCAGGGCCAATATGACACACTGTCAAATGTGTAAGCCTACCCAATACTCTCACCAATATGTTGTTCAATTGCATTGACCCCACTCATTGTTGACAATTGGGAAAACGGAATATAAAATTCATATATAAAGGTATATGATGGACACATTTGGGCAGATTTAATAAAGTGTTCCTAGACTGGAGAAGATCGGGCTATCATGGGATAACCTGAGTGATCCAGAAAAGCTATAATGGATTTCTTGAAAATCATTTGATACTAGTTGGACCACCTAGGATAACCTATCTTCCCCAGTCGTGGGAAGCTTTAATAAATAAGGCCCATTGTATTACATAAATCACAAAAAACATACATATAGCTAAAAGCTGCACATGTAAACTTAAACATAAGAGAAACAATTATTTTACAGTGAAAGTATTTACTATATGTTTTTTTCATGTAGGTTGGTCATGTATGTTAACCTCTGTGATGCCTGATACCAAAGCGTGCCTTAAAACCACCAACATATCTAGCAGCACACCTCAACTGCAACTTTTTTGTGACCTGGAGAAAGACTATGTAAAGGAGCTAAGGCCCATCAAAGACTGGAAAAATATCTCCATTATTTTCATAGATATCACCATATACTCTATACTGCTTGTGGTAAGTTTAATGGAAAAACATTTTTGATTGAAGGATGGATAGATGAACGGATAGAAATGTAATCACAGGTATAGCATATATTTCACTAAAATTGAAAATAATATAGGCAGTGTTAAAAGAGTGTAGTTGGACCCACCAAAGGAAGTGCTAACCAGTGAGTATGGTTTTCTTTTAGTCTTTTAGCAGGATTATATACCATATCTGTAATCTATTGATACTATTTTTTTAGGAACTAATGATATAGAGGAGCAATTCACATGCTTCCAAGCTGCCCATATTTACCAGAAGCTTGTCTGGGGGGCATACATGTAACAAGACAATTTGAGACCACATGCATGTAGTTAAAGACTGTCGGAGACTGCTTAGTAGTAACAAATCTTGTCAGACTTCATGCATGCAACCCCTCCACAAGCTGAGACTGCACACATGTAACCAGTGACATGTTAACATACATCATTCTTTTCTTTTTAAAATAAAAGTTATCCTGTACACAGTGCAGCTGCATTAAGTTACCCAAATTAATATCATCATTATTTGATGTCAAACCTACAGCTTGGTAGCTAGAGCTAAAGTAAAATAGTAATTATTAAAAACTAGCAACAACACAAGCATAGTTTCCATTCACTCAAATTGGTTTTTGTCTCTTTTGGTCTATTTGGTCAGTTTTCACAAATAGAGACTTATATATTTTATTTTATACTAAAATGATTATTTTGTTTCCTTAATCACAGAAAGAAAAAGATCAGACAATAACAGTTAACTGTATGTATACCCAGGTAATAAAAACAGAAATGGATTTCTATGAAATGTCAATACCATTCTGCATTAAATAAATGTGTTAGGTCCATCTAATTAAACTTTCTAGAAAATAAAACACATGTATGTGCAATTAAAAATTATTTGGATGTTACCAGCTAATTTCCTGCCTGAAAAAAAAAGGATTGATACTTACATGCAACATTTCTGCTCCAGTCTTCTTTGTCTTCAATTGTTACAGCTGCAGAAATAACTTCTGCAAATTAAAAACTTCTGGTTGCGTTTCCTACCCAGTGCTAACAGTCTCTGCCTGTTACTCCAGTAGCAATGTTGGTTACAGCAGAAGAGCAGGAGGAGACTTGTCATCTTACACACCCAGATATTATAAATATAAATGTCGTCCTAGGTCAGTCATTTAGAGATCCACTGCAATGGATCACTAAATGATGTCAGGGGACTGCTATGTTAATATTAATATTATTATTATTATTACTATTATTTATAATAATAATAATAATAATAAACAGTATTTATGTAGCGCCAACATATTATGCAGCACTGTACAAAGACGGGAGAGTACACTAGATTCTACCTAAGAATGATGGGAGCACTCTTGTCTCACTTGAAAGTCAAACAAGCATATTCATAACAAGGTTTAGTTTTCTGAGAAATATCAAGTTTTCCCTTTGTTTTTGATATGGTTTTATAATTTGGCTGATGTATATTGAATATATTTACAAAAAATACATTTTAATTATCTCAGCAGACATGGAAAGATGAGTTTTTACAATGGAATCCAGAGAACTATGAAAATTTAAGTGCCATCTCACTTCCAAAAACAAACGTTTGGATCCCAGATATCCAAGTTGATGAATTGTGAGTATAAGCAGCTTGCATTACTACAAAATTGTATTTATAACAAAAATGTGTAGAATTACTTGATTTTTAGCATAATAAAAAAAATAAAACTGGGACTTTAAAAACATCTTATATCTTAGACATTTATAGACATCAATCCAGCAAGGCTTAGTTGACTGAATGTTAACAATGATGATGTGAACCCAAATATGCAAAATCTGCCTTGGCTGAACTCAATGACAGGAGATCCATCCATGTTGACAGAGCCCCTGTTATTGTTTAGCATATAACAGATGTAGCTGGCACTGAATGTTAAGCAGCTGATGCTGGGACATTTTTTGGAGATTGCTGGATCGTGCAAAGGTAAGTATTAGTTGAAAAAAAGAGAATGCTAAAACATTTTAAGTATGGCGTTGTTCAGTTATTTCTAGGTTTTATTTAAATCTTTTTGGGAATGGGTAAATGAAAATATGTACCCCTATACTTATTCCCCAGGATGAGGGGGCAGATATTTTTTTTTCTATATTCCAAATAAGCTCTTCACCTGCAGACCCCTTTACTCCAAAACACAACGGTTATGTTGTGGAGATAAGGCCCTCTCTCCCAGTGATGGCCCAGGATTAGGTTTGTGCCAAAAGAGAAGGGGGCAGTTTTTGCCCCTTCCTTCTTTAATGAGCCAGATTCCTCTGCACCTTTTATGTATAAGAAAGGGGGCACACACAGACAGTTGCTGCACCATTTATCAAAGAAGGTTCCCAAACCAAGGGTCTGGTCTCAGTGTAAAGCTACGTACACACTTCCAATTATTATCGTTGGAAAACGAACGACGAACGATCCTGCACGATATCTACGAACGATCGTATAGCACCGATCCTGCACATAGAGATAACGACACGATCGTTCGTAGATATTGTACACACAATAGATACGATCGTTTGAACGATAGAGGAACTATGTGCACGACAGGAAAGTGAACGAACGTTCGTTCATTACGCATGCTCAGATCATGGACGATCAACGAACGACCGTACACACGAACGATGTTCAACGATCGTCGTCCAATCCGATCCGCCGGTCCGGTCGTTCGTTTCCAACGACTTTCCTCGTTCGTCGGTGTCGTTGGTTACTTTTTTACGAACGATTTTTTGCCCAATCGATCGTTCGTCGTTCGTTTTGAACGATAAAAATTGGAAGTGTGTACGCACCTTTAGAGAGGACCCTACACTTCTTTTGTTTTTCTTATCTTATTAAGTGCCAATGTCCTTGTTTTTATGTGGGTAAAGTTAGGAAACATTTTGATAATGGTGATATTAGTTTCATAGCCCTACAACTGGTGTATCATGACTAGTGTTGGTCGAATATCTCACTACTCGGTTCGACAGCTATTCAATCAAATAGTGAGATGGTGGAAAAATGGTGGAAAAATTTATGGTGGAGTTATTTTTAGGGACTATTAAGGGCTGCAAGAGCAATCAGATTGCTCTTGCAGCCCTTTACTAGTTGTATGTGCTCTTGGATAGAGTTTCTCTATCCGAGAACACAAAGCACTAGATGTGATGAATGGGGAAAATTGTCCCCATAATTTAATTAATTAACCTGTAGTGCATCGGGGATCACACACTCTTCTCAGTGATTACAGCTTTGGCTGTGACCGCAAATTTCCCACAGTCATGTGACCGTAGGAACTGAACTGCAGATAAACTCTGCAGTTCCACTACTTTCTCCGGGGTACTACAGGTTAAATAACCTGTAGTGCCCCGGGGATCGCACACTCTTCTCAATGATTACAGACTCAGCGGCAATCATTGAGTAGATGCTCCGCAAGTATCTCCTACTTTGTAACACGCACAGTAATTTGATACAATAATGATACAGTAATATTGTTACATTTTTCTCGCAGTGGATAAAAGCAAAATGTAACAAATGTATCAGAATATTACTGTGCTGGAAAGTGTGTTACAAAGTAAGAGATATCATGTCATTGTAGGATAACCTGTAAAAAAAAAAAAAAAAAGTTAAATAAACACAAACATTAAATAAATAAATTTAACATTTTTATAATTAATAATTATAATTCTTATTTGTATTAACTTTTTTTTACCGAATCTTTTTTTTCGGGTTGGGTCTATCTGAATCGAACAGCCATATTCGGGTCGAATATAAGAACAACCCGAATTCGACCACAAACACTAATCATGACCCTCAGGAAGGCAATCATAACAAAATCTTACTTCAAAGGGAATCCTGATACTAAATACCTAGACCTTAATGACACCATCATAATCACCAAGATGCATAAGGATTTTTTTTGTGTGTTCTTCCAAGTTCCCAATGTTTGGCCATCTTGATTAGTTGGGTTGGAATGATGTAACTAACAGAATTTTCTGTCAGTATTAAAATTACAAACTCCTAGGTCCTTACAGAGAGGAACCTTTGTTTTATTTTTTTATATTTTATATTTTAACACTTTGCTAAATTTAATTAAGATTTTTTTAATGTTGCTAATATTAAGTTCTACCTGTGGGTAGACACAGTACAACCGACCCAGCAGTTTTTGTCTGCCTAAAGTTGAGTGGGTTTTAACTGCTGGACTCCAGTCATACTTAAGGTTAATTTGCTCAGGGCCATCCAATTCCTTGCTGGGATCAGTTGAGTTTAGGGTACGCAGTTGAGAATGCCACAACTTTACCACATGTGACATCACTGGTATGTGCACTGATCTATATGAATGAAAAAGTGGGCTAACAATTTATTTGTGCCCACTAACATGGGCTTGGGACGTTCTCCCAGTTTCCGCCATTCTTCCCCATTTCTTTATCATCTCCTTCTTCCGTTTAGTATCCCCTTTTTACTGAATATTTATTGAAATATGTCTAATAAAATGTTATTTACCTTTTTCTATGTTCTGGTGGGAAACCAAGGTGGGCGTCTTGAAGCTTCTAGGCATGTGCCAGTTGGTTATATAAGAAGGTTCACCTGGCAGGACTGAAAGAAGCTCCCAACCCTCTCTCCCCTTTTACTGTTTTTAATGTCGTTGGCATACTGCACCCCATGTTGGAGAGAGTTCCCAGCCATTTTCCATGTGAGACAGCATCAAAAGAGGTGGCTCCCACTCTTACACATTTCCAACAATACAGAAATTATTGGAGACTTGCCGGAGGCTGCACCATACATACAGACAGCTGGAAAAAGTAGTATACCAAAGGCTTTGAAGATGTGTAACTAGTTGCTTTTTTCAGTGTAAAAATAAAACTAATTAACCAAGAGTTTTAATTTTTTTTAGTTCCAATGTGGGACCTTGGGTTTGCTTCACAAGTGTTTGTAGAGTGTTGTATGCTTGTGTCTTTGTTCATGGTTAGTTATTCTGCTTTCTTTCATCTCTCAGTTTAGATTCTAACAAAGATCCAGACCACTCCTTTGTCTATGTTAACAGCACAGGATGGATAAACTACCAAAAAAAAATCAAAATGATAATCACTTGCACATTAAATATATACTTATTTCCTTTCGATGTCCACACTTGTAACCTGAGTTTCCAAAGTCAGCTTCACACAAGTAAGTTACGTCTTTGCTTAAATCCTAAAGTATGACTTTTTGTTAGAACTGGTTAGAGGTGAGGGGTTAAAACATTTTTTTGTGTTTTTATTGCTGTCTGTGCTTCCATTAGGGAGGCTCACTATTTCTTATTGTTCTGATCACCAATGCCATCAAAGTAAATCCAAACGTTTTAATTTGCAAACAAATCAAAAACAGTAGGGACATCTTCTATTGGAGATACTTGTTCCATAAAACTGTATAAGAGTTTTATCTCACTTTGTGAATCTAAACCCTCTAATTTCCTGTTGAGTTTATGTCTTTTATTATGTCAATACTGACTCCCAACTTTAAGTCCTTAACATTTGTACAAGCTCTTTTCCTGTATAGAAATTGATTTCAACACATCCAGATCAAATCTACACCAAGGCATATCAAGTTTATATTATTTCATGGATGATGGACAGTCTGCATTGTCTAGCAATTTTTGTACAGCTTTAAGATCCCTGACCCTTCCTCAATTAGTCTGCATGCACAGGTAGACTGTCCAGAAATGCCCACTACTTCAGATTGACATCCACCCATCAAGGCATTTTATGATTGCATAACTTCTTCCATGTGCTACCTTGCTATTTGATTCTGGGCTTCATGTAAAGTATTCATGTAAAGAAATACTGAGTCAGAGTGCAGCTCAATGTTTGCCTCTCCCACCACCTTTGATCTGCTTGCATTACACAGAAAACAAACCCTGGATCTAAAATAGGGTATATAATGAAATCAGCAGGGGTTTATTTAAAAAAATCAGCAATCAGAAAAAGCAAAATGTTAGCTGATAGAATTTCAGCTTTAAGGAAACAAGTTTCCATTTATTGTTAATATAGGATTTTGTTCTTTAAGCTCCTTTTTATATTTACAATTTTATAGTATATGTAATACCAATTCAAAACAGCAATATGTCATGCAATAAACACACAATGACTAAAAATAAGATACAAAAAGTAAAGCATGATAAGAGCAGTTTTGTATTGTATAAAATAAACAAAATACAACTTAAAAAAGTAGGATGGTCTCCAAAAAGTTTCTGCACTTTTATGCTTTTATTGGAAATAATGATTTGGGAGGTGAGAGTGTCATGTGACAGGTCTGGCAAGCCAGCTGGCCTTTCAGTTTAGTAAAAGAATTGTCACGCTGGGGTAAAGAATGCTCCAAAACTTGAAATTGCACCAAAGAGGAACAACGCTGTTTTTTGGGGCAAAAGGTGTGCCGAGAGCACAAATTCATCTTAACAACAATGCCCGCTCCCCACACTGCAGCCCACACTTTGGAACCAGACAATCAAAGCAAGAGGTTATGAAGCATCCAGCTTAAAGTCCTGATTTAGCGCCATCTGATTTCCACCTTTTCGGACCACTCAAAGAAGCTTTAAATGGAAGAAGATAATGATATGAAAGCAGCAGTGCATTAGTGGCTATACTCTCAACCAAAAACATCTTTTGCTGATGGCATTAAACAGTTGGAAACGCTGGGAAAAATATATTGCAAAGAAAGTGATATAATTTGTTTTTAAAGTTTTTAATAAATATAGTTAAAGAAAAGTGCATAAATCTTTCAAATACCTCCTCATACCTTATACATATTTCTCCATCTTTAAGTTGAAGATGTGAATATCACTGCACTGAGAACAGTAGACCAGTTAAATGAGGATCTCGGTTTTTACAATGAGGAAGAATGGAGGCTGCTCAGCATAAAACCAATTAACACACTGTGGGCAGACCGCCAAAGCAAACATGCTATGCTAGTATTTCAGGTGAGTTCTTGGTGCTGGTATATTTCTATTGTTGTTGTATATTATTGTGTCCAAGACACGTTTTCATGTATTTATGTGATTAAACAATGCTTGCCCTTATCATTTATCTACACAAAAATCTGAATAAATAGAATTCTAGGGGAATAATAAAAATGTGAAGGGTGAAATAAACTGCAGATAAACAGGTCATAATAACAGATAACAGGTCAGATAACATCAGTTAGCTCCTAAAGACTTACCTTTCTTTTTCTTTCTTTTGTAAACTCATGTCTTGTCACAAATGTTATTAGGCCATTGCCCTTCAAACTTCTCCATAAGCACATCTAATTTACTGTCTGATGGTATACAAGCATCATCAAGCCCTGTCCACCCTATTTGTATGTTCCATGGCCCTCCCTTTTTAAATTTTTGCTTTCCTTTACACCAATCAATCCTTGCAATACATGTACTTTACTTCAGCCATCTAGTCTTAGTTTCATGTGTGGGAATTACGTACTGGAGGCTGCATGCAAATGCAGTCTGTCCAGGAAGGCCCATTACTCTATCCTGAGACAACATTAAGGTGGACAGCATGTACATAAAACCCTCCGAACCCTTCCAAAGATGTACATATTGCTTAGGACTGCTGCTGAAACAAGATCCGGGCAGCTAGAGTACTTACAGGAATGTTTACAGGACAAAAAAGAAGAACCAAATCACTTTATGAAAGTCGCAAAATGGCTTTGTGTCTCTTTTTATATCTGTTGGCTGGAATCCGGCCTGGGACCCTAGGTTAGATTGCCTATGATGTGAACATCCTCACCAGTGCCATTGGTGCATTGTAAAGATTTTGTATTTTACTTTTGAGATTTAACATGATCCAGCACCTCGCCATAGTTTGCAAGTCTGTAATGGCAAGTTTGTAATGGGGAATAGATCAATTGAAAGTGAGATGCGAACAACACCAAGAACTCATCTTCTGCTCTTTGTTTGACCTTTTTCAAGCACAGATTTCACAGTTCTGGTCTTCTTTAAGACAGCAAAAAATTTAAATGAGTCCAACGATGTGTTTAACACCATGTATTGCACTACATACAACTTTTGTGCATCCATAAACTTGTCTGTACTTGTCTTATCTAGATCACCTTTCAGAGACAAACTCTCTACTACGTGGTGAATCTCCTACTGCCCAGCATGTTCCTTATGATTGTAAGTTTGGCTGGATTCTACATACCTCCAAACAGCGGAGAGAGGATATCCTTTATGGTTACTATATTGTTGGGTTACTCTGTATTCCTTGGTATTGTCTCAGAAACATTGGACCCGTCTGCACATGGAACACCAATAATAGGTAATAAAGGCTTAGGCAAGATTCGTTTAAAAAATACCTAATTGGAAAATTGTATGAGGGCATAAAGAAAAGAATATAACCAGTAATATTCAGTTTTAAAAATGTTTTTATATATTCTGATATTGTCATTTCAGAAGTGTACTTTTTGGTATGCATGTCCCTTCTTGTGATCAGCTTGATGGAAAGTATTTTTATAGTTCGACTAATTGATAAGAAAGATTTTCTGGCACAAATTCCTACCTGGTTGAAAGATCTAAGTCTAGGAAAAATAAGTTCCTTGCTTTGCATTAAGAAAGATAATAATTCCACTAACCCAAAGATGAACATGTGTGATGAATTTCAGGACATGGAAAACAGCGCTGGTGAGTTGCTCCTTAAATTATTTATAGTGCGGTGTATATAAGAAGTTATAGAGGTTGTCCCTTACTGGTCACTGGCTAGCAAATCCTTGTTTGTCACTGTCCAGGTGTTGTTCTGCTGAAATAGGACAGCATAGGACTTTAAACAGAACTTTGAAACAAACATTAAACAAACAATGTATTGAGGGTAAAGGAATGCTGCATGGCACAAAGTACAGAGATATCTTCAATGAAAACCAGTTCCACAGTGCTCAGAACTTCGGACTGGGCTGAAGGTTCACATTCCAACATTGACCAAAAAAACATAACAGGAGTGGCCTAGGGACAACTCTGTGAATGTCCTAGAGTAGCACAGCCAGCAGCCTCACTTGAACCATGTTGTACATCACTGGCGAAACCTGAAAATGCCTGTACATTGATTGTCCCCAACCACCCAGACTGAGCTTGATGTTTGTTTTTTTCTCAAAGTTTAGGTTCCTTTAATATGGTCTTCTCACATATAGATATATTTAATATTATATATTTGTTCAGAAAGCTATTTTTTAAGGAAACTAGAGCATTCCACTGCTTTCTGCAAACCTTACCTACACCCCAAACCTTTCCCTTACTCTATGTGGGCTTGTTACCAGCAGATAATAATGTTCCCTTTTTTTTCAGGTGAATTGACCCTACGCATGGCTAATGAACATAGCACCAACAATTCCTACGATGGAAACATACTTATGAAAGAACATAATGACATGCTGGAAAGCATTCTCAAGGAGATAGTAAGGATACGGCAAAATATTGAGGCCGATGATCAGCAGACAAAATTTCTGCACGTTATATTTGCATTAGATAAATTACTTTTTAGGATATATCTGATGATTATATTGGCTTACACTGTGACATTTGTATTCCTTTGGTCTTATAACAGTAGTGCATAGACAGTGAGCCATAGTAGCAGTAGATTCTGGTGCGGGGACCTCACTACTGGTGCAGGAAAAGTTGTTTAAAAGATAATAATCAGAATAATACTTAGACTGGTTAAAGCTAAAAACAAGGAAACCAAAAAAACAGGATAGTAACATACTCCTATAATTTCACACCTAATATTTTCCATTGTTTCTTTCTTTACTGCTGTCTCCCATTCAAATTCAGTGCAAGGCAGATTTTTTTTTTTAATTTAAAGTTGAGCTGTAAATTCAGACATACATAAAAGACACAGTGACTGTATGCACTGACACATCATTATTTTCTTTTATAAGGACCTACATGTGACCTGGTCAGTCTCTTTCCTCTATCCATTTTTTAGTACACTTGACTAGAATATAAAAAAACAGCAGAAAGAACAAGTCGGTTGTGCTTGATTTGTTCTTGAATTGTTTAAGACATTTCACATCTTTACAAGCTGCTTGATTATTTCTACTGGTGTAAGGAATTATCCCAGCATTTATACTCACACAGCATAAACACCTACATTGGTAGAACTGGTGAAGCAGTTTGGAAAGCAGCCAGCAGAATGTGACTAGCTACTGCTGGATATACAATGACCTGGATAAATGCGAACCTTCAGAGACAACATTCTGGCCACATCCTCTTGTCCTCTCATGGTTGCCAATGGTCATATCCAATAATCAACATGCATACATGATATAGAAATATTTGCAATTTAACAGCTTATTCATGATAGATGTTCACATAAGACATGCTTATTCATTATACATTTGTATGTCTTTTCTAAATGAGGTGTTTATTTGTATACAGCATGTTGAATCCCAAATAAAAACCTTTTTCTTAACTGTTTTATTCAGTTGTTACCAATGTCGTTCTTTATATATAATGCTTTCTTACTGTTATTTGTATGTACTTTAAATTGCTATTCTATATAGTCATAGGATTGTATTTTCTGTTTTCAAACATGAACTACTATATCATTGCAAATATCATTTTAAAGACCTGACTCTCAAAATCTCAAATAACTTTTTAAAGATCTGACAAATATTTGTTCACGTGCTAAAAAAAATTCCATATTTATGTTATGTTAGATTCCAATACATAATTCTAGCATGTTTTGTTTTATGATCAGTAAACCTTTGCACAACTGTCACAGTACATGTGTGAAGTGGGTTGCAGTACTTAAGAAAAGTGGGGTAGGGTGCCTTGCCAAACATGATATATATATACGCAGGTATCTATAAAAAGGAAGAGGTTTATGACTACACCCACATAATAAAATGGAAAAAAAAGATGTTCCTCATTAAAAGAGACCAATATCCCTGGTCATTTTATAACTTATCCTGGAATTAATAATGTACATTATTTATTTTATATTACCTGCAAGTACAAGGTGTCCTTATAGACTCTATATGAGCACCTACCTATGCCAATCCTAATTCCCAATTCCCAGTGGGAAAACTGAAAGGATGTTTCAAGACAAATGGCAAAGTAAAGAAGAATGTCAAAGGCAAGACAAAGTGCCATATCCACATGAACAATCTCAGAACACTCCCCTCAAGTCCAACTACATAATCTGAACATATTACCAAAATCAGGTCTCAAAAATCAAATAGTTACCCATGTGGCCAGGTAACCATATAATGGAAATATAGGAAGCTGACTCTACTAAACAAAGAGGCATATTAAAAGAAAGAAGGGATATCCCTAGGGAGCATACTAATATGCCATATCTGTTTGTGACTCTTCAATTCCATCCACACAATATACATATGTGATTCCACTGGAGGTTGAACGCATAGAATATACATATCCTAACAAAGTATTTCTTTTTAATAAATGCTTTTGAAATGTTTTCCCTTTGTTTGTAATACCTTTTTGAAGTTCTTAAAATAAAAAGGCAGAATGTAAATCAGCATCAAAGGAAAAAAAGCAAGGGATGGGGGCGGGAACAAAAGGGAGACAAAAGGGGCAGTAAAGGAAAATTGAAGAGAACACGGGGAAAAGAGAGGTAACAGGAGCAACTTTTAGTATCTAGTTTTCATGTTACACCCATTGGCACAAGTAAGTACCTATTTGGGGGGAAAGTGACTATACATGGTGCAGGCCAATCCACCACATCCTCACCTGGTTACACTCCTACAGTTTAGGAGGACGAACAGCCCAGCAGCCCAACCACTGGAGTATGAATGGGAGTACTAATATCCAAAATGATAGAGGAAACATACAATAGATAGCAGGGACAGATATCCTGAATCCCAATGTATAACAAATATAATCTGCAAATCCCAGCTAGATGTAGCACTCCCCTGATTCTGACATATCTAGGCCATCCTTGGTAGGAACAAATTGTACCTAGACTGTGCCTGAAGAAGGCATTTCAGCCTTTAGCAAGAGAACGATTGGGGATCACTATGAATGAAGCTGGAGTTAACCCTATGTAAGAGAACAGACCAAACAACCAAGAAATACCCCCATTAAGCCCCCCATCCACAGCAGTAAACTTTGAGGCCATTTTGACAGAAAGGTACAACAACAGTACCCACACTTTCTGGGGACCTGACAGGGAAAGAAGCTCTGTAGAAAGGCACAATTAACTTGCTTGTAATATTTGTGAAGGGAAATTCCATTTGAAATTCCAATTCAAGGAGTATTCATAAGTAAAACAAACTGGGTCAGATTATAAAGAAAACTGGTCACAATGTCAAGAGCTACTAAGGACACGTTGAGGAAAAAGCTCTTTCGAAAAGATTAGTGCACTTGTTCCTAATGTTGAAGATGAGTGATTGCACATTAATATCTGGATCAGTTAGTATCCAGGAATACTACAAATACAAGGAAATACCCGTGTTTGTACAGACAAAAACATGTAGTCATCTGGTTCTATTAACCTCACGTACTTTCATTTGCTATACACAGATCCTGATGTGTTCTCTTTCTACAGTGTGTATGGTTGTCCCACAGCCTACGGGATAGTCTGATGTCTTCCACTTGTCCTACATTTTTTCAAATGATTTGCTGTTTCTTTATCTAAAATTTTGTGTCATGTATTGAATATGTGTTTGTGTAGTAAAGATTTTATATAAACAATGTGACTGTCACAGATCCCCGCAGGTCTAGGGCATCTGTGCCTCCTTCTGGCTCACCC
The DNA here is from genome assembly GCF_032062135.1 of Pyxicephalus adspersus. NCBI lineage: Eukaryota > Metazoa > Chordata > Amphibia > Anura > Pyxicephalidae > Pyxicephalus > Pyxicephalus adspersus. The sequence goes on along the minus strand of NC_092868.1, from coordinate 36,390,093 downwards.
ACCTTGCAGTCCCCTGCTGCCCGCACCATCTCTGCTTCAGGATCCAACTCTCTGCACACTTCCTAGTCCAGGTCATGTGATTCTCGATCAGCCGCTTCTTGCTTTAGAGGACTAGGGTGTTCGGCAGACGCACTCCATCTGCTGGGAGCCATATGAACAACACATGAGGCTATCCCATCACCAGCACTCCCTCTGCTGGTGGGTTTGGTGTCTGCACCTCACATGACCTACACTCATCACATGACATACCCTTTTTAAGGAAGTGAACTGGCAACAGGCAGTTTCCCGGACAAAGGAGTTCCTTGTGGTTTCTACTGCTCCAGTTTCTGCGTACTGTTCCTGTGCTATCTGTGTACTAACCCCGGCTTGGTTCCCTGACAAATCTTGCTTGCTGCTTGCCCTGACCTTTGGCTTGTTTCCTGACAACTTTTGTTTGCTGCATGTCCTGTCCTTTGGCTTGTACGACTACTCTTTTGGATTTTGCTCTGGAACTATGTTTTTGGTTCCTGGTCCCGGGGTTTGACTGGAAAGGTCCTGGACAATGTTTATTTGGCACCCAGACTGAGGTGTTTTGTGTATTAGAGCTCCAGGAAAAGTAAGGTTGATGTTCACCTGATGGGTGGCTTTCATGAAAAACCAGTGTAAGGGGTCCTGGAGCTGCACAAGGAAGAGTTGGGAGGGATCCTTGCCCACCCGTTCCGTGTCTGGGTCTTCACCTGGATCTACAAAGCACAGGTGCTCTATTTAGGAGATCAGCGGCGAGCTGCTCAGTGATTTCCCATAGCTTGGAGAGAAAATAGTTCCTAAAACAAAGGAATTTTTTATTTTGTTAGTTGGAGAAGAACTGCCGAAGAGGTAGTTATTTGCCAAGCTAGACTATAGTTTGCTTTGCTGTTTTTTTACTTTGTTGTAGGCGAATGTATTCAAAAATTTGTGATCACAACAATAAATCCCCCAAATCACCAAATCTTGGTGAAAATGCACCAATAAAGGGAAATTGTAAAAAGGAACTTATTGCCATCTTCTTTCTGCATCAAGAGCGACCTTACCAAGAAAGATTCCTGACAAATTCTGTTTTCCTTGTTAATTTTTTTTTTAACAACAAAAAGAAATATGTAGAACCACATTTTCAAGACGCATAAAAGACAACTAAAACAATACTAACCCAGACCATTACAGTTTGCCTTACTGTGTTGTGACATTGTTTTTTTTGTTTTATTTTTTCTTCTCTCTTTTTTCACAGAAACATTTTAGTACACCGTATCCTTCAGTAATAAATGTATAATGACTCACACCTAAAAAATGATTTCTGATAATATGTTGGAACTAGTCTTGATACATTTCCTTAATTAATTATTTATTTAAGGGTTATTAAGTAATCCTCACAACATTTACTTGACAGTAATGTATTACCAGAGCCATTACCAACTTCTTCACATTGTACATCAATTAAGTTTGCAAATGCAGACAACACAGAAAATATTACTGCATTTTATTAACATATCACTGGACCAGGTTTGTTCTAATCTCTCCCCAGCAGTGGATGTTCATTTTTCTTTCTCTTTTTGCTTGGTACTTTTAGGTGAGGTTAAACATATATACTTTTACATGGATAGTTACATAGTTACATGGTCAGTTAGGTTGAAAAAACACATCAAGTCCATCAAGTGTAACCACTAGGGAAATAAACATATCCCAGAAAAAAAAACCCTATAGACATAGTTGATCCAGTGCCCCCTTAAATGTATCTTCTCAAAGCAGAATAGATTCAGTTCAGCATATCTCTCCTCATAGCTGAGTTCCTCCATTATATTTATTAGTTTAGTTTTCCTTCTTTGCACGCTCTCCAATTCCACAATGTCTTTTTCTGAACTAGTGCCCAAAACTGGACTGCATATTCCAGATGTGGTCTGACCAATGCTTTGTACAGGGGCAGGATTATGTCTCCGTCTCTGCAGACTATTCCTCTTTTATTACCAGAAAGTACTTTACTAGCTTTAGATATTGCAGCTTGGCATTGCATGCTATTTAAAGGTCTATAATCTACCAGGACCCCCAGACCTTTTTCCATTCCTGACTCCTCCATTGAATCCCCCCTAGTATTAGGCATGTATGTTGTGCCCAAGGGCAAAACTTTACATTTATCTATAATAAATGCTATTTGCCACTTGGCTACCCAATCAAACAGTACATCCAGGTCTGCTTGTAGTATATAGACATCCTGTATGGACCTAATTCCATTACATAATGTGATGTCATCTGCAAACAGAGAAACAGTACTTTTAATCCCAAACTATCATTTATAAAAATGTTAAACAGTAAAGGTCTGAACACTGAACCCTGGGGTACACGGCTAATAACCTTAGACCATTCAGAATATGAATCATTAATTACAAGTCTCTGGATGCGGTCTTTAGGTCAGTTCTCTATCCATTTACAGATTGACTTTTCTAAACCTATCGACCCTAACTGTATCAAATGCTTTATCAAAGTCCAAGTACAAAATATCAACTGCTACTCTACTATCTATGTGTTTACTTACTTAGCGAATAAATTAGTTTAACAACTTCGGTCTATCTTGAATCCATCCTGACTATCACTTATAATATTATTTTCTAGTAGAATTGCCTCCATGTGGTTCTTTATCAAACTCTCTAGGACCTTTTTTAACTATGAATACTAAACTGGTCTGCAGTTACCTGGTAATGACTTTGCGCCCTTTTTAATGACAGGATTACACCAATCCATTGGTAGCATGCCATTGATTAAAGAGTCCCTAAAAATTGGAAATAATGGCTTTAAAATAATTGAGCTCAAGTCTTTGAGGACACGTGGATGTAATCCATCAGGTCCTGGTGCTTTATAACCTTAACTGAATCCAATTGTTTTAGAGTCATATCAAATTTGAGCCATTATGGCTTGTTTAAGGCAGTGACATTGCTATAAGCAATTTGAACTTGAGCGCTGCCATTTTGCTTTGTGTACACAGAGCTAAAAAAAAGTGTTTAGTAAATCCACCTTTCCTTTATCCCCAGAGACATCCTTTAGGAAGCCTACATACATCTGTCTCATTTTGAAGTTTTGCATATTTTATTTCCGTATTTTCGTTTGCATATGTTTTTCAAATGATGAAGGTGATATTTTTATATTTTTTGGAATTACATTTTCTTATTTTTTAGTGCTTTTTTAACATTAACTGTGACCCACATAGGTTTTAAATTTAGCTCCTTAAACTTAGGCATTGGAATGTGTTTTGCAGTTTTTTTGTGTAGAACAGACTTGAAATATTCCCATTTCTGTTCTGTATTCTTTGAGGACAATATTCCCTCCCAGTCCAAATTATGGGGAGCCACCATTATTATTGAAAAATTTGCTTTAAAGCTAAATGTTTTTATATTTTCTGTTTTTGCTTCCTGTTTACAACTTACATTAAACAAAATCATATTATGATCACTGCTACCCAAATTTGTATTTATATACATGTTTGTTATAAGCTCTGTATTGTTAGAAAAAAAAAGAGTATCATTTCTAGTTGGGGTTTCTATTGTTACACTTACCTCTTCCTTTCTAAAGCACAGCGTCTCCCTCCTGTGCAGGCAGCCAGTTCTGAACCCAGGCGCACCTGCTCTTCCTAATTTATACAGTATTGCCTCCCACTGGCCAATCAGGAAATAGCCTCCAAATCCTCCTTGGCTATTTAGCTGGCTCAGACACAGCACTCTGTGTTCGTGCATCGTGTCTCCACAAGCGCCAAGCCCCCTAGCTCTGCTGAGCATTTCCTGTACACTTGTTGATTTATTCAGGGATTTCCTCTGTCCAGTTTCTGTGTTACCCCCTTGTTGCCCAGTCTGTTGTTCACCTGTCTGTTCCCTTGTACTGTTCCAGTGCTTCTCTGTTTTTACAGTGATCCCTGTGTCTCCCATGTCACCTGTGCTTCCTGTCACATCCTGTGTCCTGACCTCTCTTGCTTGCTGCCTGCCTTGACCCCGGGCTTCCTTGACTCTTCTCCCATGTAGTGATTTGGTACCGTGCATCGGCCTTCCCACCCTGGTGTGCCCAAGGAAGCCAGCAGCGCAACATCCTCACCACTAGGCTCTGGAGAGGACCTGGCTGCTGCTTAGATTCTGCACCCTGGCCATTCTCAAGGCTCACACCAGTTCTGTGCAAGTCTACTGCCCCCAAGAGGCTCCGTCTCCCCAATTGTGACATCTTTAAATCATACCATAAAATGATCCTATATTAAATTTATAAGTTTTTACCATTTTGCTGTAGTTGTAGTGCAATTACTCCAGTCAATGTCAGGGTAGTTAAAATCACCATCTGTTCTTACTGACAGTGACATGTTGGGTGAGGAACAGGAGGATGATGTTGTTGTAAATGAATGTTAAGAACCTCAATTTGAAGAGGGTAAGCCACAATTTATAAGCCCAAAAGATTTAGATGATCTAGTAAGGAACCTGTCTTTGTCAAAAAAGAAGTCTGAACTGTTAGCCTCCAGAATAAAGGAGTGGAATTTGCTACAAAAAGGAACAACAATTTCACACTTTTGTGATCGTCACACAATGTTCGCAGAATATTACAAGCTGGAAAACGTCATTTGCTTCTGTACCGACATGAGTAGTCTGATGATGGAGTTAGGTTGCGAATACTTGGAGATTATTCATAGAATCAATCTACTGAAAGCTGTATTGGTGCATACAGGTAACAAAAAACCTTCTGTTCCTCTTGCTCATGCCGAGGGAATGAAAGAGACATAGAAATCCATGGAGCTCATTTTGAAATTGAATAACTATTCAGAACACAAGTGGAACGTTTGTGGTGACCTGAAGGTGGTGGCACTCTTTGGCCTTCAATTGGGATATACAAAATATATGTGCCATCTGTGCCTGTGGAACAGTCGTGATGACAGAAACCATTACAAAGTGAAAGAATGGCCACCCAGACCGGAACACACTGTTGGCCAGTACAATGTGAAGTATAAATCACTCATTGATCCACAGAAAGTTTACTTTCTGCCACTTCATATTAAACTTAGATTATTAAAAAACTTTGTCATTGTGATGGTATGGGTTTTCAGTATCTGAAGGACAAATTTGGAAAAGTTATAACAGATACTAAACTGAAAGCAGGCATTTTTGTTGATCCCCAAATCTGCAATTTGATGCGTGATGCCTCATTCAGAAACAAACTCTGTCACACTTACCGTGATTTGGCCACCGTGGTGTGCCCAAGGACCACAACCTTCCCACAAAATTTGGGTGATGTAAGGATGAACAGGGGGAGAGGTTCCACCAGGACATTTCTGTTATGGAAACAAGATATCAAGGCCGGTGCAACCCAACCATGATGGGCGACTACTGCTGGTTTCTGCAACGGGAGACAGCGGAGAGCCACAAACACAAAAGTAAGTGCCTGAAACACTTCTGAAGTGTACATGTGTGTTGAACAAGGACTCAGGTGAATTATGTGTAATTATATATGTTGTTGCAACATAAAACTAGGTTTTTGTAATGTCATGGAACTATGAGGCAAAAGTTAGTTATGTATAGAGATTACATAGTAACTGCGAGCAAGATAATGTAGCTAATCGCATCTATAGATGTAATTAACTTAAGAGTGTGATATCCCAGGCAGAATCGGCTTCAGATTTGGATTCAGCACACTTGATTTGGTATAGGACACATGGATTAAACCAAGTAGCAGACAATATTTATTTTTTTGTGATGCAGTGTAAAATTATCATAATTATCAATGGCCATACACAAATAACTGCAATAAACATCCATACATGCAATGGGGAATATCATCAATTTAACAGCTTAATCATGAGAGTTGTTCAAAGCTGAACTTATATGCATGCCTATGCAGTTTACAAATGGGGTGTTTATATGTACAGCATATTAAATCTCAAATAAATAATTCTTTTGGGCTGCTTTCATTCAATTGTTGTATGTGTTGTTCTTTATATATAACATTATTTAGGTTGTTGTTTATTTGTTATTTACATTACTTTTCTATACATTCAGAGTGTATAGATGAGAACATCTCCTAGATTATAAGCAGGGGGGTAGTGGGTCTTATTTTGCAAAGGATTCTTTGGTGGTCCGTGGCTCTGGCTGGTCCGCCCCCTACGTTGGTGCTTTATAAATTCTGTTTTATAATAATAATCAGCTACTCTATATCTAGAAGTAGTTACTCAAATTAAATTGCACTTGTTCATGTAATGTTTCAACATTACAAAATAAGTCTATCTGAATGTGACTACTACTACCAGATTTACAATGACCTGGATAATGAGAACCTTCCTGAACTACTCTATAGTTTTACGATTACAAATATTATTTGTTCTGTCTTTGATATATTTTTTCACATGCCACCTTTGCCCAAAAAACAGTCCATTTTCGAGTCAAGAGACTGTAAAAGATTTATATGATATTAATGATAAAACAATAATTTGTTTTTATTCATTAAGAAAGGGGTCACTGATTTTATTAAACATATTGGGAAATATAGCTTTTATACTTTACTAGAATCACAGAAATAACACAAGCTTCCTAAATGCTAAGGTAATTATAAATAACCTAATGAACATTATTGAAGAACTCAGCACTCACCTTACCAGCAGCAGTTGACATGCTGTGGGTTCTCTCCTTTTAAACAAAACCTGCACTCAAGTACACAGCCAAACCAGCTAGAATAAAATATTAGGTTTAGTTTAGGGCAGGGGTAAGCAAACTCCGGCCTTTAGGCCAGATACGGCCTAGCCAGTAGTCCGTTCCAGCCTAACGGCCCCCGGGGGGCTATGGAGCCACATGCGGCTATGAAGCCTCCTTGTTACGCCTCCCTTTCTTATTTACCGCTGCCAGCATTAACACTTCCACAGCCGGGGTAAGGGGACATTCCCTCTCCTCTGTATGCATTGCAAGGGAGAGAGATTCCATTTCAGGGACGTTCCCTCTCCTCTGTATGCATTGCAGAGTCGAGGGATTTCCCTTTAGGGGCGTTCCTGTGGGGGGCGGAGCCATCAGTGCGGGACTCAAGAGAGTCCGGCCTAGTGTGCTTTCTTGATCTCCTAAAATGGCCTAGTAGCCAAAAAAAGTTTGCTGACCCCTGGTTTAGGGCATCACGTTCCAAAAGTTGAAGATGAACTAAGTGAAGTGCAAAAATCCGCACTAGTTAACAGACTAAAATTATACAAATATATATGTAAGCTGTTCCCTACTCCTAAATAGGGATGAGCCAGAATGCCTTCGGCATTGGTTTGGTAAGTATGAGGCAAGCCTCATTCTGACATGTAGTGCCCGGGGATCTCTCACTGAGAGGAGGATTCTCACTACTGCATTCATAAATGCAATCCTCCGCGGCTTGTGTTTATGAATGAACGCGGCCGTGGGAAGAATCAGAGGATTTTTCCCACGGCTGCCTTAATCTCGCTCATCTCTACTCCTAAACAACCTAAACAACATGCCTCCAACAGCCGGAGGGGAATAGAAGAAGGACTCTTCAATAAACTTCTAATAACAATATAATCAGTTAGAATGCGAAGGATAAACCATGGAATACAACAAATAAACAATATCAGTCTATATTACTGCTAGCTGTCTAAACGTACTGACCAGTGGTGCTACCAGTTACAGGGAGCCAAAACGGAAGCTCGGTTGTGCGCGTGTATTCGCGATTCGGAATCAGACACCAAAAACCTATTTATCAACAAAATTTCAACCGTCAAGATTATGCTGGCATATTCTCCCAGCAGTTATCAACTGTAATATTCGTGCGCTTCGAGCCGCGTATCTCTGGCAGCTCGACACTGGCGAGCTTGCATTAAAAGTCACTGTTCCCCTAAAAAATCATTCTTTCTAATGGCACACATCTTTCACTTAGCCCTAAATAAAAATGTTTGTGGTGTTCAAATGTTTAAAACATATATATTAGCTAAAAACTAAGCATATTTTTAAATTACCTAATATTTTCAGGTTCGGAAAGAGTTAACTGATTTCAGCTGTTTACATAGGCGCCTACCTAAATGCTTACGATGCCTGACCCGAGGATCCGCCTGCTGATAAATAGTTGCGAGTTCGGACATCCAACCAAGTTCTTATTTGCTTCTATATATATATATATATATATATATATATATATATATATTATAATAAAATATTATAAAAAATAATAATCAAAAATGTTAAAAGTTACACCAAACACACTCATTTAATGAATGACTTGAACAATAAAGCCTACTTTGTTTCAATTTATTATTTATTAGATAACTGTTCATGGCGTACAAATGTAAAGAATCATATCAATAAATGATTATGGAATGTCAAACTGTCAAAAAACAAACAGCCAAATTGCATAGACTGCACACGTCCCAATTACACTCGAATTTGTATCAGCTGTACGCATAAACATGAGCATATATAGGGGTTTTGTCTGACTTGCTTTTTCCTTTGTCTGTTTTTTTGTCTTGGCAGGATGGAGTTGTTTGGTATGTTCTAATAATCTATGTTGCTACATTTCATACTTTGCTTACCATTTAGCATTTGCTTTGGTTTGTTTAAACTTTGAATGTTTCAATGTCCATTTTGCATTTAAGATGTCAATATTAATGCTGTTATTGTATTTGTGGCCATATTGTTTAATTGCAATAATATGTCCTAAATACCGCCTTTAAAGCTACGTACACATTTCCAATTATTATTGTTGGTAAACGAACGACGAACGATCCTGCACGATATCTGCGAATGATCGTATAGCACCGATCCTGTACATACAGATAACGACACAATCGTTCGCAGATATTGTACACACGATAGATGCGATCGTTTGAACGATACAGGAAGTGACGTGCACCACAGGAAGTGAGCGAACGTTCATTCACCGCGCATGCTCAGACCATGGACGATCAATGAACGACCGTACACACGATAGATGGTCAACGATCGTCGTCCAATCCGATCCGCCGGTCCGGTCGTTCATTTCCAATGACTATCCTAGTTCGTCGGCGTCGTTGGTTACTTTTTTTACAAACGATTTTTGCCCAATCGATCGTTCGTCGTTCGTTCGTCGTTCATTTCCAACGATAAAAATTGGAAGTGTGTACGCAGCTTAAATGTTTGTTCTGCATAAATATTTTCTAATCCAGTTTTCCACCCTTGATAGGTACAAATTGCATATTGGTTTGGCAAATATTTTTGGAATGCAATATTTATTGGGCAATGTTTGAACTATTTTGGCTTTATATGGAAAAATGTTTGCTTTTTTGTTTTGTTTTTTGTTTTTTTTTGTCATGTCAATTTAGTGGTGTCTGTGTGGTCTCCATATCTTATTATGACGTTTTAGCAAATAAGTTTATTTTGAATAAAGTTGTTTTCAAAACTTGTCGTTTTGTTTTTGTGATCTCCTTTACAATCTCCCAGGCATTTTTAACCTTGGGTGATCCAACAGACCTCCAATTTAACAAGTCAATTGTGATTGTTTTGAAGCAAACCTTTAACACTACTACAAATGAACAGAGGAGTTGTGTGGCAGCAAATCAACATGAGTGCAAATGTCATACTATTAAAAAAAAAAAAAAAAAACAGAAATTAAAACCATGACAATTTGTTTATAAATTGAAAATTTACATAATACATTCAAATACCAATATGTGACAATGTGACTTTGAGAATGGGACAAAGGCAACCAGGGAGTCAAGTAGCAGTTTGTAGCAGTAGTGAAAACCATGCAGATATTTGTGGAAAAAATGACAAAACATTGCTGAAAAATTGCTAAACAACAGAAACTGTAATTAGAAACTAGGAATAAGCAAGCAAATTTACTAAATTCGGTCTCGACGGGAAATGGGCTGTTAACATTAAATCCTCCCCAACTCAACTTTATTTTATTTTTTTAACTATTAAAAGATCTGTTTACTGGTGTACATATCTAAAGGATCATATTGATCAATGATGACATGTCCAAGTGCAAAAAAAAAACAAACAGCCAATTTTAACAGACTGCGCAAGTGCTAATTGCAAGTGAATTTCTATCACCTGTGCGCTTAAGTTTGAGCATATATAAGGGTGTGTTTTAACTTGCTTTTTCCTTTTGTCTTTTTCTTTTCTTTGAGGGACTGTTGTTTTGTTTGTTATCCTAATCTATGTTGCTGCATTTGATACTTTGCTTACTTAAAATTATAGTCTGATACTGATAACTGATACATGCAAAAAAGACCAAAGTTTGCAAACAAATTTACTCTCCTTTTGGATTTAATGGATTCAAGACAACATTGCGATTGGCAACAGCTGTGACCTACAATGCTTAAAAAAAAAGCCTAGCCATATTACCTCTGCTTACTTACTACTTTAACCTACCGAGTGGTAACCCCATGTGTGGCTCAGAGTAAAAAAAAGATCATGAGAGGGGTAACCTCGAGTCACACTCGGGGTAGCTAAACCAATGTAACACAATAGTAAATAGAGCCTTACCTGATCCACCAGCGTCCTTCTTCGTGATCCCCCTCTTCTCGCTTCCACCAGCCAGCGACCTCCACATCTAATGAGTCACAGAGAGTTCCCGGTGACGTCGGTGCATGTGGACGTTGCGTTGGGGGAGTGACGGGAATTTCGAATCTATTTGTATGGCATTCAATACAAAATAACTGCAATACAGTAGATATATATGTGTAAAAGCAGTACATTGTCTTTTATGAACATTTATTTTACAGTATAATATAAATAATATTATAAATAAAATAAATATGAGTATGATTCTAATTTTTTAAATAATTAAAAAAATAACAATTTGAGTTATTTAATTTAATATTTGCCATGATTTTGTGTTTCAAACTTTATTATATTCAACTATTATATTATACTGTAAAATACATTTTCATGAAAAACAATGTACCGCTTTTAGACATATAAATCCGAACAGAAATGAACCGCCCAGGAGGTTAAGGAATAAGCACACTCAAGAAAAGCATGAAAAAGATTTGAGACTATGGGCCTGATTTATTAAAGCTCTCCAAGGCTGCAGAGGATACACTTCCATCAGTGAATCTGGGTGACACAGCAAACATGTAATAGATCTGGTCCAGGACTGATAACATTTGTTAGGAAATAGTAAATGTATTCCAGGTTTGCTGGATCACCCAGCTTCACTGATGAAAGTGTATCCTCTCTAGTCTTGGTGAGCTTTATTAAATCAGGTCCCATGAGTTTAGCCCTACAAACATTTCAACATGCAGAAAATTAAGGTGGTAATGGTACAGATATATACAATTTCCCGCATTTCTATATCAAGTGATCCTAACCAACCTGTCTTGAATCCTACTTTGGGCTGATTCACTTATCTCTAATGTCATATCATCTATTTATGCATGATGCATGGAAAAGCAATAAACTACCTACCTTTAGTGTTTAGTATAATATAATATTAATATATAGCAGTTTATTGGTGCCTACATTTTACACTTTTATTTCCAGAGTTTAAAAAGGTCCACATATTATAATTAATGAAGGAAAACAATTGATGACTCCAAGTTTTGTGAACTGCATTTAAATTACTAATCTCGGTGATCGTTTGCTTTGGTTAGTGTTCTATATTTTTTTAAATAGAACAGACTTGGCCTCAGTACTGGTCTTAACAGTCTATTTCAGGTGACTAATTGCACATCCAACTGTGGTAGGAATAAAATTGAACAAATAGCTATACACCAGATAACAGCAAAAGAAAAAAAAACAGTTGTGTTATTAAACAACTAATACAACATATTAAAGATTAAAACATCTCATTGAATATTGAAACTGATTGGCAGGTTACATATTAAACAAGGATGCAACAATAAAATTAAAATTTTTGTAGTTTGCCTAGTTGTGGGAATCCAATAAGGCCAAATCAACGCAGAGTGAAAGCTGTAGGCTTATCTTTTGAATTCCTGGCTCTATAGAGATAGAGAGAAAGAGAGGCCAATCACTAAAATTATCTATTTTTCTGCTAGCCAATCGGTGAGTTTAGCAACCACTGAGGCAGGTATTCAAATGTAGATAAGTATGTGTAGAAGTAGAGGCTATGGAGTGCTTATTCCGGGGCCTGGATCTTGGGACCTTTATTGCTGAAACACAAAGGTTGCAGAGATACAATTTGAGGATGCTTTTTGAGAAAGGAGCCAATGTGTGTCTCTAAATTAGGACTGTTGAAACAAGGGTGACCCACTGTACTTGGGAGTTTCTTCACAAACTAATTGCTACAGGGCCCGATTCTCTTAAGGCCTTTAGTCTAAGCCCGGGATGTTAAGAGTGGAAGTTCTAAGTTTTGGGCTTTGTGTTATGATATTTAAGTGCCCTCTAAACTGGAAACCATTGGTCCGAACATTTTGCATCTTTTAATCCTCTTTCCTGTTTATGGTGTTGGTCAATAAATGCTCCTTGGATTTATGTACGGACTGAGAAAGTGTGTTTCTTGCTTCCCCACCTAGAGAGGACCTGTGAAAACTGCTCCTGTAGAGGTAGGTGGTATAGCAAATGTCATGTTTTTTTTTTTTTACATTTACTTGGATATGATTGGGTATCTTTTGAAAGTGATTTTCACCACATTCACTAGGTTAAGTGAATAATCCCCAGCAGAGTGATCATTTTTTTTGCTAAGTGAACAGCCTAAGGCTATGTACACACATGCATTTTCACCATCCTTTCCAACGACTAACGACTGCACGATGCATGGATGTGTGCTGTACATACAGGGCCATTTTGCTCTATGGAGAGGGGAGGTGGAGAACAACAGAGTGGCACCCCGCTGCACTCTCTCCCCTTCACACACATTAAGATTGTTCGTCGTCCATCCGCCAGAACGGTTGTTCGGATGATGGACGACGAGCGCTGTACACATGCCAGATTCTCGTCCTTTACCGGCCCTGAGCCAATTATCGTACAAGAACCATTGCATGTTTGTACGTAGCCTACAACTCCTGTACTAAATCACCTCCAATAACAAAGGAACAATCTATAAAATAGAAACAAAGACAGGATTAAGAACCTTTTAAATTTAATAAGCCTTTCTTACTCTATTCAAAACAAAAACATGTTTAAGCTGGAGTTTTACTTTAAAAAGCATCAAAATACAGAATAAAATTGTTTTATAATGGTACAATGATTTATCCAGATTGTCAGATCAAAACTACTTTTACTTTTTGCTCTGAACATTACTAAAAGCCATTACTGTATTACAGCGTAAAGTACTTACATTTGCAGATGGGCGGAAGATGCATTTACATTTTATCTAATTGAAAATCAGTCTGAGTGATTACAATCAAATGAACCTAAAGGTGCCAATAATGAGAAGGGAGGGGTTAGAGTCATATCAGAGTAGCATTATTCAGAAGAGAGAAATTATGGCTGTTGTTGAATCCTATATATAAAAGATCCAGGACAGGGGACAAGAACTGAGATGTGAACTGGTAAAGGAAAGAGAACACACATACTGTTGAAGGGCAGTTAAGGAACAAAGGAGCGTTGTAACAATCATGTGAATGAATGAGTGGGATATTGAAGTTTTCATGAGAGGGTAAAGAGATCAAATCTGGAATAACAAATTTTGGATTTAGAGGAACAAAAAACTTACATCAAGCGCTCAAGCATATACAATAATTTATTTGATCTGGTGGCCTCTGGATCTGCAGGAACAGAAGTAAGAATGACTTGGATGTACCCTACTCTGTTTTCATTTTGTCTCTTCATAGCCTGCACAGGTAAGTCCAATTAAATATGTGTTTAAATATATTTTAATATTATTTCAGATATGTTTGGAAGATACAGACTAGATAAACATATATTAGTCTACGTGATATCTGCATCTCATTGTCCAGCCCTTTTTTTCCAATTGTGTCAATCCATCCATCTGCCCATCCCAGTGTCCATTACATCAACAAAAATTGTACAGTTCTTCTGATTTGATTTCTCATGTAATGCTAGATATCTGTGTATTAGTATCTGTTATCAAATTTGCTTAGTTAGCTTACACATAAACTACAAATAGCTTCTTTCTTTGCTATATTATGTGATGTTCTTATACAAGGCGAAGCAACCTCTAAAGAGAAGATAAAGTTGAAGAATGCAACTTTTGTAAAACTTGCTAATTATTTGATGGATGGATACAACAAGGCTGTAAGGCCTGTGCAAAACTGGATGCAAGCAACCACTGTGACTATAAACATTGATCTGTTTGCCATCCTGGAAGTGGTAAGTAAATCATTTAAATTTATTATTCACTCTTTCCTATTCTCATATTTTCAGGTTACTTTTATTTGCAAATGTGTTCTTTTAGTCTGTTACAAGAAAAAACAAACCAATCATTGACACAAAGTTAGACCATGAAATGTTCTGATTAGACCTTCAAAAGCTTCTACCTTATCATAACATTTCAACATGTATTTAAAATGAGATAAACCACATACAAAAATTTACAAAGTAAAAAACCACAGAAGCAAACCACATATATTCATTATAAAAGATTATGACTGGATAGCTTTTAATCAAATCTGTAATAAAGTAAACAGAAACTGATAGTTAAATGATGACAACAGGTATTTGCATGGCATACATTTAATTATTTTTCAAAGCACATTCAGATTTTTTTAAAATGTCCTTGAAGTATTGAATATCCAATTGGTCTATACATTTACAGAACCAATCATAAGAGAACAAATCTGAAACATGAGTATTATCAAATCATTTTGTTCATAAGAATGCAAATTCGAACATTTATTTAATCAATTAAATCTTAACTGGCATTGGTTATTTAAAAATATATTGAAAACTTGAAGATAAAAAAACAGTGGAATTTCAATGCTTCTGAGTTTATAGTTCTGTTTAATGCCACTAGAGTTTTCCAAAAGCATAGAGGATAGAAAAGATCAAGATTAATTATATGTTAACCAGTTAATAACAGGCATTTCATACCTGCAATTTAACATAAACTTTAATGTACTTATATAACATATAACAAAATTGATTGTAGAAGTGATAAAGATCTAAGAAAATGTATCAAAATAAAGTCCTTGGTGCTTTACACAAGATAAAAATAATTGCAGAGCTTTGGTGGATTTGCATAGAGGCTCAGGTGTTAATAATATGGATAACTTTACACAAATGGCTTCCACAGTCACCAGATCCCAATCCCCTGGAGCATCTTTGGGATGTGGTGATATGGAAAAAATCATGGAGGTCCAGCTGACAAATCTGCAGCAACTGCGCAATGCTATTATGTCAACACCAAAATTTCAGAGCAATGTTTCCAGCACCCTGTTGGATCTATTTCTAATAGAAAATAGGAGGTTGAACATATAGAAGTAAAAGAACAAGATAACTGTAAGAGAAGAACAAGCAATTTAGCTCAAGCATGCACACACAGCAAATCCCAGGTTGTCTGAAAAAGAATAAAAGCAAAATAAATGAGGCAATGAATTGAAGTAAACATAAATCAAACATAAAATAATAGCTAAGGACGGTGGAGGAGTAATTAGCTAATTAGGGATGATTTACAATAACTAGGTGTGAACAAGAGATTAAATATTATTTTCTTTTTTGTACTTGTAAATTGCTTTAACTGTAGAAGCTGCTATAAGAGAAAGTAGGTAATAGTTGCAATGTGTTCATTCAAGTGAGAGGCATGTGCTTCAATGCGTGCATGTGATGAGGAGGCATGTACATGCATACACATGGCAGCATGTTCAGATGGATGTATCGTGTGCTGTGCCTATTTATCTTTTAACTTATCTCATATTCACGTTGCTGAGACTTGAGAGAAGTCTCGGTAGTCTCTGTGTTTACTGTGTAGAAAGCAGCAACTACTTAAATAAAAGTGTGAACTTGCAATTTACTGTGTACCCTTAACAATCACTCTTTTTGCATATTCTTTTTTTATTTTATTTTTGTAAAATATTGTATTATAATATTTTCATATTTATATTTTTACTATTTTTTTTGTTTAGGATGAAAAAAATCAGTTAATCTCTACTTATGTTTGGTATGATGAGGTAAGGTGATTCACAGTCACACTCGGGGTAGATAATCCTATGGGAGACAATAGTAAATACAGCGCTTACCTGATCCGCCGACGTCCCGCGTCGTCCATCGCCGCGATCTAGGTCTTCTTCTCTCTTCTTCCAGCCGGCTTCTGCATTCGATGAGTCACTGGGGAGTTCCCGGTGACATCGGTGCGTGTGTACGTTGCAGGCAGGGCATGGCGGGAAATTCAAAATCCATTTCATTCAATATAAAATAACTGTATTGAATGAAAAACATTGGATGTATATGTGTAAAAGCAGTACATTGTTTTCAAGAACATTTATTTTACAGTATATATATTAGTATGAGTTTAATATGTATTTTTAAAACAAAAAAAAATTTAATTTATTCAATGTATTATTTTTACATGATTTTGTGTTTCAAACTTTATAATACTCATACTATTATATTATACTGTAAAATAAATTTTCATGAAAAACAATGTACTGCTTTTAGACATATAAAACCGAAAAGAAATGAACCGCTAGGGAGGTTAAAATAAATATAACACACTTACAGGAAAAAAATTCCTTAGGATGATCTCTCCCCCGCTCCAAAAAAAAAACTACAGGACAAAAAAATTAGCTTAGTCATAAAACATATATTTAGGTACAAATTGCTTTAACATTACATTAATGT
The DNA here is from genome assembly GCF_032062135.1 of Pyxicephalus adspersus. Classification (NCBI taxonomy): domain Eukaryota; kingdom Metazoa; phylum Chordata; class Amphibia; order Anura; family Pyxicephalidae; genus Pyxicephalus; species Pyxicephalus adspersus. Next base: position 36,373,408 of record NC_092868.1, on the reverse strand, counting down.
AACATTTACATTAATATAGATATGTGGTCCAACAATTCCTGAGTTATCTAAATGTAATTTTTTTGGAAAAGTTTGAGATATAATTTTGTGTAAAATGAAAAAAAAGTAAAAAAAAGTAGATGAAAAGAAATATTTCCATATGTGATTCATTACCCCAGAGAAAGAATGGGAAAAAACGTCCCTTATAGAAGTGGTCAATTGGAAGAACATTCTCCTTATAATGCTGTTGTCAGTGCCACTCTTAGAAAGCTAACAGATCCCCAGTGACACAATGCTGATTCTTTAGTGTTGCAGACACCTAGAGTTATGCAGACACCACAAAATGGAAGTCAATCATCCACTCGAAGAACCCTAGGTTGAGAATGGCTGCCCTACTTCAACGGAAAGCTTTTCCTAACTTACTCCACCACCAGTAGTTTTTATAGAGAGGGGACTGGAACATAGCGCAGCCCCCACTATTAGTCATTGTAGCTTTGCTGTTAAGAGTTTAAATGTCTGGATTGGCATTAAGTTATAGAAAATTCCCTAGAAAAATGGGCAGAGTTTACAAAACACTTTGCCAACTGCTGTTCATTGTTTGTTGAAAGAAAACTTTACTGCTGGTTTCGATATAAAGGCTGTTTTTTACCTGTTCATTTATCAATTCTTTGGCATTCATACAGGGTTATCAATAGGGATGAGCGAGCGAGAAATTATAACTCGACCTCACTGCGAATTTGGCCGTTCTGGCTGACCGAATTTTAAGCGAGAACGGCCAGTGAAAATTGATTAACCTCCAGTGCCGGGTATTACACACTGATCTCAATAAATGCAGCTGCGGCGGATCTCTCACTGAGAGGAGGATTATCGCGGCTGCATTCATAAATACAGCCGCAATAGTCCCCCTCTCAGTAAGAGATCCCCGGGCACTAAAAGTCAGAATGAGGGTTTGCCCAGGGATCACTCACTGACAGAAGGATTCCCACGGCTGTATTTATGAATGCAGCCGTGATAATCCTCCTATAGTGATTTCAGATGGTTTTGTGAAATTTCCATTGGAACGTCGAGGAAATTTTGTCAAGAATGCCAGAGTTCACCCCTAATTATCAACTGTTATAGGGACTTAGGGACCTTAGAACATATTTTTGTCAATAGAAATCCTTTAAATAGCATTATGGGAATAATGCATTTTGGATTTACTACGTATTTCTGTAAAGACATGCAAGTAGCTTATAGCTTTTCCTTGAACATCACTCTAAGCATTCTGGGTTTATCTGTACATTGAAGATGAAATACAAATGTAGTTCAGCTAATCTTTTGTATATATTTTTTCCTTTTTATGCGCTACAGTACTGGCTGGATGATTTTCTCTCATGGGATCCTAAAAACTTCGACAATGTGAAAAAAATTTCTCTTCCTACGCAAAAGCTGTGGCTGCCAGATATTACAGTTGTTGAATCGTAAGTATGCAATTTATATATACTTATATAGGACATATTTCATGTGCTTATAGTCAATCTGAATTTACAATGCACAGCCTAAATCTTTAAATAATATTTGTTAAACTGTATACTGTAACACTTCCATTGAGCAAAAGTTCAATCAGTTGGATTAGGAAGTTTCAGTCAACTCACTATTGTTCTTGATTTTCAGTGCAGTGCTAGCAAGATTGTCAATTATTACAGTCTATGCAATACCTTAAACTAGGAGTGTTTTTTATACCCCTTAAAAAATCCACTTTTAAATTACTAGGCAAGTGGAGAATGTGTAAATAAAACTAAAATGATTTTCAGCATAGACTAATATACCTGATCATTTTCTATTGCAGTCCTGTGAAAAGAGAATGATGTATCTTGTAGACATATTCTAGTGGGCAGAAGTCAATCTGCGACCCCTTCTAGTTTTACCAGATCAGATTTTTAAAAATGATTTAATTATTTTAAAAATCAACTTCTTTTTGCCATGGGGGAAAACAGATGCATGTAACACAGTAGGTACATACTGGGCAATAGGCAGGGAGACAGTGGTCTAGGTGCTTCTTTGCTGTTCAATAGAGCAGATGTCAGAGTTGGGGCTCAAAGGATTCCCAGCTGATCACAGGAGTATTAAACAAGAAGGTTTATGATGATCACAGCAGTGTTCCTACTGTAGAGTGCTAGGTACATGAACAGAGTGATGTGGGTGGAGGAATGTGAAATTTGTAACATCAAAATCATCACTTGATCTCTGCAATAAAAACACTGTTGTTATATTCAACAAGATGTTGGCCATTTTGTCGGAGTCAATGAAGAATCAATTCAGCCCACATTGTGAGTCCAGTGCATAACTATGAAAACCAGAAATGTGTTATGTGACCCCGGCATTATGTGGCCCATTCATTTTGTGTTCATGCAAAGTAGAACTTCCCCCTCACTTTCAAAAAGGTTACTCCCAGGCAAACTCCACTGTCATGCTTCCTTTCGTTCCTCTGTTCACATTCTGCAGCTCTGCTTCTGCTTTACCAGTTCTGATAAATTGCAGCTGTCAGCTTTGCCTTGGACATCCCAGTTTATTAGGGCACACAGGTTGTGCAGCCAGTAGAAGTTGGAGCTATGGTAGCACATGTATGGCAAAGGAACAGAAGGGAGCTGAACTAGTGCTTACCCTGCTCTGTACTATTGGAGATCTGGGAAAATCTGATCCTACCACCTCCTCTTTTTGGCTGATTAACTAGAAGAGTCATATACTGCTCACTGTCACACTGAACTCCTCTACATACTGCCTACTATCATACCTCCGAATTCCTTTCCAGCACATACTGCCCATGGTCACATCTTCTACCTTTCTCTCTTACACATACTTCTTGCTCTTATACGCTCCAGAGTTTTCTCTGTTTTCTCGGTTTCTCTTTACATACTGTCTGCTTTTACATCCTTTTCTGTTACATAATGCTCACTTTAATATTCCATTATAATATTAATGTTAATGTTGTAATATTTTCTATTCTAGATTAGGCACACTAGCTAGCAGAAAAGACTAATGTGGGAGTAGCAAGGAAAAAGGGTACATTTTTATAATTTTTATAATGAGCTAGAATAAACCATAGTTGATCAGGTATACATTTTGAGTCTTTTTTTGTGCTTAGCACTCAACAAAACGTTAAATAGGATTGGCAATTGTAGATAATAAATCTTAGGAAAAATTTAGGCAAATATTCGGAAGCATTCAGAAGTTTGTTAACTCTTATATATATTATATTATATTATATATATATATGGTTGTTTTGCATTTTAGAGTGAATGAGGAGAAGCCCCGTGAGATCAGCTATCTCTATATAAATAACAACGGAAGAGTTTTTCGCAGCAAACCAATGCATATAGTATCTTCTTGCAGCCTTGAAATCTACTATTTTCCCTTTGATCGCCAGAATTGTTCCCTCACATTCGTAAGCTGGAGTTTAACAAGTATGTCTGTTGTCAGTGTTCGACATGGTCTAAAATTTACCCTAGTTCTAAAATGTATACGTGGACTACAGGCAAAGGGCTATCTGCAACCAATGCAATTTTTTTTTTCGTATTTTCTTTAGATTGGGTCTACATGGAATGTTTTTAAAACACACATAAATGCTCCTACTGCCTTTATATGTGTTTATATGCATTTATACAAGTGCTTAAAATGCAAACACCAATGACGTGTTTTCAGGCATTTATAAGCCCTTTTACAATCATTTAAAGGAGTTTTAAGCTACTTTTAATCATTTGTTTATATGTTCATTTATAGGAGAACTTTGGAATCTGAAAGTTCCCTATACTAAGGGGACCCCCCAGGTGTCCACCCCGCCACCATGGGGAATGAGTACAGGGGCACATAATACCCCTTACTCATTGCCTAAAAATATTAATATGGCTATACTATATATACTATAACTAATGTTTTATTTTTATTATTTGTATGTGATTGATGTTTAACTGTACTTACTTAGACCTTTTTTCAGGTTATCCCACCATGAAAGGATTCTTCTCACAGCTGTCCTCTGACAGCACAGCCTTGGGACTCCTGAAAGCGTGGGATGCCACATGGCCAAAACTCCACTAGGGCTGCCAGGAGCAATGTCCCCACAAGGCCTCTCTCTTGATTGGGTGAAAAAAAATTAACCTTTTCTCAGCCAATCAGCACTAGAGGTGAATGGGGACACATTAAGACATGTTTGGCTGAAAAGGTCCTGAGAAGAGCAGAGCAGAAACATATTTAAACAACATTATTCCCCATAATGTACATGGGAGGAAAAAAATCCAGGAAGTTCGTCTTAGCAATCCGTTTTAGGATAACTAGATGACCTGCACTGCTTTGTTAAACAGGTTTAACAATTTGTCCTTGGCAGTCATATGAAAAGTTCATTATTCTACAAGTAGCCCACTCAAAAGCCCACTTAAATTCAAAATTTTATGGTCCCTTCCTTATCCCATTTAGCATTTTGTCTGTCCTGTTTCACCACTAGTGTTTATTACCTTAAATAGTGCAAACAACATAGAATATGTTCCTGCTAACTATGTCAATACACACAGATCAGTTCAAAATAAGAAGGGTTTCCACTTTTGTTATGTAATATTTTTAGAAAAATAAACTAAACTTGTCACACTCTCTTCTTGCTGTTCTTGAAACACTGGCCCACTTCTGAATAATCTTTACATCTGTAGACTCCTTAACCATGTACCCTGGTCTATGACAACTTGCTTCCTCCTCCTATGCAAATCCGGCAAAGGGATCTTGCCTATTTTTTTTCTAGGAACTCCCTTCCTAAGTAAACCAGTCTACAGCTGTCCCATGAAAATATTAGGCTTTGCCTTCCTGTTGTTTGATTCACCATATCTTATTTGAAGTAACAGTACCCTGTGTCCTGTCCCTAATTACAAGCCCTTGACCTTAGGGCATTGTTAGATTTGTACAGTAAGGCTACACGCAGTTAATTGCTCAAGTCATCAGCTTTGACTACAATGGTTTACAAATATGAAAACCCGCAAACCTTCAGCCACCATTTCTGATCTCTTTATAATCCTTTTCCAACAATGCTTCATTCATCCTCTTAGATTTTGTATGCTGAACATGAAAGAAAATCCAACCAAAAATGACTACTGTCCAAATCTCTCCTTTATTAAACCCAAAACTCCAGAGGAGCACATGTTTTTTTTACAAAAGACTTCAATAGACTATGTCTAAACCAAGCAGGCAAGTCACACATGTCCCACTCTGCAATGATCTTCTCTTCTTTGATCCCCGTAAAGTGGACCGAAACTAAAATGTTTACGTTACATAAAAGAGTAGACAAACCTTTCATGTAAGGTAAAAATGACCTTCTTTTTTGGGGGAAGCGGGTTTATATCGTTGTGTGGTGATAAAGACAGAATGGGAGCGCAGAGCCTCCTGGGATATCCATGTCATGCATCCGAGGAGGTTTCTGGCTGCTCCTTCTGCACATGCTCGATCTCAGATTTCAGGAGCTTTTTCTTCAACCGGGAAATGCTGATCTCACTCATGCGCCATGAGATTGGCACTCTTTTTTTTACCCTGTCAACTGCAGGCTATGTTTCTCGATCTCGCGCCTGTGAAATGCGAGATTTGGTGACATAGGCAAAAGGTGGAGAAAGGGGAAAAAGGATGGTGGTGCTCGATGCTTCCTCCTCACAAGGACAAAGGAGCATTCCAGGATGGCGCGGGATCCAATCCAGAAAAACTCCAAAGGAATCGACGGATCTGAGCAAGTAAAGGTGAGTGATTTTTTTCTTTTCTTTAGTTTACTTCTTACAGTTTAGTTTTCCTACAGCAGGTTTTTTAAGATGCTAAAAAAACAAATGGCTCCAATTTAAAGCATCTTGTTATTAGAATCACTTTGAGACTAAAATAATCATAAGCAATATAAAAAATACAACTAACAAAGAAAATATTTATTTATTATGCCTTTCTAATTTCTATTTTTTAGCTAAGGATATTGATTTAAACTTTTCAAAACCTGATGATCATGACAAAACATTTTTCCCAATCTACAAGACGAAGGAGGGAGAGTGGGAACTTGTTGAGGTAATCCCCAAATACAGGCAATTTAAAGAGAAGGGAGTCAGCTTTGGAGAAGTCATATATTTTGTAAGTATATAGTCTTCCTGGTTGGAACTTCGGGCAATAAACCAACAAAGCACATGTATAGGAGCTTTTTTACCAGTGGATTTGTTTTTCTATCCATCTAAATCTGAGATTTACACAGCTTTGCCAGAGAGTACAGTCTGGCACAGCAGCGGACAGAACTCATCTGTTGGCCATGTCTCTAGTTAGAATATATTGCATAAAAGAGTGTAAAGGTCAATTCCAAACCATTTGATAGAAGAGTCCACACTTTATTGTCCAACCGCATCATCATCATGCCATCTACCCTAATCATTGTTTGCTGGTTTACTAGTGTGTTCCCCCAATATGGAAAATTTTATACAGAAAATCTTCAGAGATCATTCTTATCAAGAAGTGTGGAATCCATTCGGTATTTACTACCAAGGTGCCAACAAGTCATATTTAGGTACTTACATGGCTTGCATTTATTTACAATGCTCAAATTATTTCAGAGATGTGGTAATATCTGTCTTAAATCTCCCTGGAATTGAGCTTTACAGACAATTTGTTCTATAATTTGCAGTCGTTTCACTTTATTTGTGTATTTGTCTGTCCAGAAACCTTTGGTGGTGCAGATGTTCCATTGCAAACGTGCCTAAAACCTCTTTTTGAACCTACAAATTTAGAGATGAGTCAATTTGGCATTTTCCCTTCTGACAATTTTATTTAAAAATGCAAAAAAACAGTGTAATTTGTTTATATTGCTTAATGCTATAACTTTGCCCACATAGAGCTCTTTAGCTTTTCTTGCTGTGACACGTTTTCTGTCTCAGAAACCCTGCGATCCCTAATATTCTGATACTCAATTAATCTTGACCTATATCTCTAAAAGTCCATCTTTCTCAGATACCTGGGATATATGTTTTAAAGAAAAATGTTAAAAGGTTTTGTTTTAAAATGAGAATATTAAATGTACATATGTGATCCGTACACTTTAGCCAGACAGTACAATCAGAAAGCTCACAGCTCACTGATTGGATCCACTGTTTCCTTTACCTCCCTCTTTTCTTCTGATCCCCTGTATTATCAATGTACTTGCAACAGAGTTTCATAGGATACTAGCACAGTCATTCCCTCTTCTAGCCTGTTCTCTTTTGCATTGAATTAAAGAAACTGATATCAAAACTGAATACTTAGTTGTCTGGTAACCTATGTGTAGTTAATTTACTAGACAACATACAGAGAATGTACTCCATACTCCAGTTATTATTTTTAATGCGCCTGTGACCATGGGTACTACAGTGACCCTTTGTGCTCCAGTCATCTTTTTTGCTCTAGCAGCCTCTTTATACTAGGGATCTTATGGTCAAGGTGCCATGAGTGGTCAGGGAAGGAAGTGTTCTCCAAAGATCCGTCCTTAAAAAAACCTTTGTGCACCAGTTTCCCCTGTGCTCCAGTTTCCCTCATGCTCCAAAGACCCCATGCTTGATGACACTGTGATCCTTTTGGAGCTGATAAAATTGATATCTGTGTGACTTAGACAATTAGAGAAATAACAGTCTTTTGGAAAAAAAAGAATCAAAGTAACTTTGGTTTACAGGAGATGAAAATTATATAGTAATCTAAAAAGACCTACAGAATGCTAATAATCCCAAACTACTTGTAGAAATATCCCCTGACCCTCGGTAGCATTTACTTCCCACACTTGTTTAGTATTGTCTTAGCTTTCCTGGGCGACAGAGATTTGTGATCAAAATTTTATCCTGTGTACATAGATGCAACAAGCTCAACTAAACCTAGCACAGTGATGAACTTGGTGACCTTCTGCATAGGGTGCATACACTGGCCTTCTGCTGGGGGCTGGGAGTAAGGAGGACGTGAGTTGGGCAGGAGCTCACCACTGTTTTCAGGAATAAGGGAGGTAGTGGCCAGGATCATGAACATGGATGGGGTCAGGTGATTGCTCAGGGAGAAGGTAGAGGGGGGTGGGTTCAGGTGATTGGCTCTGTAAAGCTTTATGTTAATTGGAGGAATAAGGTGGCGAGTAAGAGTAGAAGTATGGTATCTCCACCAGGAAGAGTATTGGCCACTTTGACAGAAGTAAGCAGAAATTAAAGGGGAAGGTGAATAAAATTCTTGTAAAGGTAAATTTATGAACATTAAAATTAGTGCGGCTGAGGCTATGTTCTCACCCATAGTGGGACCAGGAACTTCCACTTGGCTGGCTCCCATTGGCTGGCACCATTCCAGCCACTCATCCACCCACACAAAGACATTGATTCTTAAAGAACCCACATTTACACATTTTATTGCCACCCCCATTCCTTTTTAATCAGCTTAAAATGACTTTTCACTCATTACTAGTGTTACCTGGAATTGAATTTTAGTTAATATTGAAAGGCCATAATTATAATTCAGTATCTATCAAAGAATTTTAAATTTCACATATACTCTGTCTTTCAACAGATTATAATAAAGAGGAGGCCTCTGTTCTACACTGTTAATCTGTTGTTCCCAAGTATGTTACTCTTGGTGATGGATATTGTGGGATTTTACCTTCCTCCAGAAAGTGGGGAGAGAATTTCTTTCAAGATCACTCTATTATTAGGCTACTCAGTTTTTCTCATCATCGTTTCAGAACAATTGCCAGCAAGTGGGACACCTCTCATAGGTAGGTGAATTCAAATTAGATTACATTTGGCTAATTCATTTTTTTTATCACAAGCACATAGGGCATAACAGTCACATGAAGTTTAACTTTAGTTTAGGAAGTGTTTTTGCTTACAGCTCACTGCCATGGAGGTTTTTTGTTTTTTGGACAAGCTTTCAGAATTCTTGTGTCCCTGTATACCAATATAGAACTACAAATTCCTGTTGTGATACACAATGATTTTTGTTCCCATTTACATAGCTGTGTACTTCATCCTGTGCATGGTAATGCTTGTTATCAGTTTGATGGAGAGCATAATCATAGTTCGAATAATCCACAAGCAGAACATACATCCAGAGGTTCCTTCGTGGCTAATGAAATTGATTGTGAAAATAGTGGCTCCCTTGGTCTGCCTAAAAGAGTGGGCACAAATTATTAAACCAGCGGAAGATAGTTCAACTGAGACAAGCACAGGTGAGATTTTTACTAATCCTTAGGGGTCTAATATAATATGTAAGCACTATTTTACTAGCAAGTACCCCCTCCATCTTACATTTAACATACAAAAAAATTCTTTAAAGCTGACAATTGCTGACCTAACCAAAACATAACAGTTTTGATCTAGATTGGAAATATGTTGATGTTAGTGAACCTGGATGATCCAGCAAACATGAAATTGATCTGGTCCAGGATAGAAAACATTTGCTAACAAATAGCAAATGAATTAGAAATCCATTCAAGGTTTGCTGGATCACCCAAGTTCACCAATGGAAGTGTATCTTCCACATCCTTGGAATGCCCAGTGTATCTACACATTAGAGGCCTGGCATGTTGACAATATTCTGCTGATTTGGAAAATAGGAGTGGAAGAGCTGTAAACTTAAAAAATTAATTCCTCCACAATGCCTGGACAGAGGTAAATATGGAATTTACAAAGTTTAACTATATTTGTTTTGCTATCTGTGTCCAATTAGGAATATTTTCCCAAAACAAAAAAAGGGGATAAAGTCTTTGTAAAGACAGATGACACTTCCACCAGCTTCTTATTGGCAAACTTTTCCCTCTGATCCACTAAAAACTACACATTTTTGTTATGTCACCTGAATGATAATGATAATGGCCACTAAGAATATTAGAATGAAAAAAGGAAAATAATTTTGTTTTTAGATCAAAGCAATGTTTCACAACCTTAATAACATGAGGAAAAACCTTGAACTAACCTTCAGGTGTTCAGGAAACCCTTACTATAAATATTATATGCACAAATCACAATACATTAGTCTGGTGGTCAGTGGGAAGAATGCCTCTTAAATAGCTGTCCACTGGGAGGAATGTCACTCTTACAAATAGGTTGAGAAAAACACTAGACTAGAACCTACAATGTAGTGTTAGTTGTCTGAAATGCTGAGTTAAAGATTTATTACAAACATGGCAAGATCCCCACTATTAATATTTTTCTCCATTGCTACACAGTCTTCAGTAGAACTAATATGCTTTTTACAGTTGCCATTATTCAGAATGAGACATCTACATTTTGATTCCTTCTGTCTGCAGAAAAACTGACAAGTTACTGTAATGAAAATGCATTGGATGACACGAGACAACTACCAGTGGGAAAAGATTTTGAACTGCTTCGTAATATACTAAAGGAAGTTGAATCCATTCATGTACATCTAAAGAAAAGTGACCATGAATATATAATACAGGAGTGGCTTACAATTGGCTACATTATTGACAAATTACTTTTTCGAGCATATCTCATATTCTTGTTGATAACTACAATTTCCTTTGCAGGTGTCTGGGCCCGCTGGAATCTTAACTAAATGTTATTAGATCCACTAAGAAGTTTTACAGACCAGAAACTCACAAAGCACATTATATATTATATATAATATGTATATATTTATTCTGATTAATAGTTAGTGATGTACATAGTGATTTCGGTTGAATTGATCTCTCTTCAAAATGACCTATTGTATGTGGGACTTTTAAGACAGAACATATAAGAAAATATATATTTAAATACATTTTATTAATAACATCTTTTTTAAAAAAAATATTTGCACAAGGCAAGCTAAAATAAAGACTTCATGTTACAATGGGTATAATTTCAGTAGACAGTTTACAACTAAGCATATAGGTAACACTAGTAAATGTGGACTATAACAGCCTCACAAAGAATTTGATAGCACTCTTGTACTTTCTGGCACATTTCGCAGATTAAATCCGTTTCATCAGGGAATAGTTAGGTACAATATGAGCAAGCACAGTAGAAATAAAACTAAAAAAATAAACAATTGAACAATTATTATTTTAATATTTTGACATATATTTTACATACCATAAAAAAAAAGAAGGTATCAATATAAGACACCACCACCATGACAAAGCAAATAGCAAGCAGCCAGTCAAGGCAGTGGTCTTCTTCCTCCTAAACAAGTAACATAACATTATCAAAGTTATTTTCAAGGATTAACACATGAATAAAAACGTGAAAACATAAAAATGACCAAAATACACTTTACACCAAAAATCACCAAATATGGAATAAATTGGGCTTGCCAACTTAGAAAATAAATTGGCCGGGTAAGAAAAGGTAGCGAAAATTGTAAGTGTAGAGGGTAGAGTAGAAGGAGAGGTGAAGGTAACATGTGAACCTTTAACACAGTACAGAATTCCAGTTGGGTATTTTTTTAACTAATTGAGGACAATAGTAGGCAGCTTACGTGATACTTTGGTGACTCCAAGTCCAATGCACCTTTAAAAAACTACCAAAAACAATTTAACTTTATGTCATCAAAATGATTTTAGGCTATTTCACCAAAATTGCGTAACTTAACCAAAATCCTTTAATTGTTTGCAGAAATTCTTGGATATAAAAAAAATCTCCCTCATTTTTTCCTGTCCCCACCTATTCAGCATAGGGTAAAAAAGTGCTTTCATAACGCTGTTGCATGTCCCTAAAATAGGCACCTAAAAAAGAATTACCCCGTAGCCTAAAAGATTACACATTACAAGACTATAAATTTAAGTACACTGAATTTTGGATTAATTTTTAGCTGCTTCCACATTTACTGTTCAGTTTGAGAGTAATGCTTGTAGGGTATAGAAAATTGAAGGCTGGAGTACAGCTTTAGGAATATAATATAAAATAATTTGATAATATAAGAAACTATTAATAAAATGCAATGGGGTGAGATCTAATCAACCTGTTTAGGAAAAAAAATTGGTAGTTTTCTTTGGCAGAAAAAATATAATATATTGCATGTTCAATATTCATTAGATTGAGGAATACATTGGGAAAAACAAAACAAATCAAATGTACAGTTCTGCACATATACCTGGCTAATTACTATATGGGACAGATAGATATCTACAGGTTATTTTTATGTTTATAGGATGTGTATGGATATGGTGGCAAATTATTTTTTTTTATTGTGATATGTGTGAAAAAGTGTAACAAAAAAGTTCAGAAATAAAATATGAAATAATTTATAGCATAGTGAACTCTATAAATGGATACTCGGCACGCTATGGTATATGGTGGGTAATATACGCAATTCCTAATTGTTTATTAACTGCACTGCATTCTAAATTATTTAAAACTACTGAATGACTAATTAAAATAATATAATGATTAATCTGGAATCATAATAAAATATAAATATATTTATTTTATGAGTATTTTAATTTAATTGTGTTAAATATTTTCATTTATTGCAGGTTACACATATGTATGTTTGGGCAAAATCTTAACAACAATTTTCAAAGCTAAGTGAAATAAAATGATTTAAAAACCCAAACCTCATAAGCCTATTACCAGCAGTGGTGTATACAAAGTATAGTGTGGATTTTAAAGATGTTTAAACTGCTTGTTGTTACTACTGAAGGAATTATTGTATTCACCCATTGGGGTGTTTTTGGCTAGAATATTACTTAGTTTACATAGGTAATTAGGCAAAAGACAAGAAAATGTGAGCATTTTCTAACAAATATAAATCTAAGCATTATGATTGTCACTTTGCAGTAAAGCTTAACTATGAATTTACTTATTCTTAAGTGGACGGGGAGGAGCCAGGGGCCTTGTCTGTTCTCTACCATTGAAGGTGACATCATACAGAGGAGTTCACTGATGGACGGGTTTATATAAAAGAAAGCTAATGCATAGAGAAAAAAGAAAAGGGGGCAGCTAAGGTGAAAAGAGGAAGACCTAATAGAATACTGCAGAAGAAGGAAGATCACAAAACAGCTATCAATCATCCATAAAATTCATAAAGATAAATGAATAATGATACTATTTAGAATCAGTGCAAAGTACAGCTTTCATCTCTTAAGTAATTCAGAAAAAAGTATGACTTGGCTTTAGTTTTCTCCAGAAAATCCAACGTTCTATTTTCTGACTACCAAGAATGGTACCTGCCTGGATTATCCACTTCACAATAATTGGATGTCTCTTCATGGTCTGTTTAGGTAAGTTATCAATATAAAATGATTACAATAGACTCTATGGTCCATATTACAGAACATTTTTTAGATCAACTTTTTTTTTGTTTTAAAGATAAATAGCCAATTTATAAAGTCACAAAGCTGATACTTAACAAACATTCTCTGGTAAAGAATCAATCATAATTGAATACACGTGGACTTGGAAGATTCTCCACCTGAAAATGTTTGATGAATGTCAGATTCACTGCTTTATAAATAGATCAAAAAGTATAAAGTATTCAGGCAGCTAATATTTTATGTGGCTTTTATTGGAGTGTTCATTGTTAGTCTTCTCTTTCCTACTTTACAAGAATAATCTTTCTTTTTTATATATGTATTAGGATAGTATTGTTTATTGTATTAATACTCCAATTCATGGGATCAATTTTTCTGTAGGTGCCTTTACACTTCAAATTTTTTTTTGAAATTTTGATTCTGATATGTTGGCTGTCAGTGACAACTTACTATTTATATTGTATATTATTGTAAAGATATTTTTCTATATTTTGGATGGTGTAGGGAAGACTTAGACCCTTTGTCATGTTATTATTGGTTTGTGCCCTCGCTGGACACACTTGTCCTTCCAAAATCTCGTCACTAAATCGAATGGTTGGGGAATACCCATTGGTAGCACTTGACAATGTGTTCATTCCTCCTCTTAGGAGAGAGTTCCTCTAATTTTCTGATGCATTTTTAGGACAGAAAGCAAAGGAAAATCTTGTTAGTGTAAGGCATGCAATTATAAAACAGATTGTTTTAAACCTTTAAATACAGAAGAATCAAACAAAGATATAAACTGTTAAAAAAAAACAACATTCAATCAACACAGTATAAAAATAAGCTTCTGAAACAGCATTCTCTGTAAAGAGTGTGGGAACTTAACAGCAGCTTATGGGAAGCCCAAATCTCCAGGATGGCACATCCACACGTACAGCTGCAAGATTTGCTGTGTCTCCCCACACTGTCCCCAGAGCATGGAGAAAATACCAGGAGAAGGGTCTTTACAGAGCAGAACTTGGCCATGGAAGGGTGACAACCCAATAGCAGGACCAGTATCTGCATTTCAGTGCACAAAGGAACAAGTAGGACTGCAAGAGCCCTACAAGATAACTTCCAGCTATCAATCATCCATAAAATTCATAAAGATAAATGAATAATGATACTACTTAGAATCAGTGCAAAGCTTTCATCTCCTAAGTAATTCAGAAAGTATTTCTTAAGTAATTCAGCTGGTTACTAATGTAAGTATTTTTGACCAAACTGCATGTAGGCCCACATCCTGTTGTGGTAAGTGGGCTCAAAGCCCAGCACTTTGCAGCTCAATTTGCATTTTCCAGAGAACATCAGAATTGGCAGGTTCACCCATAGCACCCTGGTTTTTCACAGATCTTAGGTACTGGCATAAAATCCTCTGACCCATTGTCACACCTTATAATCTGGGGACAGATTTTCTCCTGGTGCAGGACAATGCCCAGTCTCATGTGGCCAGAGTATGTAGGCAGTTCACGGATGACATTGTTGCTTTTGACTGACATTCCCCTGACTAGAATCTGAAAGAAACCTTCTGGGGCATCTAATCCAAGGTATCATGTGATGTTTCATCAGAAGTTGGGCCAGACATTGTTGGAAGTACATACCGACACTCAAGGAGCGCAACAAGACTAAATACAATAAAGCAGGCCTGAAGCAAAAAAAAATTGCAGCGTAGGGCCTCATGACAGGGGGAGGAGGGAATACTGAGCAGCAGGGTTAAAAGTTCAAAAAAAAAAAAAAAAAAAAAAAAAAAAAAAAAAAATAAAAAAAAGTGCGGGAAAATTTAAAGTGGTGATTGGTAGATAAGGGGGAGTGGTAGGTTCGTTAAGGGGTTAAAAAGGGGAGTGGGGGTAGTGGGGGGCAGCAATTCTAATTGACAACGGAGCGAGCAAGCCCACCCTCCCTCCCTAAAGGTTTGAGAATTGTCATTGCAGCCAGTTTGAGGCATGTGTGGTTTTGGGTCCATTAAAAAATTTGATGAGGGGTATTTAAAATAGGGGGGAGATGGGAACACTAAATGTTTGTTTTGGTACAGTCATGTGGGCCTTGCACGACACTTGGTTGTTGTGGAGGTGGAAATATTCGTGGGAGATCCACTATTTGTCCCCGGGTCGGCGTATTTGCGACTGGGGGCCTGGCAGTGGATCAAACAGCAGGATGATGGAAGACTGGTGGAGTTATGGACCCATTAACAAGTTGTTATTGTTAAAGGTTATAGATATTGTTAAATGTGGAATATGGTTTAATAAAGGGGGCTGCTGTGGCCAACAATTTCCAACACATGGAGTAAGTGTCGTTATTAGTAAGGTAATGTGGGGTGGATAATTGGGGTGGTCAAGCAGCAAGGGGTTCTTATACTTTACCCTGTCATGAGCAACGCTAAGATTTGTTATGATGAACTTTACTCAAGTTCAGACATTCTGTGATATTAGTTTTTTACTTTGCTATATTTTGTTATTATATATATATATATATATATATAAATAAAATCATATTTCACCTTGAGCAACCCTAGATGTGGTAGCTTGATTTTTTTTTTTTTTTTTACCTGGTGATCTTGGTGGTCCTAGGACACATTTTACTCCTAGGTTGACAACACTACCGGCTGTGTCATATCTCTAGAAAAACAATGTTACCCACCTTTATATCTCCATGATATAGGTGGTGATGTATAACCCTGTTTAATATATCAGTGTGGTACAGGTACTGTGCATGGGAAGTTATGAGCTCATTGGATTGCTAGTAAGATCCACAGGCATTTTCCTGTATTTACATGATTTGTGAAGAACCAAAGTATGAGAAATGAGTATGTGTTGAAGAGATGTACTGAATGTTACATAGTAGGTTAGGTTGAAAAAAGACATAAGCTCATCAAGTTCAACCACTAGGGAAATAAACATACCCCAGATATAAAACCCTATACGACATAGCCTATAAGATAAGAAATGTGTGTGTGTTTTAATTTCTGTTTACGTAGGAGTGTGCCTCTTAAAGCTTAAAGTCTATCTTCTGATAAATACTATACCCCACACCCTCCTCTAAACCAACTTTTATGGGTTTTTTCTTATCTTGTGAGGCAAGATATACCGGTAAATACCAGGAATTGACAATGCACACCCTGATGATAACAAAAACTGCCCATATACACCCAGCTGATACCAGGGACTAACAATACACAGTCCATTGAAACCAGGGACTCCCAGGAAGCATTTTGGACAAATACTAATCTGATGGGCTAAATAAGAGATTTGCCTACTCACAAAGCATGGAATGACTACAGTCAATTAAGCTTGTATGCTGTTTAATCTATGTAAATTAGCAATGTGCCTAGCTGTGCTCCTCTTTCAACTGATGAGAATTTGCCTCTCTGTGTCGGTCTATGCCCTGGCTGCAGTTGGCTTCATTATCCAGTGTTCAATGACTTCCTAAAAACTGCCCAGGAGGACCAGAGTTACCTGAAGAAGTCTGCCTGATCACTGGTAGTTTTTTGATCAGAGCCAGGAGGCAGCAGCATGGTATCAATCATTTCACCAAACTCTTTCTCTTGTCATACACAGACAGTGCCGTGTGGCAGCATTAATGTTTTGTCAATATAAAGATAATTTTACACGGGGGAACTGTTTTCCATTTTTGCTCATTGAGCAGGTAAGGTTGCCCTGTGGTTAGGAAATGGGCCCTAGGCACATGCCTAGGTCACCTTATTGATCCAGCTCTGCTCTTCTTATGCATTTAAAGTTTGGTCAAGTAAAGGCCTTAGACATAGCTCTTACATGCCTAGAGTCCCTACCCATAAGATCAGTGCTGGTAGCACTTGCTGTATATTAAAGCTACTCATTTATTTTTGCATTGTATGCCTTAAAGCAGAACATTGATAAATGCACAGATAAGATGCAATGTGATGCTTTGCCTGCCAAATAATTTGTATTTCTGTCCACCAAGTTCTTAGATTTACACAGCTCTACTACACAACACAGTCCCGACCAGCAGATCTCCTTCCCTGACCATGTGAATGGGCATTGAAATGAGAAGCAGCAGATTAATGCACTTAACTCTCTGCTTTTCTGCCCATCTGCCAGTTTGCTCCCTTACCTCTTTGCCATTAGTATTACCAAAGTTATTAGTGAATTTATGCGCCTATAGTCTTTTAATGCTATTGCTGAAATTATTTCTGAAATGTAACCCATTCAGGGTAAATGTAAAGGTCTTCCTAATAAGACACTTTTCTCTCTGCTAACATTTAGTCTCTTCACAATCATCTACTGGTTACTTTCAAATATCCTAGGAGATACCCAGTACTCCTATGTATGGCAGAGAACATGACCTTGTCCCCTTTCAACTACTTCAATAAATCAGGCCATCAAGCCATATGTCCCACAAAAAAATGCATGCACCTGCAAGATTTATAATACAAGTAAAAATATTAAAGCAAGGTTTAGTAGAGACCATATAAATATTTGCATGGAAAGTAGAAAACACACTAATGGATCAGTTTAGCCCATAATGGAAGACCATGGAAGTTCTAGACAATAGTGTTTCCTAATAATTTACTTTCTGGGGTCCTGGGACCTGCAGAGTTACTGAACCCATGGACACACTTCATCTACAGAGCAGGCCGGGCAGACAAAGACTGTCATATGCCTGAGGCAGAATATAATGTGCCTATGCTAGTGATTAACAGCCAGGGTTGTACCTATAGGAACTCATACAGTTCCTATGAGGACTAGGAACTGGATGTGGTAATAATAAAGCTCTTCTTACCTATGTTAAATTCAAAGCAGCAGCCTCTGCTTTGTGATTCCTTTCACCAAGGTAGCAAATGCTTATTCATTTTTTATGGGTATATCATCACTTGCTTTTTCTTCATCCTTACTGGTAATCGTATTTCCAACTGCTGAGTCTCCATGCTTGTGTCATGCATGGAATGAATACTGGGAACACACAGCTTAAGCAGATCTTACTACTTTCCCAATGACCTCTGTCACTGCCAGATATATATGCCAAAATACTGATTTTATAGTTTGTAATGTCTACTTGGCTGACACATATATTATGGATGTAGTTTGAAAACCAACATTGTCAGGTCAGAGAGAGAGAGAGAGTATAAGATAACAATCCATCTAAATCCGGCTGTGATTTTGCTCCTTCTAAAAATGTCCTTATGGGCAGGGAGAGCATTTGTAGTGCTAACCCCTGTTCCCAGGGGCACTACTACAAATCAGTGGGCCCAACAAAATTTTTACCCCCTTGAAAACAAAGGGGACTCAGGAGTGGAGCAGCAACTGTTTTTGATAGTATACCTGGGGGCCCCTGCTGCTCTGACATACCTGCATTTACATACTGACACATGTATTCACTAAACACACCTGCAGTAAACACACAACAAACACACATATTGTAAACTAAATTCACACGACTGGGACTAGAACTCTTAATTCCAGACTGATTACCTTCCATAGTGAACTACCTCTTGCTATTGCCCTCTAAACTCTCTCCTTTGGTTTGCAGGGCACAGGCCTCCCTTTTCGGGCAACAATTCATAACTTTCACTGGCTCCCAGCTCTTTGTTTCCATACCATGCACAAAGGGATGTGGGCTAAATCAGGCAGATGCAGCAAATCATAATAATGTGGCTACCAAAATGGCCATTTGCAGTCATATTTTCCATGTCATGGTGCCAATCAGAGCAGCAGAGGAAGGTGAAGCAGCAAGGAAACAGGCAGCAACAGACTCTGTAAAACGGGCATCAAACGTCAGCATTGAGCCCTTGCTAGGGCCCCCGAGACTGCTTAGCCCACAGAGGGAACAGAGGTACAACCATGACTGGCTCACTTGTCTTATCCCAGTTGTGGCTTATTCTGAACATCTTCCTTCCATATCACAGCAATGCTAGCAGTAGCTATGGTTCACCCACACATAGTTCAGATGATTGTTTATTATTAATTATTATTATTAATATTATCAATATTATTTAATTTTTTTTATTTACCTGTTTTTTTTTTAGGTCATGGAGAAGCTTTAAGTATACCTGCAAATTTACTACATATTTACATGTGTCCTTTTTTTCAGCAGCCTCTGAAAAAGCCAATATATAGGCTAAATATATCTTTGAAGGAATTTTGTTATATCTGAATTTTTTAAAAAAATCCTGTGCTCTCTACCAATGCACAAAGAGGGGCTATAGTGATAAGCAGGGGGAAGAGTTTTGGGCTCTTTGTAATCTATTTAAAAAAAGCAGGCAGGACTGACACCACATGCTTAGAAACTCAGAGATAAAATATAAACTGTGAGGAAGAAAAAGGTAGGAGCACAATTTAATACTGGCACGTGAGCAATTGTTCTTTGCTGTATGTTTAAAGGGAAAAAAATTGGAAAATGAGCATGTATTCCATAGACTAAATATACTTTATTACCTATATTTTCAATGGCTGTTGCAATTTAGTGGAAGATCTGCTTAGTATATTATCACTGATCCCATAACTTGGTGATTAGTAGTCATATACCTAATCTATGAATAAGATACTGATCACACCCTTATCTTGTAATCAGAAAAAAACAAGTTCTAAATCATCTTTCTCACGTTTTTAGCTCGCGAAAACAACGGTTCAGACCCATCAAAACCAACCCTTATCAGACTTTCAGAACACCTATTAGATGGATACAAGAAGGAGATAAGGCCGGTTTATGACTGGAGAAAAACTTTAGTGGTGGATATAGATATCGTTATATTTGGAATTTTGGGAGTAGTAAGTTCTTTACCTTTATTTTCTCTCTCTCTCTTATCCTTTTTTTTTTTTTTTGCGTCATCAAGATTTTAAAAAATTCAAAAAATAATGTATCACCAAATTTTATCGAAATGTGTCTTAGTCCTTGTAAATCTCTACACTTAGTTATGTTTGTTTGATGTTTGTTGTGCCTTTAGGGTAAAACCACTGACCATGGAAATGTAATAAAATAAATGAACAGGCAAATACAAAATCTTACAAAATATCCAGATATGAAATTTAAATGTACAGGAAACCACATTCAAACAACACAGACACTAGCCACAAGAACAAATTAACATGATGTTATTATTCAAATGATATGAAACGAGGAATAAAAACAAGAAATACATTTAAAGCTGATCAGTAATTTGTATAGGAAAACACAACTTCCTTTATTTGGTTTTGGAAGACCTGACTATATGAACCATTGACATTATTTTCTTATTTTCCATTTCAATAAGCGAAATATGTATGTTGACAAAATTCATTAGCATAATGAAGCAAACTTGTTGTATTAGCGCTTTTCCCTATGCACTGGTGTCTGTGTGAATGTAAGCCAATTTGGTATAGTTCACAAGTGCAGTCACTGGGAAATTATTAATTTATTCATTGGGCACTGGGCATTAGGGCTTCATTTGGAATAAACGTTAAGTGGCAAAATCTTTCATATAAACTGATATTCAGTGGTGTGCAGCCCACCTTTCTCAAGCCCCATCGAAAGGATTCTGCCATTCATTTTGTCTCTCAGATAAAGCATGTGAGATACTCTTTGCATGCTCTTCTTAGAGAGAAGAGAATTTGTCCTGGCAACCTTTCCAAAGTAGCCATACTAATGCAGTCTTTTTCTAACTTTTTGTACTGCCATAAACATAGTTTTTTACCATGCTAAGTACGGCATAAAGAGTCTGAGATGTAGCTCTTGGGATATTTGACCCTATTTTCCTGAGCATTGGACAGTCTGAACATGGGGGAATGTGCTGGGATGTCCACTCTAGGTAGGATTGGCAACTGTCTTGAATGTTTTTCAGTTGTGAATAATCTTTCTTATTTTAGAACGGAGGACTTCTAATTGTTTGGAACTGACTTTTTTAAGTTATAAGAAAGACATTGTTGATGTCTTTCCTCTTTGAGATTGTGTTAACCCACACCAGAATGCTCCAGACCAGCAAACTGCCAAAACATCTGTATTTATAGACATTGGTGATGATCAGTAATCATGTACATTTGATTAGCAGCATCTTGCTGCTACTTACTGGTTTTGCTACTTGCAGATTTACTACTTGTGAAGTCTTCGAGTTGACAAAGATTTTTTTGTGATTGTATGTGCCCAAAAGAAAAACTACAATTAAAAAAAAATATTTTAAATGCGTACGTTAAGGCAGAGACTCACCCCACTACCTTCTCTCCTTTTGATATCTCAATATGAGGTTTTCAGTTTGAGTGATCTAAAATGTAATGTTTCTCTCTCTAGCAATATTAATCTTTGTGAATTGTATGTCATGGGAGTATCCTGCAAGTAGATATAAACCCATTCATTTAAAACTGTTATTTGAGTGTTTCATATTAATATTTTTTCAAATTGAAATTTAAATATAACCTGATGATCCTGCCTCCAAGATCCTAATTTGGGCACTTCCTGTTATTGAATAACAATGTTCTTTCCCTCCCACCCATTTGTTCTCCTGCATTGTTTATAGATAACTGTGTATGATGCATAGTGCACAGAACAAATTAATGTCGGCCAGGGAGTTTATATTCAATGTCTGTCCAAAAAATAATTTGCCTGGAGCTGGGATTTCAAAACCCCAATCTCTCTTCAAATATACATTCTTTAAATGATAAAACTGACCCTAAAACATTTTCTTCTATTAAGAAACCGACAGATCCACTTGGGAAACCTACATTTTGTTCTGTGACTGATTTTCTCAGAACATTTGAGAACACGAAGAAGTCAAAGCCTCCAGCTAAGCATTCAGCAATTGTGATATGTAAAAAAAGTGAAGAAAAAATATGTTTATTCAATAATATAAGCAGCTTGATGGTCAGGAGGGTTCAGTATAAAAAGAGTTTATACTTTCATGTAGCAAAAGGGGAGGGAGCACCAAAACAACCACTCACAGTGCAGTCTGAGTAAACAATGGCAATGTCTTAGCCTGCCGCTGTCTCTGCACATAAAAAAAGAACCAAAAAAGAATAATTTCCTTGGCTCCCCTATTCACTTCCAGAGAGTTGTGAAGCATGCTGACTTCTACAAGGTCATACACATTTCCATAAAAGGCATATGTTACGTGATAACGTATTTTCTTGAATATTTGTAATACATTTCAAATTGAAAAGATATGCAAAAAAATATGTACGCACCATTTTTAAGAAAATACATTTTCTTGTTTTCCTTAACAGGATGAAAAAAGTCAAGTGTTAAAAACTTACCTGTGGCTTAAATTGGTAAATACCTTGATATATGTGTATTGCTCTTCTTCTGCAATTTAATGTCTTGCTGTTTGCAATGTTGTTTTCATTCTCATCTGTCTGTTTGTTTTGTCTAGTCTTGGGTTGATGAATTTCTCACTTGGGATCCAATAAAATTTGACAACATCACTCAAATTTCCATTCCTAAACAACTCATCTGGATTCCAGATATAGTGGTTTTGGAGTTGTAAGTATTGATAATATATCAGGTTAAATTATTTCACAGCCTAATTTGAAGCATATGATCTAAAGAATCATTCACAATCAGATATGCATCCATGCCCTAGAGACAATTTATTGTACTGTGTATTGTCCCAGCAGCATGTTTTCTGGAACTAGAACACATAAAACAAACCTAATACTAAGACATAAAGTACAGCCAAACCCCATGCAGGCTCATGTGTCCTGGGTGAGAACTCTATTCAGGGCCCAGTATACGAACAGTTGTACTTACCAGGGGGCCATTGTACTGTGCTATTTATCAAAAAAATTACAAAATATAAGTTACTCAGCTTCTGTAAAGAATTCCTATTTGCCTAAATAGATGGCTTGCTTCAAGTGATGTATTGCAGTTTCATAGTTACATAGTCAGGTTAAAACCTTTATAGCAGTGTGTCTTAACCAGGATTCCTCCAGAGGTTGCTAGCAATTCCTTGAGCAATGAGCAATTTGAGCTTTTCAGACCAGTTAGGACACCAATGGTCTATCTGGGTATCTATCTGGGTCAATATGTACAGTGGCATTCATCCTATTGACCAGAAGGCTAATGTACCAAGAATTAGGCACATCAAAAATTTGGCAGGAGCCTCCTGACACCCAAAAGTTTTTTAAGGGTTCCCACATGATAAAAAGGTTGAGAAAGGCTGTTCTATAACAATACCAGTAATTGGATATTTCCTGGATCAACAGCTTCTGGTGTCGTTCCTTTTAAAATTCAATACCCAGTTATATTCTGTGCATCCAGAAAAAGATCCAGCTTTTCAATCTATAGTTAATTAAGTATTTTCTGTAACTGTAGGAAAAAGCTAGAATTTTGGGGAGGATAACATTAACAGCTATCGCGCATCACATATTTATATATATTTGTATTTTACAATTCAGAAAAAGATTTTTTGGAAGGGTTTGAAGGACATTTTTAGTGCAGTTATTTTTTTGTACCTTCTCCTCTATCACAGCAATTTTAGTACAGGTTGTATTTACCTACAACCCCATTTATCTGAAATCCTCACTGTATAGCCTACTTGGTGCCATACAGTTTCTGCCTGAGATATTCAGAATTTGTGAAGCCATTCTCTTTCATGAGCAATGTGGCCGCCATTAACTTATTGGAAAATCAGGTAATTGGCTTTTCTGCCTAAACATGAGTATTCTAACTAATGCAGAACTAAACAAAAAGTAAATAATTTGCAGGCTGGTAGGTTCTTTATTGCAATAGAGACATGATATCTCCTTTCTGCAGTAAAATAAAGTTACCTGCCTAATATTACCTCTTCCTAAGCGATTCCTTATCTAGCTATCAAATTTGTTTTACTGCAGAAGGAACATTACCTGTCATGTGTAGCCATGACTGAATGTAATGAAATATAAATATACTTCAAATTCATTTACCCCAATAATTTTTATGTATTCTAAAATTAAATAATATATTTAAACACATATTTGTAAAATACAATATACAAAAAATAAAGAAAGAAAGGAAAGTCAGGGTTTTTCTGGTAAATAAACATATGTTGTGTGTATTATATTTCTCGTCATAAAAGACACATCCTCCGTCTGCCGACACTCCGCAAAGATATTCTGCTAAGTGAAACCTTTTTTTTGTGAAAACTCTTTCACATATTTTGACATCATTTTGCGATCCCTGTCTAAGAATTTGTCCCATCATGTAAAGATACATAATGTTCCTCGCAGATCCCCCGAGGAAGCCGAATGGCCAAACGCATTGGGTTACAAGACGTTACCATAAGTCTAACTGTATTCGTACTCAGGGTTATCTATGTCTAGTAATAAGTTCCTGATTCCCAGTTCAATACTTTTGGGACTGACCTACTATTTTTGTTCATTTGAATACTACCAAAGTCAGTGTGTCTTATATAATGTGAAATTTCATACACACAATGAATGTTTATTTGCCAGAAAAACCCCTTACTCTCCTATCTCTCTTTTTTTTTTTTTTTTTTGTATAAAATTTGCATTTGGCAAAACTATGAGTATTTAAAAAAATAGAGAATAGCTAGGTTCAGTACTTTGCTTTGTCTTAAAATAGAATATAAACTTAAACAACAATAGTGATCTCCAGGATACACTTTTCATAGTTCTTTAATAGTGATATAATGTCTGAATATGTTTAAATGCCTTCCATTTATGTGTTGTCAATCACTAGTGCCTTCCAGATAACTTCAGTACCAACCCCACCTCTTGTGCTCCACTGAGGGCACTCTTTAAAATGCATTGACTTCTCTTGAATATGTATTTACATTTTATTATCTGTGTGTTCCATTGTGGTTTTTGTTTGTAGTTTTGCTCACTATTATTATTCATGTATATTTTCCTTTATTAATATTTGCATAAATGTTTTTGGTTTCTGGGTTTTTGCTATTATTTGGGTTTTGAAGGGAAGTGTAAAAAAAATAAGGGAAGGGAAGTAAAAAAAATTACATATACAGTGTTGGGATGTTGGAGGGAATCAGTGAGCTAAAACATTGTTTACAGTTGTTCCTATGTTGCTGCCTACCATTTTTACTAGTTTTGTGCTGAAAGGTGTTTCATTCTTAAACCTGATTGCAAACTGTATAATTGAATTCTGGTAGTTATTTTCCACCAGGAACAGTGACACTGACAGTCTATAACTGTGTTAATTAAACCAATTGAACTCATACGCAAAAGTAATAGTAATAGGAATTTTGAATTTACCCATATTGGTATTTAACCCTTTGGACACCAACCTTTAAATAGATATAAACCAAATCTATATCTGTTTTCTTTAGCAGATAAAAATATATATGCCACAATTTACTTTTTATACTTTTTACATATTGGTAAAAAAATTCTCAAAATTCTTTTATTTAAAGTTCATTCTTTTCTCTACAGTGTTGACACAACTATGAGTTTAAATACTCCATATTTGTATGTGAATTACAAAGGAACAGTGAGAAATACCAGACCCTTTGTTATAACAACCGCCTGCAGCCTCAACATCTACTATTTCCCATTTGATACACAAAAGTGTTCCATCTCCTTTACCAGCTGGCTTCACACAAGTATGTATTATGTAAAAAAATAATTACCAAAGAAATAATAAAAAAATGTGTGCTTTAAAAAACACCAGTAGTTTAGGAACAATTTTCATTCCATATTCAAAGACCAACTCTTATACTCATTAACATACAAAAGTTTATTAATTGTTCTAAATACATAAAAAACAATATAAATTAAAAGACCATACAATCACACATGTAGCAATATTAAACATCCGTTTGTGGATATACATAGAGTATCCCCTCACCATATTTCAAATGGGTGACCACTTTCTCAGACAAATCGAAATATGTACTCTAAATTGTTAAGATAGAATATCTAATAGTTAGCATTTATATCACATTATTTGATTTAAACAAATTTACAAACCAAAAAAAGGAAAAACCTATATGCAGGTAGTCCCCGAGTTAAGGACATCTGACATACAGACAGAGGCTTGATAGGGGGAAGGGGCAGTTCCATGACTAGAAGAAGTCTTTTGCTAAACACAGCTGAGATTGAGCTCTTTTGCAACATCTTGTAACCCATAAATGATCAAGACAAATTCTGCAGTTGTTTCTTTTTGCATATCAAAGGACAGCTTGCTCCAGAAGTTAATAAATCTCTAGGCTCCATAAAGTTTTTTGCTTTGTTTGTGATTAACTCACAGTGAGGATTTTTTACAGTAACTGTCACCATGCTGCTTAATAATATGTTAAGACAAACATCTGTCCAAATTACATTTATGAAAATAATGTACCTGTTCTGACTTACATACAAATTCAACTTAAGAACAAACCTACAGTCCCTATCTCGTATGTAACCCGGGGACTACCTGTATATATAATAATAATAAAAAAACAATAATAAAATATAAAAACAAAGCCTTTATCAAATTTCCACACTATCCAAAACTAAACAAAATGTTTGATGAAATTTGGTTTCAGTCTCTATGCAATACATTGTAACAATGCATTTTTACTGTCAACATACATGGACAATAAATACAATAAACTGCTTGGTTTTACATGTTATTGTAGCAAATGGTATAGACTACCTTAAATGTTGCCTTGTTTATCTGTAGTTCAAGATGTAAATGTATCTTCTCTGAATACAAATAATGGGCTGAAGCAATTCAAAAGCAGTTACATGAGTGATGGAGAATGGGATCTTGTCAATGTTTTCTCTAAGTACAGACTTCTCAGTGACCATGGAATACATTTTGGAGAGATAGAATATACTGTAAGTCTAATCAACTTTTTTTTATATTGTATATAGCATATGAGAATAAATGATTTCAACTATCGTGTTATAAATATATAAAATAGTAAATTATTAAAATACTTGTAAGACTTATTCTGCCCTATGTCAAGTCTATTTATAAAGTCATTTTCCCAAACCCCATATCCCAGCTTCTATAATGAATCTCAGTCAACATTCTAATCATTCTAAGACTCTGAACTTAGTAATAAAATCTTTTTTGATGCCAAACCTAATGAATGAACGATGGTTAATTATGAATGCTTGACCAAGGTTTACTAGTTTTCTAGGAGCGTGTGTAATAAGCAAAGTTGCACACATTGCATATCTCCCCCAATATTACTATCACCAATCTCTTGGAACAGCACTGGTGCAAAAAAGCCCAGTGCCATGGAACACCATGTTGGTGTTTTTTTTAAATTGCTGATACTACAAACAATGTAAAAAACTGCTGTAAAATTGCATGCCCCAGCACACATTCTTGAAAATCAAGGATTGCCTTTACATTACTCTTGTTAAAACACAATTACAAATACTTTTGAAATACTGGAGACATAGATAAAATAAAAATTAGAAAAGAAGGATAAAAATAGTCTGGAAAGGGAGCATTAAATTTATATTATTGACTTATTAGTAATATTTTCCATCTTTGTGTATTAACAGCTACTTCTCAACAGAAGACCTCTCTTTTATACCGTGAGTCTAATCATCCCCAGTATATTCCTCATGGTGATGGATGTTGCTGGATTCTATCTCCCACCAGAGAGTGGAGAAAGGATATCATTTAAGATCACCCTTCTTCTTGGTTACTCTGTCTTTCTTATCATTGTGTTGGAAACATTACCTGCAACTGGAACTCCCTTAATAGGTGGGATATTTGACTCAAAACTTCTTCTTCAAATTTTGGACTATCATTGATTTATTCTTGTCTGCACATTTGCCATGTACCATTCCCACATTTTCATCCACAGTCAGTCCACAATTCCACAATTAACTGTTCAACAATAAACGTAAGCACATAAATAAATCCATTCATAGTAGCTAAATGTGCTCCATACTTACAAGTGAAAGTCATTGTAGATTGAAGATATTGTGCACCTTTTTCTGACATCTTGTCCTCTAGTCTAATTTAGTGGCTTTAATACTAACCTGATCATTTTCTATGTAACACCTTTCTAATTTGTCAAGTCAATGGGCCTGATTTATTAAAGCTCTCCACGGCTGGATACACTTTCATCAGCAATATCACTTTTATGTTAGCAATATAAGAAGCAATGATAATAATAATAATAATATTAACAATAATATAGTACTTTTAAAGTAGGTGCTGTAATGCGCCTGGGCACACAAACCACAACCAACTCCAGATATCCTTGAATCAGGTTTATTCAAAGCGGCACAGCACAGCAAGGGTTAATTTCAATCAAGCAAGGTACAGGAGGATAAGGCAAATGCAGGTCAGTAACAATCCGAGGTCAGGGCTGGCAGCAGGCAGAATGGTCAATAACAATCCGAGGTCAGGGCTGGCAGAGTTCAATCAGAGTTAGTTTCAGACCAGGTCACTGAGGAGATGACAAGCAGATAAAGTTTAACATATACAAGACACACCCAAGCACACTGTGGTAACAGAGGCTATATCGGGCAATGGTGTAATGGACAGGCTCTCCTTAAATGGCCAGGATGACCAATCACCTTGCGCCACCTGGCACTGTCTGATAGGAGACTGAGTAAATCCCCTGCAGCTGATTGGCCGCAGGGAATTCAAACTAACTCTGTCCCGCCCTAGGGCGAGGCAGCCGAGTGCCACGCCCTCGGGGGGTACAAGAGGGACGCATGGTGACACGCGCACCTCTTCCCACAGTACCCCTAGGACCTGCACTACTTTGCACTTGCAAAGGAGTGCTGGGAGCAGGAACCACATCCAAAGGGATGCAAGGGCTGCTGCCTGGCTGAACAGTACTTTGGCCAGGGCGGATCCCTCCGCCTGCAGAGACAGACAAGCTGCGAGCAGGACAGCAGCCTCGGCCATGCTGCCTGCTACTGTGGCTGGGAACCCCAGGGACACCGCGGGCTCGCAGGGCGGGTAAGTTCCTTACAGGTGCAAGCCCAATCACTAAACTCCCATACAAGTTTATCATATTTATCTTATTTTGAAAGACATTTTCAGTATGAATAAATCTCAGCTTTCATAAAAAGAGAAAAAAAAGAAAAAGAAACCCTTGTGATTTTGCTATAAAGGTCCGTGTCGAGACAATTCTTATTTTGGGCTATATCTCTCCACCGTTGTTACCCTGTCATATAGACTTCTTATGGGGACTACAGTGCCTGTTTTTGGACCCATTACTCAGACATGGTCCACTAATGTCGCCACCTAAAAATTCTGATCAATCAATGGGTCATTATTAGATCTTTGGTTGACCAGTAGTGGTTGCAAATAGCTTACGTAGCTTATTGTTTATGGGTGTCAATGTTTACATCAAATATACGTTTTAAAAGTTGGTATTTTAGGAAAGGCAGCCATATTTATCATTAGGGATGAGCGAGCGAGAATATTAAGTTCGATCTTGCGGCGAATCGGGCCTTTCTCGCTTACCGAAAATGTATAAAACATAATGCAGCCCTGGAAATCCTCTGCGATCCCTGTTTACCCCAGTGCCCTGGGGATCGCAAACAGGAGGATTCCCAGGGCTGAAGTTTCATGAAATCGGTTCGCCGAAATTTCTCGGAACCATTGGAAGTTCAAAGAAATTTCTCATCCCTATTTATCATATGACTACTTTCAGACAGTAAATGTGCAGTCGTAATCTAATATGTATAAATAACATTTTTTATCTCATTCCATAAGGTATCTACTACATAATGTGCATGGCATTTCTTATGATAAGCTTAATAGAGAGCATTTTTATTGTGCGGATGGTCCACCAACAAAATATCAATGCAGATGTTCCCAAATGGCTGAAACATTTGGTTCAGAAGAAATTAATTTCTCTACTGGGTATCCAAAACAAATTGTTTAAAGTACTTTGGAAAAAAAACTCATATTCTGCTCAGGATGTGGAGACAGATGGTACAGGTTAGTGTCACTATATACTTTTAAAGCAGGTGTGTCATAAGAATATTTGTCCCCATGGAGCACCTTAAATCCTAAGCCCAGGTTGTTTGACTTTTGCGCCAGCCTTTACAGGAAGTTTTGGCCCACAAAAGGTTGTGTAGGTCCATCTCTGGCCATGACACACACACAGATGCTGGTGTATGTAAATATAAAAGTAAAAAGCAATTCTGCCTAAAATATAATAGTCAACTTTTTTGCCTGCTCCTGTTTTACCAGAATTTGACTAAGAATTCAGAGATTTATCACCCAATTACTAAACTAAACTAAATGTAAGCAAAAGACCAAGAATATCAAGGCAAAGCTCTTTCTAAAATTTTACTACACTGAAACAACATTTGGGACTCATCTCATACAGATTCTCTAGGTAGAGCTGAAATTCAGATATTTAAGTATTGCATAAAGCAGAATGAATACATGTTGCACATATATATATATATATATAGTGTTGGTGTTCGAATGCTGGTTGTCCTTATATTTGACCTGAATATGACCATTTGAATTTGGATAGACCCAACCCAAAAAACACGGCATTCGACAGCGTGAATTTGGCGCTCCGAATTCTGGGATCCGGAAGCCCCCTTTAATAAGGTAACTCCCAGACGTCCAACCATGGGGAATAAGTACGAAGTTACATATTACCCCTTACTGGTTCCCTTAAAGGTTAAAATAAATAATGCAAATAATGACTCCAGACTTTAATGTGAAATTTATTCTTTAACAAATTAATGTGATTTGTGTGTACTTATTTATTACTTACCTTGTTTCACAGTAGCTCACCTGAAATGAGGTTTCCACGGTCCCTGGGCTGTATTGATAAGTATAGCCCAGGGACATTGGGAACCTGGACTGTGGGAACCTGCAGTCACAGCTGATTGGAGGCACGTGGGTGCAGGGCACGTGCCTCCAATCAGCTGTGACCGTAGGTGTACTGAACTCATATGACTTCTCAATAGAGAATCTCTATGCGTAGCCAAAAATGAGGAAGGCATACTGAACTCATAAGACCTCTCCAAAGGTGAATCTCCATTAAGAAGTCATATGAGTTCAGTACGCCTGCAGTCACAGCTGATTGGAGGCACGTGCCCTGCACCCACATGCCTCCAATCAGCTGTGACCACAAGTTCCCAAGGTCCAGGTTCCCAATGTCCCTGGGCTATACTTATCAATACAGCCCAGGGACCGTGGAAACCTCATTTTAGGTGAGCTACTGTGATACAAGGTAAGTAATAAGTAAGTACACACGGTTCGCACAGTCACTGAGCTGTACTTATCAATGATTTTTCTTGCCTTGTACAGTGTTGTACAGAGGTGTGGGAGTCTTGACATGTCTTTTTAAATGTATTTGGAGGCTGTAGAAGCCCTACACAGTCCCGAAAAATGTTCCCCTATTCACTTTATTGGTGTTCAACTTTGACGTTCGATCGTCCGAACAATATCAGCCTATTCGATCAAATAGTGGCCGAATCGAATAGTGAGATATTCGACCAACACTATATATTATTATTTTTAAAAAGCCAGAATAGGCTTTCAAATGTAAAATTATATTTGAACACAAAACACAAGAAAAATACTAATGGACTGTTACTTCTCAACAGGTAAAATAGTTACTATGAACATTGCCTGTCCAGGAGAAAGCCCAATGCCTGGGGATGTGGCATTGCCAGCTGCAGAGAATTATGATCTCTTATCCAAGATTCTAAAAGAAATTGTCTCCATCAGGGAGCATGTAAAAAATGATGATGAATTTATAACAAATGAATGGCTGCAAATTGCTTACATAATAGATATGTTTATCTTCCGTGTTTATCTCTTTGTAATGATTGTTTTTGTAGTTTCACTGGCCACAATTTGGGCCATGAGGTACCGAGTGTAAACACTATACTAGGTGTTATTTTCCACATAGTGTGCTACCAGTTCTGTAGTATAATTGTGAGAAATGATTTGTGCTATATAAAACCAAAAAATGATGAGAGCTGATGGTTGTGACACTTACCTCTTCCTCACTAAAGAGCAGATGCTTCTCTCCTGCGCATGCGGCCAGTTTTGACCCTGGGCATGCCTGCTCTTCCAAGTTTTATCAGTTTTGCCCAACCCATCGGCCAATCAGGAAATAGCCTCTTAATCATCTCTGGCTATTTAGCTGCCTTCAGACCCAGCACTCTGCATTTGTGCAATGTGTATCCACTAGTGCTGAGTCCCTAGCTCTACTGAGCAAGTTCCTGTACACCTGTTGGTTAAATCATTATTTCCCCATGTCCAGCTCCTGTGTTACCCCTTGTTGCCCAGTTTAATGTTTCCCAGACAGTTTCGTTGTGCTGTTCCAGTGTTCCTCTCTGTCTCTGGGTATTCCTGTGTCACCTGTGCCTCCTGTTGCTTCCAGTGTCTCCTGTGTTTCCAGTGGCTCCTATGTCACTGGTGTCTGTTTCCTGGATCACTGGTATTTGACCCCTGGTATGTGACCTGACCTCTCTTGCTTGTTGCCCGCCTTGACCCCAGCTTTCCTTCCTGCTTAGGGATTTGGTGTGTATCTTCCGACCCACCCTGGTGTGCCCAAGGATCGCAGCTTGGCGGTAACCAGCAGAGCTAGAGGCTCCAGAGAAAACCTGGTTTCTGCTTAGACTCTGTGCCTTGGCCCTTCTCAGGGCTCATACCATTTTTGTGCGAGCCGTAGCGCCCCCTAGTGGCCCTGTCTCCCCAAGCATGGTAATGGTTGCAGCTTGGTCAAATAAATAGCTGAGATCAATAACTTGCAGGCAAATTGAGTACAGTAAGCAGGACAGGTGAGCAAGCCAAGGTCAGATATAGTATATCAAAAGGTCCAAGTAACAATTAATGGGATAATCCAAAAGACTTTTCAGAAGCATAAGCAGGTTCTCCCATAGTGGCCCTGATTTGTTAAAACTCTTTGGAACTGGAGAAGATAGACTATCATGAATGAACCTGGGTAATCCAGCACACCTGGAATGGGTCTAATAACCTCCTGGGCGGTTCGATTCTGTCCGGTTTTATATGTCTAAAAGCAGTACCCTTTTCATGAAAATGTATTTTACAGTATAATATAATAGTATAAGTATATTAAAGTTTAAAACAAAAAATCATGTCAAAATAATAAATTAAATAAATTTAAAAAATTTTTAATATTATACTCATACTATTATGTTATACTGTAAAATAAATGTTCATGAAAGACAATGTACTGCTTTTGGACATATATATTCACTGTATTTCATTCAATACAGTTATTTTGTATTGAATGCAGTACAAATAGATTTTAGTTTCTGGCCCTGCTCCAAATGGAACGTCTGTACACACTAACGTCGCCGGAAACTCCTGGTGACTCATCGAGTGCAGAGAACGCCAGCCGGAGGAAGAGAGAAGATGGGAAGGACAACAGAGGACGTCGGCGGATCAGGTATGTCCTGATTTACTATTGTTTTCCATAGGTTTACCTACCCTGAGTATGAATCGGGGTTACTGCTTCCAGCTTCTTTTTTCTAACCCGAGTCACATTCGGGGTTACCGCTTCCTGCTTCCTTTTTCTAACCCGAGTCACACTCGGAGTTACCGCTTCCAGCTTCTTTTTTCTAACCCGAGTCACACTTGGGGTTACCGCTGGGGTTGTTAAAAACCATTTGCTATTATTTGGCAAATGTTTTTATTCCAGAACAGTATCAACTCTAGGTTTGCTAGATCACCCTGGTTCTCCCATGATTGTCTATCTTTTCCAGTCTTAGAGCTATTAACTTTAATAAATCAGACCTATGAAGTAAAGAAATAAAAAGAAAAGTAGATGTTTGTAGTCTAAATCAAAATAGTAGTCTAGAGTAGCAAAAGATATTCTTCAATACAATGAATAAATGTTGTCACCCTAGGACAGAAAGTATGGTACTGGCAAAGTCACCAGGGAAATATAAGAGAAAAAAAACTGAAAAAAGGAATGATAGGCATATGTTGTTTTTTGGGTTAGGTGCACTGTACTGTGAATTATTTAGAATGTTTCTACATATTGAATAATTAGGAAAAATGTCACCTGCTTAGCAGACTGAAATCATGAATATTAGTGTTTCATTAAAAAAAGCAATTATATATGTAAATTGTACTCCATATTTAGGTTCATTGACCAAATAAGTCCAAAATCTACACACAATAGTTTAATTATATATTAACTTCATGATCTCAACTTTTGTAAATCACCCTGATGCTTTACATTGATGGAAATTCCATTCAACCTTCTGGAAAGAAGTTTATGTCCTTCTCCAATTTTTAGAGCTATATGACACTTGGAGGAAATATATTGTGCTTGTTATCATGGCATCCTGACAGCCTCCAATAAAGCTGAGTACTGTTACCATATTCCTGATTTTTGTCAAATTGGAGTTTAATTAATGCCCAACTCTCCATGTACTTACTTCTTTTCTGGGAAAAGTTAGTCCCAAGCTTTCCCTGTATCACAAGGCTGATGCCCATTGTTGTGAACACTGTCTAAGTTAAAGTGGAAATTACCTTTACTTCTGCAGAGCCCCTGATCCCTCCATATGTGACCTTGAGTTGGTCACGCGTCATCGGGAATCTACCATCATCAGAGGTGTAGGAAGTGCCAGGCAACGTCATCTTCTTCCATCTTCTTTCTTCAACTGTGCAGCTGTGAGATCGGGTGATGTAGCCTGCTGAAATAGGAAAAAAGAGATCTCACTGCACATGCAGAAAAAAGCCCCTTCGACATCGGGCAGAGGGAGCAGCCTCCACACTCCCATTCATTCCATATCGTCTTAGCTCCTCCTTTTTGTTAAAAAAAAACTATATAAAGTAAAATTGTTTATGATAGATCCGCTTTAAATTGTATGCAAACATGGAATTACAGACTAGGGATAGACTGTATATTTAATATTTTACAGGTTATTTTAGGCTTTGATTACTTTGTTATGTTGTTTTTTTTCTTAGGGTTGTGTTTAGCGTAAAACCTGTGTGGGAAGGTATATTAGTAGTAAAAAGCACTGAAAAATGTGTTGTTGTCTAAAGAATTATTGTATAATGCATAGGTATAGTTGCTAAAAAGGAACTTAAACTACATTTTTCTGTTTTTGATGTAAACTTGTGAAACAATAAAGAGAGACATGACAATTATCAGTCATCTTTAGTCTAATTTTTATATGTTTTATTTTATTTTTGTTAAATGCCAAAGTTCATGAAAGTACAATTAGAAAAACAGACTAGGGATAGTCTGGATAATCTGGCTGGATAGCATACACTTTCATCAGTGAAGCTGAGTGATCCAGCAAACCTGAAATGTATCTGGTCAAGGATTAAAAACATTTGCTACCAAATAGCAAATGACTTTGAAAAAAATCATTCCAGGTTTGCTGGATCCCCCAGCTTCACTGATGAAAGTGTTTCTTCTCCAGCCTTGAAGAGCTTTAATAAATCAATGTTCATTGGCCCATATATATATATATATATATATATATATATATATATAGGGCTTTTTTTCACATTGAAAAACGCACTGGAGTCCCGGCACCTTTTTTCCATGGATAAAAGTCCTTGAAGGGGAACAGCTGTCAGAGAAAATGAATACAGGCTGTGCATGTATGCTTCAATACTGGACAGTGGCTGAGCAGTCCAAGTGCTTGGGAAGTGTCATCACCTGTAGTGTGACCTGTGTGACCCGTGACAATATTTGAGGAGGGCCGGTTGTTTAAATGTGCCTGACTATTTCCTGCCGAGTGATTCAGAGCATTCGGCTCACAGTGCAGTGATACATGCCAGTGGGGCTGGGGAAAAGGTAAAAGAGAATTACAACTCTAAAGCCCTTATTAAAGCTCTCTTTTCCTGACATACCTCTGTATGGGGGGATTAAGATGTGAGTTCCGGCACCTTTTTTCTTAAAAAGGAAATTAAATTAAAAATATAATACTTTTTTTATTTTGTTTTTTGTTATTTTGTTTTTCTCCAAAGCAAAGGATGGGAGGGAACTTCAGTTGGATATCATTTTAATAAATAGTGTTAGAAATCAGTAAATAGTTAGATAGAAATGAGAGGGATGACTTTCACTTACATCCGAAGTAATAGTAGTTGAGTAGTTAGATTTCTTGTCATCTCAAAATGTTAATAGGAGGGACTTTTTAAATAAAACAGCTCTTTACCTGATTTAGTGTTCACATTGTTCAGTCTAACATGTTATCTGAAAGTTCCATTGGAATTTTAAGTATTTAAAAAGCTTACCGATTGTACTTGTACAGATTGTTAAAGCAGACCTTTCATGATAGTTTTAATGTTATATTATTTAACAGGTGGCCAACCCTTTTATATAATAAACAGCATCTTTTTTATTTTATTTTTTGAGTTCTGGTAAGGCAAAAAAAACTGAATGGGAAACCCGCAGCCTCCAGGGATACATACTTTACATATCCCAGGAGACTTAACCTTCCTGACAGTCTGATTATGAAAGTATTTTTGAATGTCAAAGCGGTACAGTCTGTTTAAATTTCCCGCCAGGTCACGCTCCCCAGCGCACCAAATTTCTTCCAGCCTTTACAAACACTTCCTATCTACATACACTTGCTCTAGCATTTGTTGTCATGCTCCCCAGCGCACCAAATTTCCAAACATTGATCATGCTGGGAACGCAAGACCAGGGGACACAGATGCCGGGCGGCATTGCCGGAGGATGCCACTGGCTCGTGGGGACCAGGTAAGCCCTTTACAATGCCGTCCCGAGTGTGGCTCAGGGTTACTGCTTTTGGTACTGAAAATTAACCCTGAGCCACACTTGGGAATACCACCAGGGAGG
Source organism: Pyxicephalus adspersus (assembly GCF_032062135.1). Lineage (NCBI taxonomy): Eukaryota > Metazoa > Chordata > Amphibia > Anura > Pyxicephalidae > Pyxicephalus > Pyxicephalus adspersus. The sequence continues at coordinate 36,336,554 of NC_092868.1, read as the reverse complement.
TTCATAAAGGTACGACTGCTTTTGGTGACCAGATCAAGTCTTAAGCAGAGAAAATTAATAACTGGAAGGAACTGCAAGTAAAAAATAAAACCAACCTTTAGTCCTGGTATTATATTCCATGAATAGTACATTCCGTCTATTTAAAAAATGATTCTGTAATGGCCTAAAAATTATATTTTTATTCAGTTAACTGCAAAAGGGAAAGTAGCCAAAGAATGGAATGAAATGTTAACTAATTAGGCTCTGTTGTGTTGCATTAACCCAGTGTTTCTCAACCAGGGTTCCTCCGGAGGTTTCTAGGAGTTCCTTGAGCAGTTTGTCCGTCTTCTATCAATTTCAGTGACATCAATGATCTGTAAAGGAAACATTCTTTCCACTGGCAAGCAATATAAGAGCCTCTTTCCCCACTGAGGTCCACACTAAATTTACCTGTAAGCTGTGGATATAGTAATTATAGTAGGGGTTATCTAAAACCTAAAAGTTCCCATGTGTAAAAAGTTGAGAAAGGTTGCATTCAGCTGAATTATAACATGTTTTCATGCAACAGAGCTTTTAGAGAGTTTAGGTAACTTGTTGCTTCTCTTTGGCTGTACAATAGGCATGTATATGACACAGCAGCAACAGTGAATAGCGATTTTTTTATTATATAGATACGAGTCTAGAAGAGTTGTGTAAATAAAAAATTAAATTACAAGTGTTAGGCGAGTAAATAGTTCACATAAACAGTAAGTAATTTCCAAATCCTTGTTTGGAGTTTTGCTTAAATCATAACTAGTTTTGTGAATAACAATAGTTGACTGTTTTTTAACCTCCCTAGCGGTATTCCCGAGTGTAACTCGGGGTGGAAAAAATTGCAAAAAGCGGTAATCCTGAGTCACACTCGGGGTACCTTTGAGGGTCCCTCTTACCTTATCCCCGCGCTCCAGCGGCGATCTCACGATCCCGCTGTGATGGCGGGGCGCTTCTCCGTCGGGGGGCGTGGCCGGGCGGGAAATTTAAAAGCAGATTACGGAGTAATCTGCTTTTAAATACCGCCCGGGTCCCCACCACCCCGATGCACGCATCTGCAGTTAGATGCTATGCACCATGCAGGATTTCTGCTTGGTGCATCGCATCTAACTGCAGATGCGATCACCAATAGTAAATCCAGAGGGTGATGCCAGCGGAGATTTCCCGCTGGCAGCACCCCCTGAATCTACTGCTGTCCTGCTCGCATCTCCCGGAGGCTGATCTCCGGGTGATGCGAGCAGGAGAGTGAGCAGCGGGGACATCCCCTACTCCCGGAGACTGATCTCACCCTCCGGGAGTAGGGGATGATGTCCCCGCTGCTCACTCTCCTGCTCGCATCACCCGGAGATCAGCCTCCGGGAGATGCGAGCAGGGGAATGAAGTAGGGCGGGGACATCCCCACCGCAACACCCGGCAAGATGTGTGACATCTTCCGGATGATGCGGTGGAGTGATGGATTCTGGGGGCGGGAAATTTAAAAGCAGATTACTATGTAATCTGCTTTTAAATTTTTTTTTAAAGTAAAAACACACAAAACATATAATAAAAGTACAAGTACATATTGTAGTGCACCAAGCATTATTGCCCAGTGCCCTGATTTACATTTTGCACGCTATTAGCCCTGACCTTGATCTAACCTTTTAATGACTTTTTAATCCCTTCCTGAATTGAAGTAAATTTTTTTTTCTAAAATCTGCATATAATTTATATTATTATTAATCAATAATATTGCACCCTTGTTTGGAAAATTTCAGAAGGAAATTTTTGATAACATTTTTTTTTTTGGATAAATTACATTGTTTTTTTATAATAATGATTTATAATTATGTATTATTTTATAAATTATGATTCTAATATAATAAATAAATATAATAATTATACCCGGGAGTTAATCCTAAGAATTACAGGCCCACAATATAAACAAAAATTTCTACGCAAAAAAAATAGGATCACTTTTTGCATCAAAAAATGACAGAATTAGAACGCTAGGGGGGTTAAATTTTATATATTATATATACAATTATATTAAAGAATTTTCTTTCAAGTATTGAGTCTGTTATATACATATATGGTATATGTTATTGGGCATATATGATAAATTTCCAAATGTAAATTCTGATTTTAATTTGGAATGCATAGGAAAATATATGTCAGGATATTAATATGAATTATGAGTCAAAGTAAAAATGAACATTTGGGAGGAGCCATATGCCAAGGCAGCTTTAGGGATATTGACAGGAAAGGGGGAGGTCAAGTGGAAAGGTTTATAAAGCATGAGAGAGCTTAGAAAGTCAGAGAAAGAAAGCAGAATGCAAGGTGGCATGGACCTTACTATATTATATGACTAACAAACTCAAAGCATTTATTATTTTGTGGATAATCTATACCAACCCTGGATATATCAACAGAAACCAATTTAAAACAGCAAAAATTAAAAGTTTTCAGGAACAATATAGTATTGTATAAAGAGGAAACAGTTGATGTCTCATCACATAAACAATAGGATCTGAAGTTTAAAAGAAAATCCAGATTTTGCTTTGTTGAAAAGTCAGGATTACCACCCTCAATGGATCCCCTCTGGATTGTATTTACGCTTTTATATCTCTTGGTACATACAGGTGAGTATATCTACATACATTTATCATAAAAAGACTAAAAAATAAAAGTTAAAGAGAAAATACTCACATAAGGATTGGATTACCCATAGCTAGGAATAAAGTTGTTTAAATTTGATGTAAGCTCTAATTGGATGACATTTAGTTTTCTAAAGCATGTGTATTAAAAACAATGGCTATTTTGCCATAAAATATTTTTATTTGGCTTGCATGCATTTTTGGCATTTCTTCCAGCTTTTCAAACACTTCCTATCTACATACACTTGCTCTGGCATTTGTTGGTAATCATTGTCCTTTTCTTGAGCTACTTTCAAGAGTGCATTATATTTGTACAGTGTGTATGAGCACAGTTGCCTATAGTTTCCACTGGGAGAGCATGAAACACAGTTGAGAAATATGGACAGAGTGTTGTCACCTTGTAACAGGAAGTGCATGAACCCTAAGGTCTTTCATAGTAGGGACACCATGTATTGTTTTATAGAAATCTGCAGAAAGTAAGGTACAGTGACAGCATTTTAAGCTTATAAGCTTACATAATATTTTATTGATGTAGATATATTTTAAAATAAATAGTACCTATATGCTGCTATCAAGCAAAATATAGTTTTTTAAATATAGATTTTATTGTTATGTTGATCATTGTATGTATCGACCTCATAGACCTTTGTATGTATGACCTTGAATACTTTTATCTGTAAAAATCATGTAGAACATGTAGAAATTTAAGCTACATACAGACACTGGATTATTGTCTGCTGTACACATGCTTCCAATGACGATGATCAAGAACCAGCAAAAATCTAGCATTGGTACAGTAGTCCCCCGTGTCATTCATCAATCCACCTGGCATTACAATGAACAATGGAACACAAACAAGCATGGTTCTTTCCAGTGGAGGACATCAGCTCTACAAAGAAAAGAACATTTTTATGTGTAGAACTCTCGTTCATTTTTCCAATACTGGAAATGATCATGAAAGATCATTTCCTTTGTCTGAAATCTGACATAGGGCTTTAGCCTGACTGACTTATAAGAAATTAGATGAGCAGTGGAGATAAAGAAATCTATTAGTGATGTGCTCTCTTACTAGAAGATCAGCAAATGTAAAAGTTCCCAGACATATACATGACATATGTATAGCACATGACTTTCAACCGAAGCAGCAGTATAATATTTGTATAGGCAGTTCTAGATTTCCCAACCCACCCAAAAATAAGATGTAATAACATTATTGTATAAAGGTTATAGTGTGTGTGTGAGATCTGTAATCTCAGTTATCTTTAGGTTCTCAAGTGGAAAGCAATAAAAGTGCACAGGCTGTATATAAATAAAATGTGCAGTGTTGGAACTTACACATTGATCCGAATGAGAAGTACATACACAGTTGTTGATAGAATACTGTGCCCCCCCCCCCCCCACACACACACACACAAAAATGCTTAGACATTTTCCTCTTGCTGACATTAGAGTAGCAGTGCTAAAGGGTTGACAAAGGTGGTAGTTGTGCTATAGAGTACATAAACTATGATAGTACAGTAGAACCTTGGTTATCTGAAACTGAGGTTTTTCAGCCATTCAACACTAGTCTTGAATGGGGAGAATCGTCCCCGTTCACCTCTAGTGCTGAATGGCCGAGAAAAGGGAAACCCTGACACTTTAGCTGTCATCAGGGTTTTCTTTTTCTCAGCCAATCACGGAGCAGATAAATCAGCAGATCTCTGCTCTGCTCCCCTGATTGCTCCCACAGCCCTAGCAGAGTTGTGGTACGTGTTCTTGGATGCAGAACATATGCCACAGCTCCCCGAGGGCTGCAAGAGCAATCAAGAAAGCGGAGCTGTTGGGTTCCGGTTATCTGAGTTCCAGGGTTCTATTGTTTATACTATACAGGAAGTATATAAGAATTCACACCGTAGAAGATAGCTAAAAAAGTAAAGAGATACATAGGTCAAAAAAACAAAATTACATGGATTACTCATAAACAAATAAAAAATTGGAATAATAAAAAGAATGGAGAAACATGAAGTAGAATAGGTAGAATAAAGCTAAAGGCCCACTTAGCCTTTAAGGACAGGTAAAATGTTGAATGGGTTATGCCCTCCAGATGGCAAATTGCAAATCTTTACACCTCTACAGTGTTATATGTCAGAAGGCACTGCTGTATCAGATGCCAACATTCAGATGTTGTAAGCATTGTAAGTCATTAATTTAGAGCAATGAAGACATCCAAACAAAGAAAAATGAAAGTGCATCTTATCTCCGTAAATCTAAACCAAACCCAAGCAAAACTCATAATACAGAATCAGAGCAGGGTCCATACACAGGCCGCAACATAAATATGCATGCAGACACTTATAAAGGTAATCACTTAAGTTCTCATCTATATTTTGAAATAATGTTTCTAGAAAGATGGAAGGACTATTTTTCTACATATTTATTTTTTACCCCAAAAGCTTTTTCTAGCAGTGTTTCTACCACAGCACCAAAAACTTGTTTGCCTGCCTAACAGTGGACATTGGACAAGTTCTTTTCGCATTAGAGAACTTGAATTTTAATCTTGACTGACTAATGGATGCTCTTTACCTTGTTCATGCTTTTATTCTGCTGGCCATGTCTTCCGTAGAGAAAGAAGCATCCTACCCTAATATGCCAACCCGATTTCTTGAATTACCTTTGGTGCTTTTTTAAACAGATACAGCTATGAAATCCCCTTCCTAGACTCACCAAGCACTTTTCAGCCCTCTAGACAAGTAATAAAAACTATTGGTCTTGGAGAACTTCTTTATGGTCAAGCAGAGAATTGTGGGGCATCTCTTGTATTTGCTTTCCCATAGCAGACACAGTTTACTGTAAATGTTAGGTTTAGCTAAATTTAGACACACCTTACTTATATATTTAGAGAGTTTAGTTCTATGCCTAATTAGGTCATTGGGCATGTTGGTTGATTAGGAAGGAGTCTTAGTGATATTCCAAGTATACTGTAATTTCTAGTAGGTTTGTGTCAACCTGCATTAGATACACTATATTATTTTAATGTCACCTGTACTGTACAATACAGATAGTGCCCAGGTTACATAAGAGATAGGGACTGTAGATTTGTTCCTAAGTTAAATTTGTATTTAAGTCAGAATGGGCACATTACTTTGATAAATGCAATTAGGACAGATGTTTGTCTCGACATATTATTAGGCAGCATGATGTCAGTTACTGTAAAAATCCTCACTGTGAGGTAATCACAAACAAAGCAAAAAAAACAAAAAAAAAAACTTTATGGAGCCTAGACATTCATTCAGAAACAACTGCAGAGTTTGTCTAAGTCATTAAAGAGTTACAAGATGTTACAGAAGAGTTCAGTCCTTAAGTTCACCCACAATCTTTGCCCCTCCCCATCAAGCCTTTGTCCTGCACACAAGCGAGCAGGGAAGCCCCATTGGTATCTAGGAGTCGTCTGTATGTCAGATGTCCCTAACTCGGGGACTACCTGTATACCGTAATGCACAGAACTTAGAAGAAATCAGCTCTAATATACACTACGGTACTGAGGTTTGCATACGGTATTGTAAACACTGTACAAGCAAATCAACAGTAAAGAGTAAAGAAAAGGTCCAAAGGAAACAACTTGATAACCATTTTTCTTATTCATAACACTTAAAGAAGAAAATGCTGTAAAATAAACATAAATTGTAAATATAATAAAGGAAAAAAGTTATAAAAAAAGACATACAGATTACCATTTTAGTCATCAAATCCTTTGATTTAATGTACATGGGTACTCAGAGAAATAGAAAGAGAGGCTTTTTGTAATTTTTGGGGGGGGGTATTTTCTTTTAAAGAAGTCTGGTTTCTGTGCTTGCTGCTTCACTGCTGATATTCTGGGCCTGATTTATGAAAGCTCTACAAGGCTGGAGGGGATACACTTTTATCAGTGAAGCTAGGTGATCCAGCAAACCTGGAAGGGATCTGGTCCAGGGTTTAAAGCATTTGCTTGAAATCCATTCTAAGTTTCTTGGATCACCCAGCTTCACTGATAAAAGTGTATCCTCTCCAGCCTTGGGAGCTTTATTAAATCAGGCCCTCTGAGTATGCAGGTTAAATTTCCAGCAAATCCATTAAAACCATCCATGGATTTATGTTTTGTTTCTGTCGATTCATCCTATGTACATGATGTGGGAGATTGGCATCAAATGGTATTAAAAGCACTCACTGAAATTTTTCAGGGCGCCTTGCCCACTTTTATTTACAAAAAACTCCAACACACAAAGAAAATCCAGGGTTTTCCCTCGCAGGGGGTCAACGTCTTTCACAGCATAGATCCCAAGTAAGGGAATGCAAATTTCCAGCCACACAATTCATAATAGCCCTATCCAGGCCTTTTAATTCCTTTTTACAGGGAAACCTGAGGTTCATGATGCCAAATACCCTATGAATTTGGCGTCATGTGTATCTATGTGATGCAATGGGCCTGATTTATTAAAGCTCCCCAATGCTGTAGAGGATACACTTTCATCAGTGAAGCTGGGTAATGCAGCAAACCTGGAATAGATTACTTACTAAGTAATTTGTGATTTGTTAGCAAATGTTTACAATCCTGGACCAAATCCATTCCAGGTTTACTGGATCACTTAGCTTCACAAATGAAACTATCCTCTCAAGCCTTGGAGAACTTTAAATCAGGCCCAATGCCTTCAAAGTCTCATATATACTGAGTGCCTTGGCTTGAGTTATCAAAAGGCTCTCTTTTTTGTATCTGGTTGTCAAACCCCTCTATCTTTATTTTTTAAGATCGTCAAAATGGTTAAATGTACCAGCTCCGAGTTATGCGATATCACTTTTATGAGTTTCTTTTTTATCTCAAGATGATGGGCTTACTTTGTATCTTTGGGCTTTCTTCAATATATTGTACAGGTAGTGCCCAAGTTAAGAACATCCAACATACAGACAACTCCTAGATATGAACAGGTCTTCCGTGCTCGCTCATGTGCAGGACGTAGGCTTGATGGGGGGAGGGGGTGGTTTGCATTACTTGCAGAAGAAATCTTTTGCTAAACAGAGCTAAGGTTGTAGGTGTTCTTAAAGGCTAAGCTCTTCTGCAAGCACTTGTAACTCTTTATTGACCAAGACAAACTCTGCAGTTGTTTCTTTTAGCATATGAAAGCACAGCTTGCTTCAAAAGTTATTGAATGTCTAGGCTTCATACAGTTTTTTGTTTTTGCTTTGTTTGTGACTAACTCACAGTGAGGATTTTATACAGTAACTAACGCCATGCTGCCTAATAATATGTTGAGGCAAACATCTGTCCTAATTGCATTTATTAAATTAATGGACCCGTTTTGACATGCATACAAATTCATCTTAGAAAAAAACCTACAGTCCCTATCTCGTATGTAACTTGGGGACAACCTGTACTATGGGGTACAGTACAAACTTAGAGATGAAACACAGTATGTACAGTACAGTATGTAGTCTTGGATTGTGATGTGTAAGGAATACTGATTAAATATTAATTGCTTCAGGAACTGTGGACTGGGACATAATGCGAGATGAGATGCTGCACTGCTGTAAGTTAACTTACAGTTGAATACCAACAGGTCAGATAGCTGATCATAAGTCATCACAGTCAATAAATGGGTAGGAAGTAGAAGTGTCTTTAAATATTCCTCCTAAAAGGTGTATGCAATCAAATTATAAAGCTCAGTATGTGTCACAATACCATTTAGATAAAAATCAACTATGTATGAACATATGTTATTATGGCCTGGTAAATGGCTATGAAATTAAATAAAACCTTTTAAAGCTGATAAATAGACACCTTTAATCTTCAAGCAATGTAATTGTTATTTTTATTATTATGATGTGTGTTTTTAGCTAAATGTATTAATGTTGTTTTTTATCCTTTGAGTGCAAACATCTCATGAATTAATGACCAATAAATCAGCCTTGATGGAACTTTCACACTACTTGATGAATGGGTACGACAAGTCAGTGAGGCCTGTAAAGAACTGGAGAAAGCCTACTACAGTGCATATAAAGATTGCTATATATGCTATTCTTGGGGTGGTAAGTTCTTTATGAGTTATGCTTTTTTATAGGCAATACCCTGACTATTGATCTGAATTGTTTGTTGATCATCTTGAAAACAACCATTGTTCTGGAAAAAATTACTTTTGCTAATATGTTTTTTAATGATACAGCTAAATAAACTGGTAACCAGTACTTCATTTTACATATACACATGTTGCTGCCCTTGGCAGTAGAACTAAAAAACTGAAACATATTCTGTTATACAAGACACACTGAAAATGTGCATACCCATACAGTCCAAGGATAGATTATCAGAGGATTTCTGAGTGGAGATGCAGCACCCTGATATGTGATTCCCTGATGTGCATCCTATTACTATCTTTCATCCTATTTGATCACTTTTCAAAAGGTTACTGGCAACTATGGTAAATAGGGTAGCAGGGCACCCGGTATATAAAATAAATGATACAAAATAAAATTAAAAGCTGTTCAATACATAAGCTTTATTACCTAAGACTTTTTTATGTTTGGCTAAAATGTTCTTTGTTTTGGCACAAGAATGTGAAAACTATATTGCCAAAACAAGTGGTTGCAGTGATATTTCTATAACTATAATTGTATCATTCAAGTTAACTCCTATGGTCATGGTGTGGGGGCTTAGCTTCAAATAGCAGGCGGGCAATCAGGCAACTTCAAACAGCAGCTTCTCTTTAAGGCTCCTGCCCATATTTGTTGAACAAAAGTTGCAAACCAATCAAAGGGTCTTCCCACACAAGGGTGGTGTCAGCAAACTAAAAGTCCAATAAATCAAAAGTATAGCCTCCTGGTTGGTGTAAATCAATAGCTTCAATACCAGTTCTTCACCCATCAGGCAAATCCCAAAGAAAAAAAGGCTTACACAGACCCAGCTATTGCTGCCTAAAACCAGGTATGCTAACTAGGCCTGTGGGCCTTGGGAAAATGGGGGACCCTGAATTGGGAATCTGCCCCACCCTACTCTTTTCCCAGTAAGAGAAGCCCCCAAAACAAAAATTTAGAACAACCAGCAACTTCTACCGAGTGAATCTATATGTAACTTGCATGACCTGTTTTGGCATCAGTTGTCGATTTTATTCCCCAGACACAATTTGAGAGTAGTTATAGCTGTCATCTTATCTGAGTCCCTCCAGTCACTGCCAATAGTATTACTTCTTTAAAAAGACAGAGACAAGATTATTTTCTCGCCAATGAGCTAAAACCTGATGTTGCAGGTATTTTCTGTGGTTTCTGTCTGGGAAACCTTAGTATCCTGAACCTGGGACTGTGATACATATACGTTCATCCTGAAAAATTAAATAATTGGTTACCCATATCTAATTTTATTGCCATAGTCTATGTTTTTAAGTCTTCATATAATGATAACATATCTGTTTTCTAGGATGAGAAAAATCAGCTGGTGAAATCTTACATTTGGTACAATCAGGTAATATTTTTATTACTCAAACTGTTTAGTACATTGATTTATTATTATGTAATTGTAGAGAACCTTGGGGTAGAGGTGAAAGCCAAGTCATTTCGGCCCCTCAGGCCTCAGCCTTCTTGGACTGGTCCATTATGGACATTATGGCTTAAAATGTTATGCCATCTACAACTCTCTGGCTCTCCAGACAGGATCTTATATTTAAGGTAACTGATTTATGGACTTTAATAAAGACTCTACCCATCAGAATGGACATATTAGCACTGACTAGTCAAAAAACTGCCAAACACAATGTGTAGCATGCCAAAGTTACTGGGAGAACAGATGAGTTGGAGGAGCTTTCCTCAAGGCTAGAAACAAATACTCCCAACAACTCAAGGCTTTCCACGTAACGATTGATGGTTTTGCAGGATGGATGACCACGCTCTTGAGCCTGGAAGCCTCTCTCTCTACTATTGCTTTCTCTCTATATACATTTTCTACAAGTATACCTCTAGTGTTACTGATACTGGACTTGAGGAATGTGTCCTTTGGTCCTCAGTTCAGAGTCCTCCATGGTGTTAACCTTGGCTGTTTGGCTGGTGTTCTGGCTTTGGCTGTTTCCCCTGACGTCCTGAACCATAAATCAGTTTTGGAAGAGACTTCCCACTACAGATGGACTGATACGACTCTCTACTTGTCTGAACTATTTTTTCCACTCTTAAATTATTTTATGTACCTCTTAATCTACAACAGTTGATTTTATATCAAGAGGTGGCCTGGTCAAGTGTCTATAGATGTTCATGTTGAGATGAGGTTTACTGGGGGCAGTAGTCATTTCCCCATTATTGCTATTAATGTGTTGTTTTGTAGTCATGGGTTTATTTCCAGATAATATTGTATACCGTATCATCCTTCCTTCCATTTTCTACAATCTTCTAGTTCATGTTTTCAGATCTCTGTAAATTTAAAATGATCAGGTTATTGTAACAAAGGATAAAGAATACTCACTTTTCAAGAACCTGTTTTCATTATCTTCCTTTCATTCCGTTTGACAATAATTAAATTGAAAGACTCTTCCACATTTAGCACTTCTAGAAGTGTTTCATGCCCGCGTCCCCTGTTACATGTGTCACCACAACTTAGCTGTGTTCTAGGGAATCCAAGAAGTGAGCATACCCTGTCTTCAGTTGCATGGGCAAAATGGTTTTACATTTTTGGAGACTTAATGGAACCTGTTTTGACAAGTACAGGTCTGTTGTTGAAATTAACTTTTTTTGTACAGTCTTGGGTAGATGAATTTCTCCAATGGGATCCAAAGAATTTTGACAATGTGACTCGCATTTCAATCCCCACACAATCAATCTGGCTTCCTGACATTATGGTTGAAGAAGCGTAAGTATTCTTGTTAACTTTTTGTAACGTTAGGGCATAGTGTACAAAAATGGAAATGATTTTAAAGTGTGTGCTTCAATACATAAATTTCTTCAAACTAAATATCAAAGACTAAAATGTCTTTGCAAGATGGCTGCACTTTTTCTGCTTGATTCATTTTAATGGGGTTTATTTACTAATGGTGTTTAGTCTGTGTATTTATTACAGAGAGCTAAAACTCTGCAAGAGATTCCGAAAATTCCTTTTGCAAAGTATACCTAACAATGTGCAAAGAAAAGAAAAACATTTTTCACTTAATTCTCTTGCATAGTAATAATTATCTTTTGAAAGTGAACAGCCTAAACTCCTATATTAAATCAACTCCAATGTGGTTACTACAATCTTATGCAAACATTTTGGAATCACTACTCTTGGAGAATGTTCATTCAGCTGTTTTACTTTGTTGTAGAAAAACAAATCAGATATGGTAGAAAAACATTTACCGTTTACAGCTGAACAATATAGCATTGTAAAACATACCTGCACATACCTGCAATTACAAAAATCACATTGTTGTAATTTATGATACATGCCTTTGTCAGTCCAAGTAGGGGAGAAAATTATGGAAAAATTGAAGATGAAATATGAATAATATGAATATGAAAAATTATGAAAATGGAATCAACCCCAAAAATACACCTATTACTTTGTTGCACTTCATCTGGCTTTTATGATCACCCTATTTTTGAGACATGAACTGTTTAGCAGTTTACAGATCAGTTTTGCATGATGCAGCCATGTTATGATGATCCATGATAGTGTTCTTTTCTTTGTGGCAATTGTATTATCATCTTTAAAAAAATGACTTCATTATTAGGAAACCCACTTGAGCATGATTGAACATTACATTTACAATTGTGTATTTACTAAGGCTAAATACTTTTCAGTAGAAATGCCACTTCCTCTGGTGTATTTTAATGTTTTATGTAACCATGAAAATTAGTTGCTTTCTGTGTAAACAAATGTTTAAATGTCAATGAACCAAGCAAAGCAAACGGTGAGAGTGCTAAACCTCTTTGTGATACCCCAAAAATTAGTTCTAAACAAAAATGATATTTCTAAACAAAACATTCAACTCAAAGTATGTTATCAGGTCTAAAAAATAAAACAATTGTGAACAGTTTAGAAACCTTAATGTTATGCTTTGGAGCTAGCCAAGGTGCTGAAATTGAAGCTATTATTGAGTTTTGAAGACCCTCTAGAGGTTATTTGTAAAATGCTGATATAGTCATCAGTGAACTTGAGTGATTCAGCAAACCTGGAATGGATCTGGCCCAGGATTAGAAACATTTGCTAAAAAAATGACTTTGAAGACATCCATTCCAGGTCTGCTGGATTAAACAGCTTCACTGATGAAAGTGTATTCTCTCCAGCCTTGGAGAGCTTTAATAAATTATTATCAATGCTTGTGCTTATTAGTACTAATAAATACAATCCTATACCTCACTAAATATCTATGTTCCTGTTATATGTACATACAACTAACCTAAAACTACTAAAATATAACAACTGACCCAATATCTGAAATCATTTGTGTATAAACATGTATTTTGACAATGTCTACATAAATGCACTGAGCTGCTGCCATGTGATTAGCTGGCTAGATGGTTGTTTGTATCAACAACAGTTGAACAGCTGTACCTGAAAATTGGCCTGTCTGTATCAATATAATATATATATATTTATACATTATTATTTTGCAAATCATTCACTATTCATGCACAAGCACACATTTTAAAAATCAAGTCTGATCCACGTCAATTTTTATTTTTCTCTATTTCCAGAGTGGGACCCAAGGATTCTCCAGATGTCCCTTATGTGTATGTAAATCATCATGGTAGGGTAATCAACAACAATCCCATACGCATTACAACATACTGCAACCTTGATGTTTACTATTTTCCATTTGATGTCCTAAATTGTTCCATCTCGTTCAGTAGCTGGCTGCACACAAGTAAGTTTGTGTTGTACTGTTATCTATCATTTTTCATTGATTCATGCTTGAACCTCTGAATTGTATGCAAGCATTCAACAGCTGTCTATGTACAGATCAAATTGTCTAAGCCTAAACATGTTGTCTACAATAGTCATCTGTGTACAATTGTTTATCTAAGCATATCTATATCACTTTTTATAAACAGGAAAGCAAAACAAATAGGACTTTTAAGGCATCAGCAATCTTAATAGCACCTTTCTGTAACAAACAAATGAACATACTTACATAGAAGGTTAGGTTGAAAAAAGACAAAAGTCCATCAAGTTGAACCACTAGGGAAATAAACATATCCCAAATAGAAAACCCTATAGGACATATTTGGTCCAGAGGAAGGCAGATGACAACAAACTATGTAATGGAATTAGGTACATACAGGACGTCTATAATCTACAAGCAGACCTGGATGTACTGTTTGATTGGGCAGCCAAGTAGCAAATGACATTTAATATAGATAAATATAAAGTTACTTGGAAGCTAACAACATGCATGCTTCATACTGTCTACTGTTGATTAAAAATGTTGACAATCACTTATAATATAAGCTATTGACTTTGATATGTTTTGCAGTTACTTCTGTGTATGAAGCTTTATCAAACTCTTAAATATCTTATTTACAAAAGAAAACACACTTAATAACCATAGTAAAGCTGCAGTTACTGAATTCATTTTTTAATATTTAATATTTTTATAATATTAGTATCACATTTGTTTTGTACCAATTTCTTCCTATAAAGTCAGTAGATAAAAAAATCTCAAATGAATAAATTAGAAGTAAGTCAGAAAGTGAGCTAAACATTTTAGGGGGCTGTGGGTACAAGCCAAGGGCCCCATGTGGCTGATTTTTATTTGTAAAATAGGATTTTAAACCTTTTTACTTTGAGTGCGTTTAAAATTGCATAAAAGCCATCCCCATTTTTTACATGCACATGTACATTGCCTCCACTATGGTAAATTATTTATATATAGCTGAAGAAGATATTTAATAATTTTGCTCTTTTTTGTGTACACCGCAGCATTATTTAACTAACTATAACTTCAATAAATAACTCCTATACAATGGGAAACAATAACTTAAAATATATTTCAGCTCAGGACATAAATATATCATTTGCAAGAGTACCACATGACCTTAATAAGCTTTTAAATCCATGCATAACCGAAGGAGAGTGGGACCTTCTTAATGTGTTGCCGAAATACAGAGAATTCATTGACGAGGACAGCGTATTTGGAGAGATAACATTCTATGTAAGTTTATTTTGTAAACTTTTTAAAAACAGCTTTATCAGTTATGAAAGCATTTTTTTTTCAGTAATGTTATTGCAAATTTCCCCTCATTTAATTTTCTGAAGACCTGGAAGAGGAAATAAGGGTAAATGAACAAAAAAAAAAAATCCACAAATAGAATAAAGACAGCAATAATAATATAAGCCAAAAACTAGAAGCATTTTTAGTAGTTCAATACTATTCACTGAAATTTGATACCTGATTCTGCAATAATAACCAGTCAGGTTATTATTGCAGAAAGGAACCGGCAATGTCCCTTCTGCAATAACTCCTTGTACTTGCCTGTTTGCTCCAGGAATATGTTCCAAACCCTGAGCTCCCAGCTTCTCCTGCTCTTCCCCAGATTGAATGAATTTGTTTGCACCTGCTTGGGAGATATGTCATTCCAGGCCCAAGCAGTCAATACGCCTGAAGATCATATTCAAAAACAGAAGAAGACAGCTGGGCCCTGCAATGAGACAGGTACAGGTGAGTATAGCAGGTTTAGTATTGCATTAAGTTATGGTCTATTATAGTTGCCTAAATTTCTGTTCTGTAACAGTGTAACCAACTTACTAAAAGCTCATAAGTTGCTTGTTCTACCTTCCAAAGGGCTTGAAATTTATTTCAACCACTTTTGTAAGGATTAATTTAAACCAGGACACAATCTGCCACGATTTCATACGTTGAGTTGCATTGTGGTCACTGAGCTAGGTACAATATTAAAAAATGTGATATGAAAGAAGCAAAGCCTAAATGTATGCAATTAACTCCCAACAGATAATCCTCAAACGAAAACCACTGTTCTACACAGTAAATATCATTCTACCTAGTGCACTTCTGATGATCCTGGACACATTTGGATTCTATATACCCCCTGAGAGTGGAGAGAGAATATCTTTCAAAATCACCCTACTTCTGGGTTATTCTGTCTTCCTTGTGATTGCTTCAGATACATTGCCAGCAATTGGGGCCCCATTAATAGGTAAGGTCATATATATATTGTTATATATATAAAATGTGGAATTTGTTTTACCAACATCAGAACTAGCAAGATGGTTGGAATGTTAGCGCTGTCATGGTATCAAGGCAAATGTGAATTGGAGTTCCACAGTCCTTTTGAAATTATGGCTAATTCCATTTAGAATGATTTTTTTCAAACTGGTCTGTGCCTCGGCCATCACAGCTTCTCACTAAAAGAAAAAACAGTTTTAAGAAGGGTGTAAGATAATGTTGAAAGGTATGTGTTCTGGTATGGTAGAGTAAAAGGAGACCACTTTATTTGCTGGCCCCCCAAACTGTAGGCCTGGATAAAGGTCTGATTCGAATATTGGCAGAATCCAAAGACTTTAAGGCCCTGGTCCAGCAACAGTACTCACCAAACAGCAGTTCCCCAATCTAATGCACCTGTCTTCACCTATAGCAAGCCCCTGTTCAGCCTCCGGAGACTGGTTGCATCTCCTTGTACACAGTTAAAGGTCTGATAACTTTAAACGGACCCATCACCAACATTCCTTTTTTTTTTAAAAGGGGTAAGTCTCTCCTTTTCTGTCTTTACTGCCATGGTGGTAAAGACTGAATAAGAGTGCAGAGACTTCTGGCATACATAAGGTGGGTCTTCTGGCTGTTCCTTCTGCGCATGCCTGATTCCGCCTTTTCCTTCAATGGGTAAAAAAATATGCTGATCTCACACAAGCACAGTGAGATCTGCACTGTTTTTTTCCTATTTACAGCAGGGCAGTGCAAGATCAGGTGACATAACTAGGAGAAGAAAAAAGAGGGGGGAAGATGGTGGCACTCAGCGTTTCTTCCATGCCAGGACAAAGGTGGATTACAGAACGGCACAGAACCCAATTGAGGAAAGCCCCAGAGAGATTAAGGGATCTGTGGTAAGTAAAACTTAGTCCTACTTTAGGAATCCAATTATGTGCAAGCGGAAACCGTGTTTTTTAGTCATTTTCATGAATATGATTGAGTAAGCCACTCCACTTGTTCATTCAGACCATTTCCAGTAGGCCAACTTCTTTCTTCTTAATTACAGTTGAATAAGAGTTGATAGTATTTCAGACTGCCTTTAGTTTGACACTGATACAATCTAATCACCTAGTACTAAAAAAGTATTAGACATATTGATAAGTTTGTTTGTTTTTTTAGTAAATGAAGCCTAAAACAGTTTGTTCTGTTGCCTCAGGAATCTATTTTTCAATATGTATGCTGCTGCTAATGTTAAGTCTGATAGAAAGTATCTTCATAGTCAGAATATTACATGCAAAGAATCTCCTTCCTAAAGTTCCAGAATGGTTAAAAAAAATAACACTGGAGAAAATGGCACATGTTCTTCTCATAAAAGACAGGATTTCTTCTTCATGCAACATTCAAAATGGAACATCTAACGACAAAATTAAAATTACCAATGGTAAGAAACAGCTTTTTGATGATGTAAGAAAAGCCAAAATAGTAATAACAGCAATCAAAATGCACAATTGACCATTGTGGATATTCCCAAAATTCTGTCAATCTGTACACTGTTTCTTGCTAAAGCAAGGTGGCAAACTTCTTTACCCTGCTTTGCAGTCCTCTATCTTTCTTCCCTGCCTCTCCAGGAGATCCAAAAGCCAGAGAATTATACCATCAGTATATGATGCATTACATGTTGGGATTTTCTGGTGTGAGCTATACACGGCCGGCTTCTGCATCACATCCTTGGCTTGATCGATGTGACGCGTGAAGCGCAGCGGGAAATTTAAAAGAAGATTACATTGTAATCTTCATTTTAAAACATTGATCACAATGATAAAGTTATAAAAAATAAATCCAAATAATAAATCCAAAAGTTTGATCTATTATTGTACCCTTGTTTGGGCAAATTTAAAAAAAATGTTAAACTTTTTAAATAAAATTATTTAATTTATTAATATATTATTTCATTATTTTTTTTTAATTATTTAATATAATATAACTTATGATTTGTGTTTAAAACTTTATTATACCCGGGTGTTATTCCTAAGAATTACAGGCCTAAAATATTAAACAACAAATTTCCACGCAAAACAACGTACCACTTTTGACATAAAAATACAAACATAATTAGACTGCCAGGGGGGTTAGTAAAGCAGACCCAGTGTATCAGTTCTTACATAGGGGTGTTTACCCCTCACCATACATATCTTCATATTTTACATAAAACAACTTCACATCTCTGGGCTACTTTTTTATTTTTCTCTACACAGACAACTTGTCTAACTTCTGCAAGAGGAAAACATATGATTGTAACATGCTGGAGCAAGAGACATGGAAATATATGGACTATGCAGAATGGAACAACAATGTGAAAGAGATGGCGACCATGTGGAAAC
The DNA here is from genome assembly GCF_032062135.1 of Pyxicephalus adspersus. Classification (NCBI taxonomy): domain Eukaryota; kingdom Metazoa; phylum Chordata; class Amphibia; order Anura; family Pyxicephalidae; genus Pyxicephalus; species Pyxicephalus adspersus. Next base: position 36,318,425 of record NC_092868.1, on the reverse strand, counting down.
AACTGAACATGCCAGAAGAACAGAAAAATGAGTGGCTTTGTGTTGCCTATGTCTTGGATACATTCTTCTTCCGGCTGTATCTTACGGTTCTGATAGCCTATGGTTTGACTATGGCATTCCTTTGGTCTACATAGTGCAGTGGAAATGGCCCACTTTAAGTGGTATGATTTTGTAAAAGAATACATAACTTAAAGTACACGAGAAGGCAAATGTGCATAAAGATAAAAAAAAAAAACATCACATAATAACATTACATTTTTATTTTCTGATATGTAGACATACAAGAGTACACATGTGTTTGTGCTATTCCTATATTATTACATTCTCAATGGACACTGTCACTTTGTTCTTTCCAAGCATGTCTATGGACTCTCTACTATTCCAATGCATGAATTACATTGTATTTATAGTTTAAAAATAGGCATTGCATGTGGGTAGTGTGCTGCATTATGTGATTTTTACATATATTTGCTTCCTGTGCTGAACAGTGCTTGCTGTTGTTATTATATGTACATGTTAATGGCTATGCTTAGATTACACAAAGATTATTGATAAAAAAATCTAGGTGGCTAATCCCTTTTTTTTGGGCTACAATTCTTTCTCCAGCTCAATAATATGATCATAATCATTGAATTAGTACAATAATATTAAAGCAGGTAAACAGTTCACATATCTATTCATATTTAAGGATAGTTTAGAAAAAATATACGCATTATGCGGGATCAGTGGCAGAAGTAGCCAACTATGGTCCGTATAAGTAGAAGTACTTTGGGACACCCCTGTTCAATTGACTTGAGGTCCCTGTGGAAGTCCTTGTTGGCTAAGGAGGGACTGGAACCTTTCTGCAGCAAATAAATCTTCACATTTCCAGACAATTTGCATGCATAATTTTATATTTATGAAAGCTTTGTTCTTAAATCTATTTAAACATTTAGACATTTTAGTCAATATGTCACCATCAGAGATAATATACTGCAGTAATGTTTACATTTTTAGTAAACCTTTTGACCTGTATATAGAGCAGACTAGATAATATGGAAAATGTGTCAAATAAATGAGTGACAGATTCAATGCAATTAAAATAAGGAAACAGCAGTATGATAATGTATTGCTTTACAGCCACCGTGACATGAAATGTTCTTGGAAGGAAAAGAGTTGAAGTGTGGGTGCAGGCTCATCAGATATTGTGTGATATTTTAGATTTAGTTCAATATACAAGGTCATTTTTTTTATTCCAAAAGACATTAAATTGTGACAAAGTGTCTTTTCTGATGTGTATTTATTAAATATTATATATGTTCTTTTTGAATAATTATGTCCTGTCAAAGAGAGCCTATTCAAATAGAATTGTTTGTATTGTGTTTTCTGTTTTTATGTGATAATAAGCAAATCTTTATTCCAATGTTCACAAAAAAAAGTTAATTTTATTTGTATAATTGTAATTTTTTTAGAATAATAGAAATATAATATTTATAGCTTTATCTAAAATTAACATTCCTTTTTTTAATTATTGTCTAGCAATATATGTAAAACAAATGCAACATGTTCGTGAAAAGCAAAAAGCAGGTCATTACAAATCTTAACTATTTTTGTTGTAGCATTTGTAATATTATTTGGGGCAATTCAATTCTTTCATTGTTAATGAGCAGCACAGGACTGCCCCCATCATTATCACCATTGATGCAAAGACAGTTATTTGAAAACTGCTGCAGATTTTATTCAAGGCTTGATTCAACACATGGCTGTCCCCTATTAGTTTAACACAGTATAATACATTAGAAATGGTGTTGCATCTATGTCTGTATATACAGCATGCTAACAGTAATACTCATATATAGTACTCCCCCCTGCCCCCAGAGTAAGGAGGTGTATAAGTAAATTTCCAGCAAGAGATATTACAAATTTCATTGTCACAGTTCTTAATATTCTGTAGACAACCAATAGAACCACACCAGTGATGTACCCTACTTCACTATATCTAAAGCTACTAGTTTGCTGTTTCGATTTGGGTCAATTGCAACACGATCCTGATCATTATTTTAATTTTAATAGAACAACAATATTTTAGCCTAATATATGAACAATGGGTTCATAGTCATACCACCAAATTGTGTATATAAGGAAACTCTTTAGCTCAAAGTATGCAGTGAAATTACGTACCCCAGAGTGATAGGTTAAAGTGGCAATAGATGTTTTTTTTTTTTTTCAAAACCATATTTTTAATTTCTTAGCTTTTTAAAACCACAGATTGAATAATTTAGTGGCTAGATAAAAAGGCTTAGTGCAAACATTTAATGTAGTTTTAGAGGTGTTTATATCCACCCAACAAGAGGGACAACTGAAGAGGAAAAAGGTACACAGGGACTTGTTGGAAACAAATGTAAAAATTGGCTGGTAAGTCCATTGTCAAAGATACAAAGTAATTGAATACCCTCCAGAAAATTGCTTTAAACACAAATTTGCCTCATCCCCAAAGAGCCAAATATGTTTATTATATTAAATTCAAAAAGTTTCTTTTTCAGCCTCTAAAAGTCCCGACTTTTTAAATTTAATAAAATAATCCATTGTCAAAGATAACAGCAATCAACATTCCGATTGGCTGGTGGTCAGCAATTCCGAACACAGCAACCCACCATTGCACTGCCCCTGGCTTTGGCAATACAATCCTGTCTCAAGCCTTTGTCAACTGGTTTACCTGAAAAAATAGGTCTCAAGGGGTCCCTCTGTAAAGGTACATATATCTATAGCTTAAAAAATGTGAACATGATCTGTAAATTGTATTTATACTAATAATAAAGAACAAGATGAATTTCAGTGTGAAACCTGTGCTTGTTTTACCTGCTTAATGTAAAGACACTCTAACATTGGTGATCACTGGAAAAGTGGTCCTTACATTGATAGGGGGAGAAAGGCCCATTTACATGGTGTTCAGTGGAAGAAAACAATACTACAATACATTGGTTGTCAGCAGAGAAGGACTAACTTACATTGGTGGTCAGCAGAGAAGGACTACCTTACATTGGTGGTCAGCAGAGAAGGACTACTTACATTGGTGGTCAGCAGAGAAGGACTACCTTACATTGGTGGTCAGCAGAGAAGGACTATCTTACATTGGTGGTCAGCGGAGAAGGACTACCGTACATTGGTGGTCAGCGGAGAAGGACTACCTTACATTGGTGGTCAGCAAAGAAGGACTACCTTACATTGGTGGTCAGCAGAGAAGGACTATCTTACATTGGTGGTCAGAAGAGAAGGACTACCGTACATTGGGGGTCAGCGGAGAAGGACTACCTTACATTGGTGGTCAGCAGAGAAGGACTATCTTACATTGGTGGTTAGCAGAGAAGGACTACCGTACATTGGTGGTCAGCGGAGAAGGAATACCTTACATTGGTGGTCAGCAGAGAAGGACTATATTACATTGGTGGTCAGCAGAGAAGGACTACCTTACATTGGTGGTCAGCAGAAAAGGACTATCTTACATTGGTGGTCAGCAGAGAAGGACTACCGTACATTGGTGGTCAGCAGAGAAGGACTCCTCTACATTGGCGGTCTTTTGAGACATGCCACCTTACAAGGATATTGTAAAACATTTATTTAAAAAAACATTTTGGCAGACATATACTTTACAACTTGGCACTATCTTTATAAAAATCATCTGGCACAGTCTAAGCCACGGAGCGGGTATAGAGAGGTGATGTTTAGCATCTGTTCTTCACTTAATGTGCTGATCATCCCTAAGTAACCATCTATTGATGAGGTGTCCAGACCGGGAGTTAGTAAGACAGTAAATCAGCCCATTGATCCCTGTTAAATCAATTGAGTTACAGAGCTGATCAGCACAATGGGCAATTAACAACCTCTGCAATCGCTTACGTTCATGTAACATCAAACGCCTGGCTGGACAAATCCAATAGGCAGATTGATCTACGCCGTCTTCTTCTGTATATGCCATATAAATGTACATAAAACATGGAAACGAACAGCACTCGTTGCTAGATTTATATACTTCATGAAAAAACAAGGTCTGGAGCGTTTTATACCTTGCTGCTGAGAATATATTTCTTTCTTTTCTTTTAAGCATCTTATGTTTTAGGTTGTGTCCTTTCTCATTAAATGAATGGAAGAATAAGAAAATGCCTATATACAAAAATGGGCCAAATACTCACTTAATAGGGAAGTTAAGGAAACTTCCAGGTAAAATTTGAAATTTATTCATGATTATGAAATACAAAAATTCTATTTTGTTGTCTTTACTTTTTGCTTTGGCATTTCAAAGGTATAACAATAATTTTTTACAATTTTTACTCTGCTTTTGTTGGTTCAAGATGAGGAACTAACCAGCAACAATTCCTATTTAAGAAATCCCAGATTTCTGAGATTCTATCTTCTATAGGGATTTTTTGGGGCTACAGCCTGGTAAGAAATATGACAGAGTAAAAATGAAGTCCATAATTTTAGAGTTGACCCCAAAAAAACAGGTGGAGGGGTAAATCTTTTAATAGGAGACACATGGTCCACGGACAATTGTCTGAGAGGGGTGAATGTTCCATACAGAAACACAAACAGCAATCAAAACCTAACAATGCATGTTATTGTTATCCTGAGCAGACACAACTATTCTGGTTTTCGTGACTCAATAAGACATTAGATCCCTATCTTAATGCAGTTTTAAAAGCTAGATCTGTACCATATCCTGTAGGTTTTCTTTTGCATTGTAGTTCAAGAACAAATTAAAATATAATGGCTTCCACCTAACCAATTGGCTGACAGTGAGGATTTCCTATAATGTAATCCCTTTTACCAAATAACATGTGTCTTGGGATTTCACTAGCTACATGCTCAGTATAGGTCAATATTCCACCCTTTTGCAAAGCTAGGATGAGGATAATAGTATTGCCCTTTAAAAAAAAAGGAAAAAACACAATTTGGGATGAGGTTCAGGTCTGCCACATCTTAAATGTATGGAGAATCCTTGGAATATGCAAAGTTCACAAATTGCAAACTTTTGCTTGAAATTGTCACAGTTTCACTATCAAAAATAAAGAAAAACTAATAATGAAGTGCATAGCCTTCCATCTGTGTGACAACAGCCAATAATTTACAAACAATAGATAACCCGTTCCCCTTTCTATAAAAGAAGAGGCTTACAGCAGCCACATTGTCAGTAATGTCAGAGCTGTATGGGAAAGCTGGCAATTATGTAGGGAGAGACACTTTCTGGCATTGATATATGTCCCCTATGGCACTTTGCATTGCTTTCTTTTAACAATAGCTTGCTTATTATCTCTACAAATGGATGGAATTAAATAGGAAGATTCCCCCTCTTTAGACTTCAACACGGTTTGCAGTAAAGTTCATGAACTTCCAAGATTTGTAAAACTGTTTGGGAATCAAGTGATTCACTTATCCATAGCCAGTAGCAACCGTTCCAATATTTGACAGTTTGCCTGCATATTCAGCATACCTAATCCTAAGAATGAAATGTAATATATTGCATATCCTTAGATGTGCATTTGTTTAATTTTTTTCAGGGTAAAAAGATTTTCGGCAAGTACTGAAAATGTATGCTGATGTTTTTGACAATGCTTTCAGCTTTCCTAGTTCTAGGTATTTGTATTCCAAGTCAGAAAAGCAGCCTGGAGAGACAATGTTGCGTCTCTGTACTGTACAGTCTTCATTCATAATATTATTATTATTATTAGCCAGTATTTATATAGTGCCAACATATAAAGCAGGGTTGTACAAAGTCAATGGTCATGTCGCTAACTGTCCTCAAAAGGGGCTTACAATCTAATGTCCTTACCATAGTCATATGTCTTTAATACCGTCCAAGGTCAGTTTTCAGGGGGGGACAATTAACTTAACTGCATGTTTTTGGAATTAGGAACGAAACCGGAATACCTGAAGGAAATCCATACAAACACGGGGAGAACACGCAAATATTAGGTATATATTTGGTAATCCGATCTCATACTATAAGTAGATGTGATAACATTACAGTGCAACAATCCAACCGTTCTACCACCAGGCACTTTAGATGATAAATACTGAATATAATAAAGCCGGCCTTAAATATTGAACCTTGATTCCACAATCTTCTTTAAATTTACCAAATCTATGTAATAATAAATCTTGCCTAAGAAGACCCTTCTTCATATGACAGATTGTTCAGTCTACAGGAGATTGTACAGTTATGTCTGTCATTTTATGGCATTGTTCTGCTCCGGATACCATTGGTCAAAGAGATCCATGCTATTTATAGTTTAAGTTCAAGGATAATGAGCCCTGGGAGGAACCTTAATTTTTAATTGGATGTAAAGTAATCCAAAGTAAGAGATTATGTTTTATCTATCAGTTATCCATATGTCATTGTAGAAATAAAAAATGTAACATTGCTTAGCCTTGTGCAGAACATTGTTCCTGGTTATAATGCACTGAGCAGTAAACCACAATTTAGTGCTGCCTTAAAACCAGAATTAGCTATGTGTGCTAAATATTGCCATACACAGAGTTTACCGGGCTTCCCCTTAAAATTTGAGGCCAGATTTGTTTGCATGCATCCAAACCAATAATAACCAAATAAATAAATAATATTAAATAAGTGTTTTGGGTGTTGCTGCCATTCAACTTACTGCATCTCAATTATTAAAGCAAACACATGCTTTGCTCAAGCAGAGCAGAAAACCTAAAAATCACATGCCTAGCTTTTCTTTATTTCACCTCCCATCTATCTATCTATCTATCTATCTATCTATCTATCTATCTATCTATCTATCCACTGAAATGAAAGAAGAAAAAACTCTGTATAAGCTCCAGGTTTCTCTCATCAGAGCTTACACAGGGCTATAGATGTTCACTAACCCCCTAAGACATCATTGCAACAATCCCCAGCGATATCACAATAATTGAATCATATATTCCTTCATACCTGGATATAACCAGGTATGGTTAAATAAAATGTCTGCTGGTATTAAAGCCAGTAAAACAAACCTGCATAGGAAGAACACATGGTTGCTTTAAATCTGCCATAAAATATTGTACATTGTTGCCCCTCAAACTAATAATTTCTTTACATTTACCATTAAACACATTTACTTTAAATTAATATTATTAATATTATTATTAAACAGGGTTTATATAGCACCACCATATTACGCAGTGCTGTACATTAAATAGGGGTAGCAAATGACAGTGACACAAGAGGAGGAGAGAACCCTGCCCCAAAGAGCTTACAATCTAGGATGCTATCAAATGTATTGAATTTATTGTATATATGATATAGTATCAATAGTTATGCAGTTATTACAGCTTGTCACTTGCTTAAGACTTGCATGACATTTGTCCATTATGTTATGATATGTTGTCCATTCAGGAAAGAGCAGAATAAATCTCAGGCTTTTTTCATTTAGGATTCTTCTAAAGGTTCCTTGATCAGTGGCAGGTTTGTCTCGCACCTATATTACCACCAGTATAAGGGGGTCATTATCAACAGACATACAACGAGGGGACACTTCTTTATTGATTGACAGTATAGGGGAGAGCTCCCTCAATGTAAACAGAGCAGCTCAATTTTCACAATCTAAATTTATTTTGTTTTAAATAACATTATCAACTTCATATTACAATTATTAAATCAGGAATACGTTGCAAAATGATCCACTGCTGCTGTTAAATAGTCTAGGCCTGCAACGTTTTTTATTCATTTATTTCAATCTTATCTTCTTATACGACCTCATGATCACACTAAGACAATGTAAGCTGTAGATGTCAATTTTTTGCAGAGGTTCTCTAAAACATAAAAAGCTTTTAGGAGTTTCTTTATGGTAAAAAGGTTGAGAAAGGATGCAATCACAGACTATTTCATTTAAACTGATTGAACCACTATGCAATAGTTTTGTTGAAAGAAAATGATTGTGAAATTAAAAAAAGCAAAGTTACAACAAGTCCAATTAATCTTCTAAGAATAAAATTTACCTTGATATCAGATTTATCTTTTTTATGCTTTTTTTAAAAAAAAGAATCACTTGCAGAATTATTTGTGTCCACTAGATGTCAGAAGTGTTCTCTTTTTGGGGCAAGCTCACAGCTTCCCTGGGGTAGTGCTACACTACCAATAAAATCTTCTCACATAACACATCTTCCAGTAATCAATATGCCCAACAGGTCCTTCAACAAGTATCAGTCTGCAAGAGATGTAATGGAAAGCAAAGGTCTTACTAACACCAGCCTGGGAGACATCAGGACACATTTTGTTAACATTCTTCACTAGTACACAGGTTAAAAGGACTGCGTAAACTCTTATGTACGTTCACCGTCTGCCTTTTATGTCTTGCTAGTAGTATCAGTGGCACTTGAATGTATTGTTTGTTAATAAAATCAGTTGTTATATGGTCCGGTTAATCTAATGCTGCCCGCAGACGCATCGATTTTTTCGTGCGATCCACCAAACTGATCAGTTTAATTGTTTGGATGTGTGAGAGTATTATTCAATACAGCACAGACAGTAAATTCGCCTTCAACAATCCAATTACTTTTAACATCGAAGGGTTATTGGAAAAAGTCATCAAATATCAGAAGTGATTATTTTTATGATTAGCCATTTAATTATTATTTGTCGGGCTATGTCAAGTGATAGTCAGAAAATGATTAGAAATTAATGAGTTCAAACCCATCCTGTGGGGTTTATCAAAATTTTGGTCGATTAGTGGCCAAATAATGGTCAAGCTGAGATCAAGCCTGTGATATATAAAAAAAATATTTAAAATGCATCCAGATCAGTTCATAAATAAAGACAAATAAATATTGTATGAAATAATTGGCTTCTCAATAATCCCAAACATGTGCTTTAGATTATATGTTCCAGAAATCAAAATGGGCCAATAAATCCACTTTCTTCTCCTTTTATATTCCAATCAGAGGCTGGGGGAGGAACAAGACCTGTAAGAAATTCTTAACTGTGGCAGAGATGATTTAGAACTCATTGGAATATCAGGTCTTTCATGTATTTTATATTATAGGAGTGATATGCAAAAGTCGAAAGGAACCCTGTTTCTAATCTTATATCAACGCTAATAAGCATTTTGTAGCCATTTACAGCTACTACAATCAAATAAAAGAAATGTTCAATAGCAAGGTTACATTTTCACTATTTTAGAAATATAGTTTTTTATATGTTCTTCATCAGTTTATGATATGCCTTATACTGAAAAAGAGACATTGCAATCTTTAGATTCTAGTAATGATGGCTGATGAGAGGTAGCATGTGAAAAATATGCCATTCGTTCTTTCTTCTAATATTTGTTGCTTGAGCTCTGTCAGAATTATCTTGCATCATATGGTCTATGCTAATCCTTCTTGCTGATTGTAACACTGTGTAAAGTAAAACCTGAATGATAATGCACTGAAGGCAAATGTCTAGTAATGCAGAAAGAATAAAGGACAAAGGCCACCGACCAACTAGCACTTTCAGAAGGCAGTACCATTAGTCCTTGACGGTGGCAGATTATGACCTATGTCGCCTTGCAGGCATGGAAGCTGCTGATATCTTGCCATTGACAATGAGTAATTTTCCAAAATTCCAACTGTTTCTTTATCATGGGTGAATCTTTTCTAAGTTCTTCCCTCCTTGACACTCACAACATGGCCTTCCCTCAACCTCTCTACAACCTGCTCTTTTGACCTCCGGGACCGGTGGACTCCCATTGTTGTATCTTTAACCTTAAACTTTGCTGGGTTTATGGTTTCTTTTGGTAACACTCCACAGTGTGCAGAGGTTTAGCACTTAGTATTAACCAGGAACCATACCAAAGTGTTGCCATGCCTATGTTGGTAATGTAATGTCTTCTGTAACCCAGAAGATTGAATATAGAATAGGAAAATATCAACAGAACAAACAATGTGAAAACAATGCATACCTACTGATTTTAAAAATATCCCTGCAAGTAATCAATGGTCAATCACGTTATTCAGCAATGTAATTCTACGTCAGTCATGATGAGCAACAAATGTTAACCAATCAAACTCCAACCATTCAATGACATATTCTACATGCCACTGAAACTGCATGGAATCTGCAGAATCACTCAGATATTAATAAGATAAGATAAAGAAAACTTAAGTTGCCAGTACACACAAATAGAACAAGGAAAATTCTTCCCAAACAAGAAAACTTTTTCAGAGCAACCAGTAAGATCCCTTGTTTAATTTTTCCAAACAATAAAAAATTTAAACCTGATTACTCACAAAGGACAAACATTTCTTTTTGGGAACATTTTAAATATGTGGACTGTCATTGCTGATCTTTACTATAAGATCTTTACCATTTCAAATGACCTGCTGCCTGTATTTCAAATGTTCAGTTCAACCAATATTCTAATACGTTTGTGAGTCAGTGTACAAATGCCTAACTGGTTCATACAAAGGGCAACCCAGGGAGGTGCGTGGGGACCAGTAGATGTCCTCCAGCTACAAACTTTATACTTTTGTAGGGAAGGGAGAATATACTTGTGGTATTCGGTTTCTGATGGGGTGGACCATGCCAGTAGAAATAGTGGCTTTTTCTGTGTCTATATCAATTCTTGGTAATACCAAGGGATGTTGGATACAAGAAAAAATGAACTCTGATACCTGAAAGAAGGGGTCTGATGGACTTTGAATCTTTTAGACTGGTGGGCTTTTTTAATTGCTAAGGTTATGAAGGGTTCCTTCGTATTGTCATACACAGAGTTATGTTATTGGTTTTTAATAGTTCAGTCTGACTGTGATTTTAGGGATAAAATCAAAATTGTTGATAAAAACTGACAAGTATAAAATGTTTTTAGGGTTCAACAACTCTTTAAGGGCTTTTTTGTAGTTGTATAGATGTTCGATGCTGTACCAAAATAGATCTTGTGTGGGGGAATGAATTGTGTACAAAAAATTGACTTTTCTGAACTTCTATCTAAATGTATTATTATTAAATGGGCTCCCTTGTCACGTACTGGGGGTACAATTCACGAAAATCATGATTATCCAGGCTCTTCTGTAGCTTGAGGAACAAGGTGATGATTTTTTCACTAGACTGCTTATAACAATTGAAGAACGAGAGCAGGCAACTGAAAAGTGACCAAGAGCGACAAATATTCTCAGAGTCAGGGACAAGACAAAGGTTAGAATAGGCAATGAGCAGATGAAGTCAGGAACAGGCAGAACTTAGTGAAGGGAGAAGCAACAGGAAGGTATGTGGGAATCACAGAAGGCACTATGGTAACTGAAGGCACCAGGGCCAAAGGTTGTCTGGGTTCCAAGGAGGCTCTATGGCCACAAGCAAAAGCAGCAGGAGGCTCAACCATAGCAATGCACTGCTATATCCTTAGGTGTCCTAGCCTATCAGGAGAACTTACATCTGATTGATCGTGGTGCCTTGTTGTGAAACCCAGAAATACGGTGGCCATGCGAAGGGGGACCCATCACTGAAATAGAGGCATAGTACGTGTGACACCCATTATGGTTTAATCTTTCTTTACACATGCTTAATTCTTAGTCTATTCCCTAAGATCTAATAACCATTATTAACCATAATAGAATCTTTTAGCAGTGAGAGCCAATGCGCTTTGAATATAGTAATAGCTGAAATTAACTGTTATTATGGAAGATAAGATATGCGTAAGTAAATTGAGTGTAACACTTGCTAACTTAAAGAAGAAAGGTCACATGGTTTACAGAATCTATGGAGACACAGCTGGAGGAAGTCTGGGCAGGTTTACCCTTTAGGCGAATAATTCAGCCATCTCAGTGCAGCAACATCCCCAGAAGCTCATCATAGCCGCTCCACTGCCAATTCTAGTGATGATCACAGTTCATCTTAGGCATCATAAGAGATCCTCATGCCGGTAGTGCTTACTTCTTTCACAGCCAAGCTCATCTTTTTTTTTACACAACTCCAATAAAGTCTGTACAGAAAGTAAACGACAATAACGTAGAAGAGGACAGAAAGGTGTAAAGATTTAAACCACATCTCAAAGATATGGATAACCCCCCTCTTCTTCACTTGTCTTCCACCAGCCCCCCACACAACTGACCACGGACACTCTCATTCATGTGGATAAGCTCTCGTCATTGGCACACACCTTTTGCTAGGTAACTTTCAGACAGAAATTTGTCACTGCTGCATCGCCCGAAGCCACCATCTTTACTGCCAACCCTTTCAAGCCCATGGCAATCTTCATTAGCCAATAAATGGCCACTGATTATTTAATTCCTGTGGTACCTTTTCTCACAGTAGGTCTGATTTAATAAAGCTCTACAAGGCTGGAGACAATACACTTTCATCAGTGAAACTGAGTGATCCAGAAAATCTATAATGGATTTCTTCAAAGTCATTTGCTATTTGCCAGCAAATCAGCAAATGTTTTGAATCCTGGACCAGATCTATTCCAGATTAGCTTTAATAAATCTAGTCCAGTGTATTGAGCCAGGCTCTACACCTATTGGCTTATTCGCCTTGTATTGTAGCCAAAAAACAAAAAGACACCATAAGTCAGAAAAAAAAGTTTTTGTGGCAAAAGAGACCATGCATATTTCTTACTCTGGTGTATAGTTTGTGTTTAGTTTCACTTTAAGTTGCAGTCACATGACACCACATCTCAGTCTTTTTTCTCTGTGTACTTTGGGGTCCGGTCCTTCCTCAGGTGTCCTCGCCTCTGATGTTATAGAGCTTTCCTATTCATTGTCTGTGGTGAACTCCCTTTCTAATTGGAGCAAATGACATCAGCAAGAGGGGACAGGCAGTGACCAATCAGTGCCAACACCATTGCAGTGGAGGGTAAGCAGTTCCCTGGAGAAAAACAGTGCTGCCACGATACCTGTATGGCATATTTAGGTGGGTATACCCTTCTCAATGCAATAATGTCTTTTCACATGCCGATTATTACTAAATCACACTGGTTTACCTACATTGCAACACTTTACAAGGGCTTTTTACCTTCCTCTGGATCATCATCATGTCTATAGGTTTTTATCTGGGATATGTTTCATTCCTTAGGGTAAACTACGATGCAGTATAATTCATGCGGCTGGGTCAGAGATGGGTAGAAATATTGGGGTCTTTTCCTTCTTTGACTTGGATGCCATCAGGACTTGTGCCATCTTTGCTGCAGATTATAAAAAAACAATAAACTTCCAGAGGACAAATGTTTAGGCTAATGTACAAGTAGGGCATTTATACAAAAGAGAACAATGTGACAAAAAACAAGGAAAAAAAAGAAAGGGTAAAATAATACTTTAAGAAAAGTTTTAAAACAGCATAACTTAGACGAGGGTACAGATATAATAGTTTTGGTGCAATAAGGCAGCCTCTCTTTGTTTGCTCTCACCTTTCAGCTGCCAGCAGAATTAGCTGTTATTCTTCACATATGCCTACATTGTATATCCAAATGGCACAGGAGAAGCAACTGAAAATCAGCGCAGTTAAAAACCTCCTTCTTTGAAAGCGACAAATATACAATGGTATTGTTTTCCATTATTGTAAAGCTCATGATGTTTATTTTCAGGGGGTGTGGGTGAAATAAGAGCTGCGCAGTATGATGGCAGAATCCTGTTAACTCACACGTGCCACTTTAACTGTCTAGCTCTTTGCCAACTCACCCCAAGCAGCAACACAAGCTGAACCAGAGCCAGGCCTGCAATTAGATGGCATTGAGATGGTCCCGTTCTGCTGACGTGGAGCGGCACAAAGTGAGGATGATCCTGCATCAGACCATAATCTGGAGGAAACTTAATTACACCACTCTCATCACAGCTTAATTAGTGCCACTTAATATGAAGCGTTAAACTATGTTTTAATATAATGCCAGGCTCTGTGGGAGGGCAATGGTGGGGTGCAGAAGGAGGGCTATGTATATTTTTATCTATACGCTGTTGTAGTTCTTTTTTTGCTTTTGACATGGGGTGTTCTGTTGGCAAAGCAGGGGTGGTACAGTTTAACCCTTGTTCTTCCTAGAGAAAAAGTGATAGCAGAAAAGGCACCCTATGTAGAACCATTGTGGCCATACAGGTAAAACCTATACATGTAATACATGATATGCACAAAAACATAGGAGAACATTTTTTTTCAATATTCTTTGAATAATTTGAAAAGAATAATTAATTTTGCTGAAAGAAGTACCACAATTGGGGCAGAGAAAAACAATTATTTTACATTATATTAAACTGACCTGTGAGTTGCTGACATTAAATGTAAAAAAACAGTGCACAAAAGCTGCATGCTGAAGAAGCACACGGCCATTTAAAACAGTATATTCTGTTGCCGTATCTTTCAGCTGATCTTCTATTAGCTGGTGGTTGTTACTAGCTACATTCAAATACATTTGATATGCTTTAGGCACATTTGATTTTCTTTTGCTAAACAGAACTTTTCACATTCAACTTATTTGAATTCCCAGTGACCATATCCTTGTGTTAGGATAACAGGATCAATAGTATTGTTGGGGGTATTGTTAGGAAGTCATATGGTTTTAAAAATGGCAGAATACATTTTAGTGTTAGGTTACAGATTGATTAGTTTGTTTTTTGGGTTTGTGTGTTAGTTTAAGAAAACACTCCCTGTGCTAAAAACTATCAGCACCTAGCTTCTGCTGCTGAAAGCTAAAGTCTCATAAGAGTCCAGAGGTGTATTAAATTGCATTGAGTGTACTTCCTTCCTAACATGACACTCTATACTTTGTACTAAATGTAAATTAGGGATATATTTTCAAAGCCACAAATGCATCACTTATTAATTGCCACTTTTTCTGCATTCCTATTGTCATAATAATGCATTATTAAAATTGGTACATGTCTCTAGTAAGAATTCTGAAAAGGGAAAGTCGCTTTACCATTAGTCACCATATCCATGGTGGAACAAATTTGAACATTTATTGATATAAGATTATTTCCCTTGTTAACCAGGCTAACCATAGATTTTATCGCCACAGCTGCAAACACTTTCAAGCAGTGGGCCCCAACTTTTTGGAGCTTGCGGACCACTAATTGCACGGACTCCGGATCGCGCCTGTGCAGGGAGCCGTGTGTCACAAAGGGTGAGAAACTGTCCAGAGACATAACCTGCCCACTGCCTTGAGCCTGCTATGTCTCCGCGAAACATGGTCTACGCCTCTGGCCGATGCACCCCCCAACTGAGATCCTTCTCCTGACCACACTAGTGGGTGCATCGACTAACCTGCGGACCGGTGGTTGGGTACCCCTGCTTTAAATATAAACACAAACTCCACACAATAGGCTTGCTGTAGGCCATTATCTAAACAGCAAACTGCATCCTTTCCTCATTAACTCTTTTTTTCACATATGAAAGCAAAAAAATATTGTTGTGACCAGAGATCATTAAAACCAATTTACCTGCATCACCATGCATTAGTTATCCTAATTGTAATTTTTTAACCAATGTTCATACCTTAGGAGTGTTATAATTTAGGTTAAAGGCTTTCAATTAGCACACTTGTTTAAAAAAAGTCTGCTCTGTTGTTAAAATGTACATAGAGATGTTAAACAAGTATTTTTATTTTCAAATGAATATATCTTTTTAAATGCTGTAATTGTATCTAAAATGACAGTATCAAATAGGAGCAAACTGCCATCTTTGGGATGTAGGGTTTATTTTGTTTGAATAATTTTTTTAGGTTTAAAAAAAAAAAAAAGAAAAAGAAAAAGTATTAACACAGTGACATAATAGTGCTTCATATCAATTTCAAAATAATATGAGTACAAAAGAATATTAGGGAATTAAACTCCTTTAGGAGCGAATAGGGGGTTTAAAAGAATGAAAAAGATATTACATGGAAAATAGTTACCAGAAATCGTTTTGGTGGATTATTTATGTTTTTGAAAGTATATTTAATTACACTTTCTGCACCAAGATTGGCTAATCTAAGAGTAGCCTAGCTAGGGACCTTTGATGAGCTTTTTTTGCTGGAGCTTAGAGATGTAACATGGCAAACATACCGGCATCTATACATACTTGAAATATCAGCTTTGGGAGGATTCTCATGTTCACATACAGATTTAGCCATCATTGGATTCCAACAACTATTGTTTAATAAATAGAAAACTTTTGAAAGTGTTTGAAGTCATATGAAAACTGACACATGTATTGCCGATGCTATTGTATTTGAGTGAAATGGAAATGCATTTACAATAGATTTATGTAGACTGTTTAGATGTACAAAAGTAAAAGCAGCACAAAAACAGCAGGGATGGGAAGCAATGAAAAATAAAGATAGTAGAGCCTACTTAAATTAGAAGGTATCTGTGCATTTCATTGTTTTCCTATATCTAATAAATAATGGGATTTTTCCTTGTTTTAGCATAGAGGGCAGGTCTATAGGAATCAATGGCCTTATTAATGGTCCTTCTTGCCCTTGGGCCAACGTTGCATCCAGAAGTGCTAGTTTACAGCACAGATACAACCTAATATTATGAAGCCAAACTGCATGCAGCTGTTTCGGACTTGTTGGCCTCAACCGGTGCAGTGTATGGATAGCACGACTGGAGATAATCTCGGAAGCACAAGTACAAAGTAAAGTGAACACAGAATACCAGTACTTCATATGATCCAGCTCAAACATGACATAGAAGTAGAACACAGACATTTGTGTATATTCATTAAGTGGTGCAACTAGAGCAGGACAGTGTTGTGTCCTCCCTACAGGTATATCTCAGGTGATAGGGTGCCACCTGAGAGCCAATCGACAATGCCAGCATAGTTCCATCACCAACATCACATTGTAGAATCCAGACCACTGCACTGGAATAAGGTCGGTGTTGTTCTTGTAACAATGTAATGGGCTATTTTCACCTACCAATATAAATGTTCCTTTACACTAGAGGTCAGTGGGAAAAATGCTCCTCATATTGGTGGTCAGCAGGAAAAATGCAACATTCTTCAGAAACAATTACAAACATTACCTCTCCTATCTGTCTTGTGTTGTTACTTCCAGACTTTAAACCTGATTTATTAAAGCTCTCCAAGGATGGAGAGCTGTGGCTGGACATTGGGAAATGATCCAAACGCCAAATGATATCCCTGCTGCCTAAGCAGACATGCTTGGATGTATATTATAAGTGTTCATGTCTGGGTACATTCATTCGTGAACCTGGGTGATCCAGCAAACTTGGAATGGATCAGGTCGAGGATTGAAAACATTTTCTAACAAATATAATTAATTCCATTCCATCCACACACTTTTACTGATAAAAGTGTATCTTTCTCTAGCCTTGGAGGACTTTAATAAATCATGTCATGTGTTGTTTGATGTTGCTCTGCAATTTGAAGTTTATTTGTAGTTACAGCTGTGTGTAGAGGTGGAATTACAGGTTTTTGTTGCATGTGATTAATGGAGAAAAGAGAAGGGGAGTTGAAAAATGACCAATGTCAATGACACTACCTGCATGACTCCTCTGACCATGTAATGTTCATCAGACTATGACAATCTTTATATATCTTTGGGTGCATACAAACATTTGCAGGCATCCTTTGCAGGCCCACAAAGCTCAAGGGACAAGTCTGTCAGCTATGTTGGGTTATCACAGGGAATAGACATTGTCCTCCTGGGATAATTCTGGAAGAGTAGCTTCGCAATACACAGACATGAACACTTATAATATACATCCAAGCATGTCTGTGTGGCCATTAGGCAGCAGGGATATCTTTTGGCATTTGGATCGTTTCCCAATGTCCAGCCACCGTCTGACCGACAGCACTTGCAACCACTGACAGTTCCCTCTAAACAAGGCACTTGTACTTTTTGTTATTCTCTTATTTCTACATATAGAATACTGGTTAAGTTATCAGAGGCAAACATGTTTGGCTTTGCCTCTAGCAACCTACATTTGAAGGTACAAAATAATGAAATAAATGCCTGCTTATTAAAGGAAGGATTTTATAGGGCATGCCCCTATTCAGATGTGAAGTGTGTATGAGGCAGATAAGAACAAGGGCGGCTCTCTGGTTAATGTAGTCAGTAAATAAATAACGGAAGCCTTAAACTTAGTGTACTGCAATCAGCTGGAACTATGGCATAATTAACACAGCGGGGGTTCAAAGTGCTCCACACTCAGGTTTAAATGAACAAGTTGCCTCTGAATGGAAGAGTTACTCGCACGCTTTCCCTGGGGGAGATCAGGAGGTTCAGAAATTAGGAAAACATTCCTGGACTCTAGCTTTTCTAGAAGAGATTACAGAAATAATATGGCTTAAACAAATCAGCCATATTTACCTGATCTTTATTGCCATAAAGCTAAATTGAAGATTTTAGGAAAAACTACATTTGGCAAACAAAAAGTCTGATAGAATATAACTGATGATCTACAGAAGAACATCAGTAAGGTTGTATAACAGATAGGCTTCCCGTGCAATACAATGTGTTTTGTTACGCACTGGCTTCTTCTTCCAAAGAACATGAACCGAGGCTAAAGTACACCAAATGCACACATACAAATGCTTTGTGCATGATGATGTACTAAATTAGAACAAAAAATATTCAGGACCTATATGTTAAGATAAATGGGTTGCCTTATTAAATGTACTACAATGCATATGATGCAGTTGCGGTGTGAATGGGCCTATTCAGATAATAATAAAGAGGATTGCTTAACAGAATATTTTAAGTTTGGAAAGACAACATGACAATTGATTGTTGGTCACCATCCAGTGCCTATTTTACTTACCTTCAGAATAAGCATCCTTTTTTTTATTGGTAACAAATTTAAGTTAAATTGAAGTTAAAAGAGAAAAGTAGAAGTTACTTAAACATGACTGTTACTAAAAAGCAAAACAAAAAACATATTAGTAATAAAATGTTTGGCAGGTGGAAATAAAGAGTAAAAGGAAAGGCGCAAACATCAAATACATAGGGCAGCTGGTATAGACCTACAAATAGTAAGGACTGTTGTAACCTGTCCAGGGGATTAGGAGTGATGTTCTCCTTTGTTGCATTTATCCTTTTTAGTTGTAGCACTGCGATTGGTTGTTGGGTATTGTAGGATGTGATGGAGTTCGGGTGGATAGAAAGGCACGCAGCCTGGGAGTGGGGTAGTAGTGAAGTTCTGCCCCATTCTTAGGGTACTGCAGTATATTGTCAAGCCCTAAATCAGTCTCTTGCTATATTAGGGCGGTTGTGACAAAATAGTAACCCTGACAATTGCTGTTCTAAGTAAAGTGCCAGATTCAGAACATGAACATTTCTAATTTCTAGGAATTTTACAATAAAGCTGATTCAGGTTGTACTCTGTGAGGACTTAGAGCAGAACTAAAACTTCGGCATAATAAATGAGATCCAACAGATTCTTTATTGCAGAAGAGACAGGGAAAGACCCTTCTGGAATAACTTACCTGCCTGATCTCATAATATTTTTTATTTAGACTCGCCTGTCTTTGCTTTATGGAGTGTGCTGCCATCTTTGTCTGGTTCGCTTCTGGGTGTCAGATCTTTGGCTGTCCTAATTGGTCAGGCTGGGATTACATAACATCCATCCATACTTGTCATAGTCCATATTCTACACTAGGCTGTACATGTATAGCTCAGCGTACTTGGAGAAAAAGATTGCAAACAGGCAGGTAAGTATGCTTTATTGCAAAAGGAACATCTTCTCTCTTGCCTTGCCTTTTTGAATTGGGAACTATGGCCTAGCTTTTATTGGTGCATACCATATTCAATGTTGGATGGGCTGTTTGATATAGTCTTGCCGTATAGGGCCGGTAGTTGAGATTGATTGCTCCTAAGTGTAGGTTACATGTTGTAAGTGTGGCTGTGCCTGTGTATCCCAGGAAGACATCCATGGAAGCCTATGACTGCACCTGCCCAAGAAGAAATGAAGGATGGGGTAAAGTTCAAGCGCTTTTTAAAAAATGGGGATTTGCCAACACCCATCCCTGTACATCTTCTTACCACTCCCTGTTGATTAATTAAGCTTCCCATCATATTTAAACAACAAGAGATTTATCCAGTGGAGGAAATGGTGCCTATGATGTTCAGATTTGCACATCATTGTATCTGTCTATATTATGCATTTTTTATCATATGTTTGCTCTGTACTGGCTTGATTTATCACAGGCTCACTTTAGAGCTGTACCAGACATAGGGCGGAAGAGATATTAGAATCGGAAGAACTACCATGGGTTAAAGATTGAAAAAGCTGTGCTGATGATATCTGTTTTTTTCATATGCACCTAATTCCAGTGTAGATTCCCAGCAATGGTGGATTTTAACCTACTTGCCACTTAGATTTTTCACCTTCCTGCTGGTAATGTTTTGTCATTTGGCATCTATTCTAGAACTCTACTAAACTACAACTACCAAACTGTTCTATCCTGAACTGCAATCATTACAAAACATTATTATACTCACTTTTTACTTATTTTGGATTGTCTCCATTCTCTTAGTCTGCAGCTTGAATAGATTATCATATAAATTATGCTGTACCCTAAAATCCCTGAAAACTACCATGTGTAGGAACAGAAATACAGAGCTGCCAATAATATTTTGTTTTTAAAGGTGCCAATTCTACAGTTAGGCTTGGTGCAATTGCCTCATCCAGAACACTTATAATTGATAGGGTTCAGACTCCAAGAGCAAGATGGAGACCCTGTAGCCTGCACCTTTAGGGGCCCATTCTCATCAATACATTGAATGATGCATTAAATGTATTTTACTGGAAGATTAAAGTACAATTCATTTTGAATGAACACCATATGCACATAACACTGACAAAAGTCTGTCTTTTTTCATTAAAATTGCCTTAAAGTCACTAAACTCTAAATAAAATACCTTGTTATAATATTGCTTAAAGCGGAACTAAACCAAAAACAAAAAAATGACACCCATCTCCCTAATGACACTTACCTCCTTAATCCTGCACGGTCCCTCGATGGCATTGGTCCTTTCCGCGATCCGGTCCCACATCGTCCTGGAATTCCTCTTCGTCAGCACCGGACGCCACGATCTTCATTCTTCTCCTCTGTCTTCTTGGCACATCACCCGATCTTGCACTGTGCAGGTGCGAGATGGGGTGACATAGCCCGCTGTAAAGGGGAAAAAAAAAAAGACGAGAGCAAATCTCATATTGGCATATTTCACTTAATAGAAAAAATGCCCCTTCATGTCTGAGATTAAGGCATGCACAGAATGAGCACCCAGAGCCTCCCGGGATGCATGACGTAGGTATCCCGGAGGCTCTGCGCTCCCATTCAGTCTTTATTACCTAGGAGATCAAGACTGGAAGGGGAGGTGTTGCATCCCTTTTTTTTGTTGCACTTAAAAATAAATAACATTTTCCCTTTACGTATACATACAATGGTTGTCTATCCTTTTATGTAAAGTGAAAATGTTGAGTTTAGGTAAGCTTTAAATTGTTTTTAACACACATAGGGTCTTTTTATAAAACAGTAATTATCTCAAATACTTGTGGGAATCATCAAAGTCCATGTGTTTCAATGGCAGTAATTGATTCCCAAAAGGGAATTTTTGAAGGAATTTCAGATTCCCTGTTTTATAAATAGAGCCCATAGTTGTGAACAGGTCCCTTTCAGCAATGGCTGTCTCCATATTTAGACCCTTTCAGGTTTATTTAATATTTTTATATCAATGATTTAGTTTGGCATCAGCAGCACACATAGTGGTTGAATTGTAAACTATAACATCAGTACAGTTGAGTGCTGTCCGTGATATTTTTTAATTTGCATTAACATCTAAACTTTCAGGATGAGTTTTTTGTGGGTCACATGGAGCAAAGTCTGTTTATACAATTAATAAAGAAGAAGAATAAATAAAGCAATTCACAATAAAATTTATAATATAGCTTTTTCCAGTCCCTGTAGAGCCAAAACATTTCACAAATAAACATACAGTATAACGCTCTAAGTACATTGCAAAGAAATGGTAAGATCTGGAAAAAAACATTCCTTTTGTGTAAATAACAGATTCCTCTGGCAATAGAACAGCAGGCCAGTGCAGACAAACTAAGACAAATAACATCCCGAACTATGGTTACTGGGCCCCTCCTATTGTCCCAACTACATTCATCTCTGACTGCCCACAGCTACTGGAAGTTTTAGCTGTTTTTAATATAGTTCCACAAGAAATAGTAAGTATTTAAAACAAATGAAGTTTCACTTCTCAGATTTTTAGTCAATTCTAAAGACAAGCATTTATTTTCGAATGAAATGCCCAAAGTAATTCCTTCCTTTTACTGAACATCTGTTAGGAGACTTGTGGGAATGTATTGTGATGCCTTTCTCCCGGGTTATGTTTTTTACCCATACAAAGAGATGATCAGTACCCCGGTGTTTACACAATCTGGAAGAAAAAAAATTAACTTCAATTAATACTGCCAAAGGAAACAACATGGTTTACAATGATAATAACAATAACGATAACAATAATTTAAAGTTAGTATTTGTGGTACAGTATGAGCTAGAATACTTAACCATTGTTGGCTGATAGAGTAGGAACATCTATAGTGTACATGATTTTGCAACTTCAAAATTACTATTATGGAAAGAAAATAATTTTGACTAATGTTTTTATGTTGCCTTTGGAAGAACCATGCTATGCCCATCCCCCTCTGTATCCCACGCTGTCTAAATACAGCATAATGGAGGCCACTGAGGCTTTGTTTTGCTTTGAAAACTTCTCTGCAAGGACAGCCCTTCCTATCCAGAAGATTATATCTGGGTCAGAGAGCAAGCACAGATACAAACCCCTGGACTCCATGACAAAGGCTTTTCAAACATTAGCAGGTCATCCCCCCATCACGACCTTCTTAGCCCTTCAAAACATTTTTTCTTTCATGACCATCCAGTGGCAAAACCTCTCACACGTCTTTGGTGAAAGACTCTGATCTCACTCTAATCCATGATCGCCCTACCTGAAATAGCTAATGGGTTCTAAACAGGATGGCAAAGAGACAAGAGGTAGCCTTGTCCAGATTTGACTCCTGTTAGGGTGAAAGACTTTATTTACAAGAGGTCTTCATGAACTCTACTTTAAAATGAATGTACAAAAATGCCTACAGGGTCTCTTCAACCACAGTGGTTAGCACCTGACATTACCAGCGCTAAGTCAATTTGTTTTTATTTGATTCTATATAGCTTGTATATAGTTGTCAAAAGAATTAGTTAATTGTGCACTCCCCCTGATCAAACATCAGCAATGACTAATGAGAAATGTATTAAAATTCATGTCTTCCAGCTTTGTTTTACATCCTGCAATGCTAAAATTCTGCACATAGTTCCACTGTTAGGTGCCGGTCATTCTATCTCAGTCCAAAATGTTTAGCATACAGAACCATAAATCAATATAGCCATTTATTTTCAAGCAATAGCATGTGATTGGTACACCCAAAAATTTACTTTCTTTGTGTTTTTTTTAGGATGCTTGACGGGCTTTTGTTATCATCAGAATTGTGTCTTGTCACATAATACACAAGCCTATGGCATAGCAAAAAAAAAGCCCAAAGCATGCAGATGCAGCTTAAAAGCAGGTTAAAGATACTCATCAGTGAATTCTAAATCCAAAACGAATGCCAAATGAGAGCAAAAGCACCCTAAAAGCAAGCTGCATTTGTCATCACCAAAAACCCTTATCCAATTTGGAAGCTAAATTGATTCTGGACTTTAGAATGGATTAAAAAGGATTCTAATTTTATTACCATATCTAATAAGTAAACTATTAGCTCTGCCACACACCTGGTATTGATTGGTTTGATGAAACATGAAAATAAGAGCAAAATTCACATTTGCAAAGTTCTCTGTGCAGACCTTTCGAGCAGAATAGAAAAGTGCCCTAAGAGAGGCTCAAGTTGCTGGACAGAGATATGAAACATGGTAATCTTGACAAGCATGGGATCCGTTCAATCTACTTGCAAGTACTTGTCTTTCTGGGCAGCTACTAAAGCTGCGTACACACTTCCAATTTTTGTCGTTGGAAAGGATCTTTCACGATCCTTTCCAACGACAAGGGAGTGCACGATGCATGAACGGTGCTGTACATACAGCACCGTTCATGCTCTATGGAGAGGGGAGGGGGAGAGCGACGGAGCGGCACCCTGCTGCGCGCTCTCCCCTTCCCTTTCATTAGGATCGGCTGTCGTCCATCGTCCGTGGATCCGGCAGGTCGGTCGTCCGGACGATGGACGACACCGACTGTACACACGGCAGATTTTCGCCCGATAATTGGCCGATGCCGATTATCGGGCGATAAAAATCTGACGTGTGTACATAGCTTAAGGGTTGCTTTTAGTTAGTGTTTAGCAAAATTTCAGGGTTTTTAACACTATCTTTGTTTTGCAGATTTAAATTCGGTTAAAACAAAATGTAACCAAGATGGCAAGAAATATTTGAACAGTATTCACCATTATAGTCTATAATGAGGTATGTAGTGTACACCAACAGGATTGTGCATTTGCTTATAAATGCATCAGCTATTTTGATATCCGGATCAGGTGTCAATGTAGTGTACTTAACACTTACAGTTGAATCCAAGCAATTCTCCATAGAAAACTGTTCCAAAAAAACCTTGTGCACATCAAAAGTTGTGGCTATGTCCATTTGGCCACTTTTCCTAACCCCCCACCCTTTTAGGTCAAGGTTCCAGTACAGAACTTTCTTTAGTTCAATAACATAAACAGGAGCTTTCAGTTTCCAAACTAAAAGCTTAGAATCCCATATCTCACCAAGCCTAACCCAGCTTGAATACTTCTCCATTATTTAGACTTATTTTTAAAATATCACCCTTCTAAAGAACAAGGCATAAAATTAAATTTTACAGTAACATTTTCAGTGATATTAATAAATATTCATATCACTGGAAATGTTACAGATTTAAAGAGATCCTAAAACGGCCATATTTGACTTTTTTAAATAGCAATGTTTGCCAATCTCTTGAAATGGTTGTGTTGGGAGGAATATATTATAATGACTGTATTTCACGGTATGTTGTTTTCACTGTAATGAAGCACCAATATTTCACCGAGTGCAGGGCAGAAGCTTTAGCAAATGCTACCCCTTCCAGCACACACTAAACCAAATCTCTTCAGTATCCCATCTGTCGGAGCTGTCCTGGGTCTTATATTTTATGCATGATATACCCGGTTAGCATCTGCCTAAGGTATTGTCTCCATGTGATTGCATAGTTGGGATATGGTGAATTAAAGAGCAGGAAGTGAAGCAGAAAAACTTTGATTTGGAACTCCTTTTTTCTTTACAGCAGTAAATGATGTCAGTGCTAAGCAAATCTATATAGGTTCAGATGTTTACAATGATTTCTAATTTACATTGTTACACTTTTATACTATGTAAAAGGAGAATATAAACATATTCCCAAATTTAAGTGTAATTTACAAACCGATGATGATTAAAATAGATAAATTTGGTATTTATAAATTAACTTCAGTAAAACAGCATTTCCAATCCAGAATTTTATTAAAATCTTGTCTTTTGCCGATAAGAGTTTGGTCCAGTCCCTTCGGTTGTCTACAAGTCTACACACCATGGTAAAGAAACAAAAAAAGAGGCTTTAAGGATGGTAAGAACATAATGAAATTTTACTTTTCAAAATAAAGGTAAAAAAAAATAAAAACATGTTATCATTTGAGATTCTTAAATAGAAATGTACTAATTTTGCAGACATAAGGTTTTCGGACCATGTAATGTTTCCCTTTAGTACAGGGAATGTCAGAAGTGGGAATAAGAAGCTTTGAGGTCAGACTGGAAACATAAACCAAGAAGTGTGAAGTAACAGCAGAATACACAAATCAAAGGCTGCTACAGATTTTTCATATTGAGTAAATCTTAGTAGGGATTTCGAAATGCACAATGGGAACATTTCTATTATATGGTCAATTACCTCATTGCCGCTCCTCAGAGTACACTGTTCCAACCTTGTGATTGGCTGCTACGGGATGAACATTGTCACATGGGGTGTCACATGCTCCTGCATACCCAGACAGAATGAGGAGGCAGTGTAAGGAGGCAGTTGGTGAGTATACCATCCAAGGGTTTTATTATTTTTAGGGTTTTAGTTTTATTATTAACAGTGGGCAGCACGGTTGCTCAGAGGTTAGCACTCTGGCCTTTGTAGCACTAGGTCTCAGGTTCGAATCTCAGCCATGGCTCTACCTGCATGGAGTTTGCGTGGGTTTCCCCTGGGTACTCCAGTTTCTGCCTACATTCCAAACCCATGCAGGTAGATTAATTGGTTTCCCCCAAAACTGACCTTAGACTGTGGTAATGATATAATTATGGTAGGGACATTAGATTGTGAGCTCCTTTGAGAGACAGCTAGTGTAAACACTATGGACTTTGTAAAGCGCTGCATAATATGTTGTAATATTAATAGTGTCTCCAATTAGAGAAAGGTTATGTTTTTCTTGCTATAAAATGTAGAAGGAAAAATCAGGCAGAAGTGGCACATTTTGACACAGAAGCCCTTTGAAAGTAAAAAAAGTAACAAAAAGTTGAACACACAAGCCCTCTCTGGTAATGTTGAAAACCTGTCCACCTTTGCTCACATCGTCCTTTTTATTTTTAAGACAACCTATCAGGGTCATGGGCCAACAGAAAGATGTCGAAGGTAGTCGGGCAAGTAAGATTGGACTAGAATAACTAAGGTTTTCAGTGATCTTGTAAAGTTTAAAGGTAGTTCTTGGTGCCAAGTCTTTTGTTGGTGCTTAGTTTAGTAATTTTTTTTTTTTTTTTTTTTTTTTTTTTTTAGAAATACACATTACTGAAACATGATACACACAAAGCCATTCTCTTATAAGAAAATAAGACACAAACTTCAAAATACCAAGGTGACAGTGGAATTAACTTTATTCTAACTGCAGATTTAAGGTATACAACCAAACATTTGCTATTTTTCTGTTTTTTTATGAGACTTATAAATAAAAATACAAAAAATGTTCACTACAAAAAAATTTATTTTACTGTTAGTAGGATGTAAAAAATATTTTCTTTGCTATACAAGGCACAAACTTCACTTAGTGACAATGTAGAGAGAAAAAAAATCCTGCAGCATTTTATTCAAATTTTTTTTCTCTATCAAAAA
Organism: Pyxicephalus adspersus; assembly: GCF_032062135.1. Lineage (NCBI taxonomy): Eukaryota > Metazoa > Chordata > Amphibia > Anura > Pyxicephalidae > Pyxicephalus > Pyxicephalus adspersus. The sequence continues at coordinate 36,291,348 of NC_092868.1, read as the reverse complement.
GGAAAAAAAAAAACCCAAGAAGAGAGAATGAGAAACACCGTAGATACAAAGATGCTTGTCTACACAGCATGGCGAAGGAAAGTGGCACAGAGAGGGAGAGAGTCAGTAATGTAGCTATGCCCTCTTGAGATTACTGCGTCTGCTCAGCAAAAAAAAAAAAAAAAAAACAAACATAACAAAAGCAATATGAAAACCAGGAAGGCAGAAGCTCATTAAGGTTTTGGCTATATCCTTTAGCTTTAAATAAAAGTAGTATAAGCTAGATTTGCGGAATACTAGTTAGTTTCTACCAAAACAAGTCACAGTGCTGTATTCTAAAGCAAAATAGAACTCTGCATTCACAATTACATCTGACCATTTACCAAACAGGCAATACGTACTATGCATGGATAAAAACATTGCTTAACCTAAGCCTTATGAGCTAACTTAACTAACACCTAAAATCTGGCACTGGAACATCTGAATCACAAAAACAAACTTCTTCTAACTTTTGGGATCCCAAAATGGTGGGGAAAGGGCTACAAATCTGTGCCTGGAACAGGTCCATCATGTAACGTATGGTCCTTAAAAGGTTTTTACACCTAGCTGGCCTTTAATTTGTTCCAATAGTTGTAAAATCAAAGCTAATGTTCACAATAAATCACTGATGATTTACCGAGAAATAGCCATTCATAATTTAAATATCAAGTTTGGTCTGAGAGACTGCTTGGATTGCAGAGAGCCAATGGGGGAAACCACAAATATCCTTAATTTATTAAATTTTAATTGCTCAGCAAAAGATATCATTTCCACCAGCCATTATTTTCCATGGTGTTAATATATCACACCCAAGTTCAAACCATCTGAATGAAGTGTAACCAGTTATGAATGATAACCGATTTACACAACAAGCCCTCATTACAATCGGGAAATTCATTATGCCAATACAGGAACCTTTAAGTTCTTTGGCCCGGCAAATGTTTGTCCAAATACAAAAGATAGAAACTTGCTTTATTATTGATAGCCATGGTTAAAAACCAGACATAATAGGGCACTGGGGCAATTACATTACACAGCTTTCTTCTGCACAGAGGCTTCCTATTCAGAGTTAGAGATTCTCAAACCGTCATCCAGTGACTTTAGTGATAAAACTGTACATGCATGTACATATAACACCATAATAAATAGTTGATAGTAAAAAAAATGTTAATGCAGGTTTGCTTTTTAGTAGCTTATTTTACACATCAAAAAGCTAAGGAACCCATACCAGGCCAGAAAGCTTTCAATAAATCAGAATAAACGGAATGGCATATTTTGAGCTAAATTATTAATGAATTAAAGGACCACTTAAGCAACATAATTTTTTTTTTTTTTTTTTTTTTTAAGCAATCACTGCTCACCTATCATTATGCAAAGATTTACCAGTTTATACATGGTAACGCTAAAATAAGTGAATGCAGAAAAGGGGCTTCAGTACTGAAAGCTGATGAATAATGCAGAATATTGGCTGTGGTCTTCCAAATATTAGGAACATGCATGACAATAAAGGTGTTGCATTTTGTGCTGCTAAAAAAAATAAGGGTTATAACACTACCCCATGTGCCTACCTCTACAGGGTCCATGATGGGGACTACAAACCTAAGGAAAATATAATTATGAATACAACGGTCTTAAGGTAAGACGCGACTTGCTTTCCTGTCTCCATAGCATTCTACTACCTAAAGATTCACACCTTACCTAAAAGGTAGAAAATTCAGGTACTCTACCAAGTACTCTACCAAAGTCACATAAATGCTACAGATCTTCTGTCCTACTGAGCTAGCTTGCTAATATTTTGGTAAGTAAATGGATAAGCATTGTGTGTACCCAGTTCTTTGCTGTAGAAATACATTTAAGGAACTGGAATAAAATTAAGAAAAATATTTAGCTTTCAAAAGCTGTGGCGAAATCAGAGGTGAATTTTAAATGACTAGGCAGTAACCTGGGCTTTATGAGAATTGTTTAGCTTTACTGTTATCATGAAAAAACGAATATTCCTTGCATGGCTTTTAAGCAAAGCCAAATAGATGCAGAAGTCAAATGATGAAAAGGTGAGAACATGTAAAGCTTTCTAGGTTATAAAAACAATGACTTTAGTACTAGTGGTTTGGCATAAACACCACACCTAAGCAATGGTTTGCAGCCACTATAATTACATAAGCCTCTTTCAGTCTAGGACAAGTGGAGATAATCAAAGCGAAAGGTTCAATGGGTTTTACTCCATTTAAAAACACCATGCTATAGACCAAGCTGGTCAATCTATTAAATGTACTCTGCAGCAAAATCTGGCTTTATGATTACATTTGATTTACACCTTACATGAGCCACTGTTTTAAAAATAAAGGTATAATAAGGACAAAAGCTAGAGAAATAAAAGAAGAGAGGGGACATACAGGGGAAAAAAAAGAAAAAGGTATTTTAGGCAACATAACCAGTAGGCACCCATTAAACATAGGCAGAGGGTGCTGAGGTAGACTTAACATTAAACATTTTAATGCAGGTGGGGTAGACAGAAATGTCAAACCCACTAGCAAAAAATGGTCAGATAATACACTATTTTATTTATTATTTTTTCTTGATTTCTATTAATTTACTTCTGACAGCATTTGCGACTGGCACTTGTGCTGTTATAACACGGAGGCAAGCAGAACAAAAAAAAAAAAAAAAAAAAAAACTAAAATAAAAGAAAAACTGAAAAAAAACAAAAGGAAACAAAAACACATAGAAAACGGGGAGGGCACAGGAAGTCATTTTGCTAGGTCCCTCATGGCAGTTGGTCCATAATGTTACAATATTTGTGCACATATAATATAAATGGACAGATTTACCCAGGCCTCAAACAGAGCAGATCACATGCAAAACACATCATGAGAAGTACAGCAAAGACAATAGAGCAGACTAAATCCTTTGGATTGAACAGGGGTGGCACCATAGGTAATGCAAACCAAGTCGGTTGAACAGCTCGCCTAAACAGAACTTATTGGATGGACCTATGACTATGGTACTTGCGATAATCATAATATTGACAGGTTCAGCAGCAAAGTACAATTTTTTTATTTTTCTAGGCAGACATGTAGAAAGAAAGCAGTGTCCTGTTGTGCGCATTAACTTCCTAGTGTATGCTTATTTTCCCAAACGTTAAGATTCCGTTAACGTTCAGAACTATTGAGAAACTGAGATTTTTTTCAATTTACTTCCAGACCTATGGTTTTGGGTGTTCTAAATAGTTATTTGTGGTACTTTTGGCATTGTTCAATATAGACAATTTAGCTTCTGTGGCATCACAAATGTTTTAGAAGCCTGAGACATATAAAAATTGGCTTTCCCTTAAGTAACCGATTTAGTATCCTCATACTTGTTGCATATTTGTTATTCCTCCATTGGTATTTTGTTACTTGCTGTTAATATTGTTACTTTTTTTGTTGTCCTTGTTAACTTTGGATTGGAAAAAGAAACTCATCTGTGGATTGTGGTTTCTAAACAGACAAATTAGTCATAGTTCTAGGATATGCCAAAAAGCAATCAAAGCAGCATACACTAGGAATCAGATATTCACCTATTTCTATATGCTGAGTGGACCTAAAAATTTGGTAACAGTCACATTTTTTAAAATTGGTTCCGGTTTATGTATAACTGCTAAAATATTAGCAACTAGCCACCCCTGGCCTTAATCCAAAGCATGCTGCTCTTTTTTATGTTTTTTTTTTGTTTTTACTTTTTTTTTTTTTTTACAATCATAACAATAATGATATACTGCAGCAGACTTTTTTGTTTTAATACATACATATTTTGTAGCTGGACACCTTTGCTGCATTTAATTTTTTTCTTTACATTTTTTTAATTAAAATAAAAAATGTTGAGGCACAAAGAATAAAGAAGCCTTTTCTCTGTCAACATACAGCTGGTATTGATAAGAACATAAAACACTACATTACGGTTTAAGGTTAAATGAAGAGATCTGGGATTTCAAACAAGATTACAAATAAATGCATTTCAAGATCTTGCAGTTCTGATAAATGTTTCACATCAAATCTGTTTAGTAATGTGGTACATAAAAGCAAAGGGTACACTGTAACCGGCTGTGGACAGTGATGTGCCAAAATGTCATCATAATGAATAATGTTGCACCGACTATCCCTTTTTTTTCCATTACTGAAGTTGGGGCTTTTTCCACCTTGCCTAAAAATAAGGTATTGCAGGACAATGCTGTGCGACTGTCAGGATTGTAAATACTTCTGACCCATTAAGTACCTTGGCACACCCTGATGTATCCCGCCAGATCTTTTCTTAGCGGACTACCTATTCTTGAAAGTATTAGGACAGCAGAAATAGTTTACACAAGGCAAACGAAAGCTCAAGCTTTAATAGTGGCATGAGAATATGAAACTATAGGGTCAATGCTCACTACTAACACAGCAATCCTGCTTTACAATATCAAATTTATTAGAAAGGTGAATTATTTAGCACCCATTTTTTTTTGGTTTAATATGTATGCAGACCTATACTGAAAAAAGTCTGATTTTAAAAATTAGCCAGATATAAGAAAAAAAAAAATCATGAAATGTTAGAGAAAAAGTTAGTGATTGGTCAGGAAAAAACTTGTACTTTATGCAATAGCCCCATTTGAGCAATACCTTAACATTGGTTTTGTGAGCCAGTAACAGAGTGACCTATTATTTCTGTTATTGCAGCAATATAAGGTTTTCAGTTGCTGCTTTAAACTTAGCTTAGCTTACATTTGAACACATTTTTTCCAGTATATTTACAGCTTTTTCTTCTTGGGTTCAACAGAACATATTGCTTTCAAAAATGACGTGACAATTAGGACATCTCTCCATTTTACTCCAACATAAAACCTATAGAGGTTGCTTTTTAGACTGGATGGGCAGACATCATGTTTTAGGAAGTAAAAATTGAAGAGGACAATACACCAAAAAGCGTAAGCAGTGTTTACATTACCATACCAGCAGAAGCAGAGTCTCTGATTAAGCACAATACTGTATGACTTTCAATACAACTGAACACGCAAGGTACTTCTTAACCAGGCGTGTATACACGCATACACATACACACAGAGTTCTGTTCACATTACAAAAAAATATATATAGGGCCAAAACTGACAAAAAGACTAACAAATATTACAAAAATATCACAACTTTGCAAATATTAGTCCTTCCCCTTTCAATATTTATGTTTTTATTTCTCATGTATGACGAAAAAGTTCAGAGCAGAACCTCAGGGAAGGGATAGATAAGAAGTTTGCCATTTGCTTTTCTGGATCAACTTTCAAATCCCTTATATCCCTGTGTATGACGAGGAAATGCATCAAGCATTTTGCCTTGAAGATTTTGGCTGGCATTTATCTGTTTTTGTACGAGTCTGCATTGGTACATACTGCAAAAAATATATATAATGTATATCTGCCAAGATATTTTAATACTTTAATCACCTTCACATTATGAATTGAAATCAAAAGAAGAAAAAAACAAAACAAAAAAAAAACAAAACTAATTTTCTATTCACAAATTCAAGTTTAAACCGCAGATCCTTCACTCCCCCTCCCACTACCCCTTAGAGCTACAATACAAGATCTCTATAATGGGGTGCCAATAAACCAATAACACAGGCTTTTATAGTAAGGAGATGCAAAGCAAAATGGGATGTGCCAAGTGAACAAACATACAGCGCTCACCTCACTACGGAGCAGACTGAAACTCTTGACTGGTCGTGAAAGGTCACTGTATCATGCAAGCCCAACTTGCTCTTTTCAAAGTCTTACTGAACAAGCCCGAAAATGGTTCTTGGCATTTTAAAAGGCAAAAGACGACAACAGCAGTATCTTAGCCCTTTGTACAACAAAGAGGTCAAAATGGAAAACCACTTTGCAGTATAGAAGGTTAAAATGTCTCCTCTGCTTTTCCCCCAATAAGGCTATCTACCGTATTATCCCGCTAAACCAATTATATTTCTTTTTTTTTTATATATATATATATAAATGCAGCTTAATCACAAAAACAGCAAGAAATAAAAAATGAGATGAAAACAATAATAGCATTAAGCGTAACATAAGATTAACATGGAACGGTAAAAAAAAAAAAAAAATAACCTATTCGCTGTCAGAGGAACCTACACAGCATTGTTAAATGTCTCATAGGCACCTCTTGCAGCATACAGGTTACGAGGTAGCTTTCATGAATAAAAAAAAAAAAAAAAAAAAAGCATAATGCAAAAGGGCCATGTCAACCCTTGTTTGAATACCATATTTGGTACTGAAAAAAATACAAAAAAAAATAAGACACACTGTTTCATCCTGCACACTCTGTATTTGGCACATTTCTTTCCTACAATGTGTCTTATAGAAACAAAATGCCTTAAAATTAGGCACTGGTAAAAATGAGGTCATCAAAAAAAGAAAAGACAAAAATTCAAGTACAATGTGCTAAACATAACAAAATTAAACAGACTATGTACACATAAGCAGCCCCCTAATAAAACTGACCTCTGTGAAAAGATACTGACTCACAAGAGGATGCTGGGAATTATACATTATTTCCAATATGAAGAAAAGGGGAAACAAGCAAATGAATCAAACACATCCATTAACTTGGCTTTTATGAAAGTAAAGTATTTCCTACATACTTTTAAGAACCAATTTGTAGCAACAGATGCAATTGAACTTTTTTTTCTGTTGCCTTGGACAACTCTCAGGACCTATTAAACCAGTTTTCCCATGATCTGTACAGACCACTGACAAAATGTTCCAGTATCACTTAGACCAGTTTTGCTCTGCCACCAAAAAAGGTGTCCCCCTCTTTATTATTAATTTTCCTTCCAAATGAAAGTAAGTTTTTTCCCAAAGTGCTCCACTTCAAATACCTTATAGCCACCACCACAAGCCATTGATGGTCTTCTGCTTTGCTTGGCACAAAGTCTAGAAAATAACATTGTTGCATACATATGAAAATAACTAAATATAGATCAGTGGTGGACTAAAAGATTGAAGTCAAACATAAAATTTGAGGTTCCAAACCCCTTCAGTGCTACAAAAAAAAAAAAAAAAAAAAAAAAAGAATACCTGATGGTATTTACACGTTATGCTCCACACTAGAGCATAATACTTTCTTCAACCAATCCAGCTAACTTGGCTAGGTCATTTAATATCACAGCATGATCAAGGGAGCATTAAACAAATGAAGGACTTCAAATATTTTGAGAAAACATCTGACATTTGAGTCATTTCAAAGATTTGTGGATGACCACAGAAACATTATCCAAATTGGTAGACAAACAGTTACCACTAGTATCTGAAGAATTACAGATTAAGCACTCATGGATATCCTCACACCATCAGTAACAGCCAGGACATATTTTGCCCATGAGTACAAAGCACACGGGTGTTAGGTTTCTGCAGTAAAGAAGAAAATGTTTCATACATATTTTACTTCTCTGAACAATTACATGTTCTTCAAAATTAGGCAAAGATGGGATTTCTTATTGAAGTGGGATAGATTAATTAAATTTGTATTTTTTATTAATCTTATCAGGGAGCTCACAAATAAACCCAAAAAGAGAAAAAAAGCTTGGGTTCCATTACACAGTTTTTTTTGGGAATCACAAATGATCCCATACGAAGCCAAACATGGTGGATGTGTTTGATTTCTTTGCTTTAAAGTGGGTTTTTCTTAAACATGTCTGTATTGCTCAGCCTTTCCCAAATCACTATTTAATCTCCCCCACAAACATATGTATTTATTTCACTACACATAACACAAATACAAGTAGGTCTTTTCAATTCTCCAGTCGGCAGGGATATCCTCAGGTTTGTGACTCTTCATGTGCTTCTGCATGGCAGATAGGCTGGGACAGTATTCGAGGCAGATGGTACATTGATAAGGCGAGGCTCCGTTGTGGGTCCGGAGATGCTTTATCATAGCCGAATAATCTCGAGAGCGCTGGTGGCACAACTTGCACTCAAAAGGTTTCTCACCTGAAGAAAAATGAAAAGCATAACATAGTGAATATCAAAACCCTTTAAACTATGCCATTATCCATCAACTGGCAGTCTTGCCCAGCACAAAGATTTAGGATTAGGTTTTTTTTTTTTTTTACAAAAGCTGGTAGTTATGTAGAAAATTGTGGCCTACACATACTTAATAAAGGATTAGTCTAAGGAAAACATCCTACATTTCTAAGAATGTTAGTTACAAGACCTTTGCTTACAATTTTCCAGAACTATTCATCAGTGAATGTTACAAAGGCTTTCATCCTTCCTGAGGATTAAAGCTTCTCGTACCATACTGGGTACCAAGTAGAGTGCCCGACACATAACATTGGTTTGGTGAGTTATCCTGCATCAACCAAGTTAGTTTTGAGTAGGTTGAATCTATACACAAATACAGACAGTGTAAAAAGCTTTATATCTTAGTTTAATTTCAGAGACACCTACCTGTATGAACTCTGTAATGTGTTTCCAGTTGGTGCTTCAGACTGAACTTCTTCCCACAACCATTGCACTCGTAGGGCTTTTCTCCTGTATGGATACGCTTGTGGCCCTTCAGTGTACTTTCATCCCGGAAACAGCTACCGCAGAACTCACACTCATATGGATGGTCACCTAAAAACACAATGCAAGTAAAATATTTTTTTTTTTTTCTAGAACCACAAAAATGAATGGATTTAGCCTTCCTTTTTTTCTACATGGCAAGGATTACCAGTACAAACAGAGGAGGATTTTCTCTAATGGGGATTAGGATAGTAGGTGGTCTACCACCTCACAAAAAGGTTTTGCCTAGAGCTACACTTTAAAGACTGGTAAACTGCAAAATATTTTATTTCTTTGATTTCGATACAATTGAATCACCATCATTACTAGATGCATATCTTTTATTGTACTGTACATGTCAGTTTTATATGATGCACACTTATTTACCCAAAGATAAGCTTAAGTTAGACTCATGTAAAGGTTAGAGGTGAAGCAAACCTTTTACAACATAGATGTTCAAAGAACATAAGCCTGATCATACACATACCAATATCAGTCCATATGTACATTACATAAACACACAACTTCAGTGGCGCACATCCTTTCCAGCAGTCAGCTAAGTCTAGTGACAGAAAATATAATAAAGAGGGTGACAGGCCCGTGGCTCCTTATTTATGTCAGAAGGCAGAGCAAGGACAATAAAACCAGATTGATCACTGCAGCCCCAGCTCATGAATATTTAAAATATTACTGATTCCACTTGTCACTGTAATTGCAATTTTCTGCGGGCTGCGGATCGGAGGCCCTTGCATTTACGGCGGGGGAACAGGGGCGCCTGTATTTTTTCCTCGGCCAGCCTGCCAAGCGTGTAATGTTCTCGTTGCTTCATACATTTTCTCCGACTCCCAGAGACTTTAAGTCATCCACAATGACCTACGTTTTTTCATTATCCTGGTGTCAGGCCGCGGCTGTGCCTCTGCATAAATTGTCCTCCTGGTTACATGTGCTCTATCTACTTGTATTCTTTTATTACACTCCTTATTTCCAACTGCAAAACTATAAACACTAGATTAAAAACAAAACAAAACAAAAAAAAAAAAAGGAAGGAGGAGGAAACCTTGCCAACCATGAATATGCCATAAAGGGTTACGCACTGCTGCAAAATATTAAATTGCGCTCCTTATCTATTTAATAAGTTTAATTCTTAATGGACTCCCAATACATAATTGAGCGTAAGCAATGCATAATCGGCCTCTTGTGAAGAAGCAAGAGTTAGACACATGTTTATTCTGCATACAAGCTGCAGCAAGCAGACAGATGGGACAGCAATAGATAGATTCTAGATGTATATCTAAATAGCCCAACTTAATACTGGAGACTTCTAGAATCATTTAAAGTCTAAAAGCAGCGGCCAACACACACAAACAATAAAGGTAACATGCATTTATTTAATAGATTGAAGTCACAATCATGGAACACAAATGTATGCAGTGGAGAGGAAACGCTGAAAATTTACACTACACGTGGAAGCACAGTAGTGGCGTTTGTTACTGTTAGAATAGTAATTGACTAATGTTGTAAACTAAGCCATCCAAACTTTTAAAACTTTTGAAACATATTAAATCTGAATAAATTAAAAAAAAAATACAAGATTGTCTAGTTTATGTCCAACACAACACTTCCTGTCCTAAAAAGTTAGGAAACACAGACAACTAACACTCTTTAAAAAGGAACTTAAGTCAGAAACTGAGGCAGAAGGAAGCTGGATAGAGCCAGCCAATCAATGCTTCTGATTGGCCAAAGAGAGACATATCAAAGGGTCAAATCAAAATAAACCAACTTTTAAAACTTTTGAAACATATTAAATCTGAATAAATTAAAAAAAAAATACAAGATTGTCTAGTTTATGTCCAACACAACACTTCCTGTCCTAAAAAGTTAGGAAACACAGACAACTAACACTCTTTAAAAAGGAACTTAAGTCAGAAACTGAGGCAGAAGGAAGCTGGATAGAGCCAGCCAATCAATGCTTCTGATTGGCCAAAGAGAGACATATCAAAGGGTCAAATCAAAATAAACCAACATAAATGAAAGTATGCTTGCCTCCTGAAATACAAGATTGTGTTTATGGATAGTATTGAACCTCCACTTGTTGGTTCTTTTTGGCTAGGGGAGGGGTCATTCTTCTTATGCAATGTAGTATTCCCACCGATTACCATGCTAAAATACTGACAGTTGTGGATATAGTGGTTAAAGAAGAGGTTCCCTGAAGACTTGAAATTTATTTCAAAGGTTTCCCCATGTTAAAAATGTCAGGAAAGGCTACACTAGATGGTGCTTATTATATACAGCCAGCTTAAAATACAGTTAAAGTAAGTTAAAATACAGCTCCACTGAACAGCCGCTCAACCAGAATAATGTTCTTTATATTGATTGCAAGGTTTCTTTCAACTTTCATGTGACTGTAATATGTCAGGCCAGGGCAATAGCTGATAAAAACCTCAACTGTCACTGCACATTCCTATAGACCAGAGAATATACTGGACCGAATGGCTATTTTATTAGAGCAGGCTTTGGTGTTTGAGTTTATTACAGCACAACAAATAGATGATTCATTGTAGACGTCACTAGCAAAACATTACCATGATAAAATGATGACCCAATAAACCCAAATATAGACTTGTTGTGAACAATTTAAAGTACCATTATTTCTGGTTTGTATCGCTAGTTGATAATATGACTGTCAGGGCACCACCAGTTAGTAAATTACCTGAAATGAGTGTTGTAATCAATATAACCTGGACTACCAAAACTGAAAAAAAAATAAGGGTTTAATAATCTCAAACCTTTTATTCTGACAAGAGAAACAGCATAGTTACTTTTTGGCACTTGCCAAAGTAAAAGAACATTTGCCCCCATATATATTTGCCCTAACCAAATTTATTGGCAGTAGTTTTTTTTCTTAGCACATTAATCTAATTTAAAAACCTGTGCAGACAGAAATACAGATGGAGGCATCACAGACCTTCTTCTGTTGCCTGGCTGCCTCTAGATCTGAATCAATGACCTGGAATAAGTATGCAGATTATCAATGCAGTTTGATGTTAATACTTCTGGTCTGCATGCTTGTTCCAGGTCCTACAGCTACTGAGGCTATGGGATCAATGACATGTAGGAACCAACTGTCTGCAGCAGGAGAAGTGTCGTCCTAAATTTCTTAGTTTTTTTTTTTCTTTAAAAATGCACACTAGTTTCTTTTTGGAAACGTGGGGGCTGCTGCTATGGCAGAAAGGCCATTACCCATGGCCCTCTCATGCCTTTTTTGCTAATATGATAGTACATGAGGAGTTCCACTAAATCAACGCCAGGAGGCTGACAGTGGCTTTGCTATCAAATACAGCTGCTGATGTTAAGCACACAGCCTGGGCACGCATGCTGAAGACACCTCCTGCATTATTAATGAAAGCACGCGCCACTCTGCAGCACAAAACTGGGGGGGATCAGTTGTCTACCCATTACACTTTCTACCCTGCTTACCAGAGAAACATGTCAGGCTCTGGTCAGTTGTGACTTAAGTAAAAGTTGATTGTTTTCACATAATCCTTTTTCTATAACTGACAATTCTAGCTCTGTATGCCTTCACTTGTTCTGACAGGGGTTGCTGTTCTGTTTGCTTTTAGCATGATATATCTACAGCACAAGTAGACGGTAACCACAAAGCAGCAATTCTAGATATGGCAACAGGACACCTAATAGTTGGTAAAAATACAGTCCAAAAGGAATGTAGACCAGACTGAGTAATGTGACAGAGGTGCCTGGATCACAACCCCTCTTGCAGTCGAACAGTTTCCATTATTGCAATTCAACTTTTTCCTTGTTCTTTTGCCTGACCGTTAATTTTAAAAGCATTCATAATGTAGAACATTCTCAAGGTGTATGGATATATACAGGTAATGGGATACCCACTTTGGGCATTTAGTGGGAAAGGTTGTGTTATCTTGCTGGAGCATTTAACTGGGGAATACACACATTTAAGGTAAGGATGAAAAAATCAGGCGTTTCTTTCCAAATTTGGTGTTGATGGCCATTTCTATGGTTAACATTATCATGGTTTTTTGTTCTCCATCAAATGCCACAGTAATGGGACTTTATCTTAGTAAACTAATGGACTATTTTTTTAGATGTTTGTATTGCCACTAAAATGCTTGATTTGGAAGCCTTAGATTTATAAAATGATTCTCTAAGTAGCTTTAAGTTTTTGTATAGTGAAAAGGGATCAAATAAATAGTAGAAATATGCTTTTCCCTCCAGGGCTAAAATTATTGTTTCAAGATGACACAATAGGCATTATAAGTCTGATGCATGTCATAATATGTTTTTTTTTTTTTTACACAGGTATTCGGGTGAGGTTATGGAGCTGTATGGCTTTCTGGAACATTTCAGAAAGGTTAGAAGGAAGCAGAGTTGTAGACCACCCTAGTACACTGCTTAAAGCAACTAAAAAAATGGGGGCTTTGGGGGAAGTTGAGGGCTGGTCGATAATGGTAAACCACAGAGGTACTCCTGTGTAAAAGACAGTCCAACTGCATAGGAAATTATTGCCCTTTGAGGATCAGATACGTAGCTTAAGTACAAAGCTAAAAGCCAAAAAGGTAAAATTGGCTGACAAAATAGAAACATTTTTTAGATGCTTTATGAACATAGACCCATTGAAGGAATCCTAAAACTAACTACCATAGGAAGCCATACAGAACTGTCCATGGTACTGTAGTTATGACGTCCTCTTACCTGTGTGTGAACGGAGATGGCGTTTAAGCGCAGTATGGCTGGGAAAAGTCCTGTTGCATTCACTGCATATGTAGCTTCTCACTCCTGCATGGACCTCCATGTGCTGCTGGAGTGCGGTCTGAGTCTGAAAACGCTTCCCACAGAGGAGACAGAACACAGCCATATCAGAACCTGAAATAAAATAGATAATGTAAGATAGTTTCCTGAGCCTGAACCTTCCAGAAGATAAGAGAAGGTCACATTCTTAATTGCAAATTAATTCTTTATCTGTGAATTGTGTACAACTAGTAATTCCACACATCATCTAATGTTTTTATTAGGAATCATTTATTATAAATTAAATGGAGTAAAATGAGTCTGAGATTTTAACATAGCTTCATTCACTTATAGACAAATGCCGAATGATATCAGTTTTTGAACACCTCTTTCTAGGGACTGATAACCCATGGACCTGTAGGTATAACAACCATCAAAGACAAAGGTAGAAAGTGGACACTACAGTCCACTAAAATACTTTGTAATAGCAGAAACACAACATTGGAGGCAAGGCATATTTACCCACAAGCCATAACTTTACCTCCCCTTTAAACCTTAAATATATTTCATGAACATATTATAAGTCTCTTCCCATAAAGGACTACTATACCATTATGCATTTCCAATAAGTGTATATAGGTTTCCCCTGTATGCAGTATCTAAGAAGGCAGCTACGACTATACCTACTGGTCTGAGTCTGGTGAGAGTATCTCTGAATTTACAGCATGTCAAACCTTAAAACAGATGGGCTACAAGAAAGAGTAGCAAGGGACCACACCGAGAGTCACTCCTAAAAACAGGGATCTGCTGAGAATAGGTACCCGAGGACACATTTTGCCCAGGCTCACCAATATTGGACAAGAGAAGACTGGAAAAATGTTGATGAGTCAATATCTGCTGTGACATTCGAAGTTAGGGTCATAATCTGTCAACAACATTAAAGCATTGATCCATGCTGTCTTGTATCAAGGGCTCAGGCTTGTGGTATAATTGTGTGTGGATATTTTCTCGGCACACTTTGGCCACTTGCCAGCTGAGCATTGCCTAAAGCATACCTTAGTATTGTTGTTGATCATGTTCCCAATGCACCAGGCTTCTGTTGGCTACATTCAGAAAGATAATTTGCCATGTCACAAAGCACAAATCAACTGGTTTCTTGAACAGGAAAAGGAGTTCACTATACTCAAACGGCCTCCACAATCACTAGATCCCAATCCAACTAAGTGAAACAAGAGATTGACACCATGGATGTACAGCTGACAAATCGGTAGCATTTGTGATGGTGCCATGCCAGTATGGATTAAAATCCCTGAGGAATGTTTCCAGCAACTTGTTGAATCTATGTACACATATACACACACTAGAAACCACAAGATGGAAAAACAGAACTGTATTTTTATCAACAGCTTGTGTGCTAGCCACAGTTTACGGAAAGTTATTTATGTGTTCAGAAAGCAGCAATGCCGATACGTTTTTATTTAATTTGTGTATATATTTTGGTTAGCACCACACGCGAATACAGAAACACATTATGAAAACATTGATTTTAAAGCAGTGGCGTTTGAAATTCAGATATAAAGAAAGACTCATTAATGAAAATAAAAGCAGAACAATGAAAAAATGAGATAATATTTGGAATTAAATTCCGAACCTAGCTAAGCTGAAAAGTATTTTATTATCAAAAGCACAATGCACAGGACATTAAAATGAATTAAATAGGCAACCAAGGGCAACATAAACACTGCTTAGCAGCTTAACGAAGACTATTAGTAGTTTAAGAAATTTCCATAAAAGAAAATCCAATTGCTTGAAATTAGTAATATTTAATTTTAAAAAGGGAATAAAAGTGTGGACGTACAACAGCACGCATACAGTCATTACAAAAGTAACATGATCTTGCAAAAAGAAGTTGCGGAGGCATAGCTTAAATTTGATTGAAAGACTGTAGTAGGCGGAGTTCAGCAGCTGATTAGGTTGGGTACAGAGGGAATGGGCCTGATTTATGAAAGCTCTCCAAGGCTGGAGAAGATATACTTTCATCAATGAAGCTGGGTGATCCAGCAAACCTGGAATTGATCTGGTCCAGGACTAAAAACATTTGCTAACAAATAGCAAAAATAAATTCCAGGTTTGCTGGATCACCCAGCTTCACTAATGAAAGTGTATCCTCTCCAGCCATAGAGAGCTTTAATAAATCCCAATAGGTCATTGACTTTGCAAAATTTTTGCAAATGATTGCAAGCTACCAATGGTGGAAGACAACACACTGACAGTACTAGAGTAGATGGTGACTTGAATGTAGTATAGTAGACTACAGTAACTGTAGAAATCTTTCCATGAGAAATTGCTTTACACCAACCCTAATATACCCCTTTTATCACCATCTAAATCAGAAACTAAATCTTTCCTGTTATGCTAAAAGTAAAAATGTACTATTTGATGCAATAAATTGCTGCTCCCAAATGACTTAAGAGATAAAAAAAACATAATCATAATCAGAAGGGGGTGTATGTTGACAATTAATGTTCGTCCTGGACTATTCATGGAGAAATTATTTAGAATTGGCTCTTTGTGGAATTAGCTATTCAGCGGGTGTCCCCCTCCCCCAGCTCTTTTTAAAGAAAAAAAAAAAAAAAAAAACACAAAAATTTGCATTCAATAAATTAAAATAAACACACACAGACACAAGGCTTATTCAGGGAACTGACGTCTTAATGGCTTTTTCTCTCTTTTAGAAGAAGATTACAAATTAAGCAGCAGTTAAAGACATTTTACAGAAGATGCAATAGGGAGGCTTGTTATTCATTTCCACGGTAACCAAAATAGTGTCTGTGTAAGAGGCCTGTACTGTACCGGGAACAATAGGGCCACACGGCCACAAGGACAAATACTGACTAGAGAGAAATTTAAATCATTTATTTAGCAGGAAATTAAAAAAGATCATTAAAAAACCCTACATTAATCTAAGCAATGTTTTCTTTTTGTTATGTTTGCAATACCAACATCTCAGGAAAATTCAGGCACATTTCATTTGATCTAAATAGAATCAGCAGCTGATAATTGTGAAAATAAACCAGTGCTAGACAAAGCTTGGTCCAGGTAAAAGGATTTAGAAATGATTGTTCTTCATATAAGAATAAAGGCAATTCTTTGCACTCTATAAAATAAGCCTGGGAAGAAATAATTTAGGTTAAGGGGCACTTTATTTAAATCAGACCCGGGAAAGGGGTGTACCTGTGCAATAACTTTATTTTAAAACTTTGCATCACTGACCAGAAAAAACTATGTATAACATATAGAGTCAGCAACCCCCAGTACTAAAACCAATGGGATCAGTATGGCAATCAGACAACTATATTTATGTTGTGATTTGAGCAATATACACTGATCATAAACATTTGCCTGTAGATCAGCCATTCTCAACCAGGGTTTTTCAAGCTGTGGCTGATTGATCTCTCTGATAGTGCCTGTCTAATCCTGGATCCAAGACCAATTGGTAGAGTCACCTATATGACACCAATGATCTTTTTCACTGCCTGAAGATCTGATCACCACTATGAGGAAAAATTTCCCAGAGAACTTAAAAATGTTTGCTTAGGGTTCAAGAAGGCAGATATGAAAGAAGGTTTGCTGCATTATCTGGCAAAAGGTTCGCAGCAGATCCTTTGATTAATTCTGCCTCAAGCTTTGACATCTTTCCCTTGTAGTCAAAATTACATTTTCAGATATTTACTCTACAGTAGCTCTTCCGTGGAATCAGACAAGACTGGCTAGACCATCTCCCCTCCTCTATGCACATCAATGAACCTTGGTTGACCCTGTGAGTCCATCAGTTGTCCTTCTTTGGACCACTTCTAGTAGGAACCAACCACTGCGTACTGTGAGAACCCAATGAGGCCTGACATTTTGGAGATGACTTGACCCAGTCTCATAGACCCCAAAGTCACTCAGGACCCTTATGTTTGCCTGTCTTTACTGCTGTTATTACATCATTTGATAGGTGCCATTGCAAAGAGATAATCAATGATATTTAAAACACCTTTCCGGGTTGGTATTGAAACTAACAATCATGACCAACCTGTTCTAGGGAAGTACAAAAATAATTTTAATTTACAAGTATGTATACATTAATTAACTAAGGACCTACTTAGTTTTACTTTAGGTTTCCTCCAAATAAGTCAGTCTTCACCATTGTAAGACAGAGTTGATCTTTATTATGCTTGGGCAATCTAAAGTTTCTCAACAGACATTCGATCACCATCTTACAGTGTAGTCATTTTTACTAGATCTAGGATAAAATACAGTATCTACAAGGCAAGTTAGGCAATATCCCTAAATGAGTGTCATCCAGCTAAAAGCAACTTTCCCAGTCCCTAACTTTTCCTCCCTCCTCCATTACCCTACAAGCGAAGGTCTTCAACGCTATAGCTTAGGGAAGAGTCTAGCCATAATCGTGAGTCAGTTGGATAGTACATGCCTGTCCAACATTTCAAACTTGTTTATCTCTAGACTGTTGACATTGCACAGGATTAGGCAAAATAAATACCAAAAAAAGTGGGGAATAAAATATGTTTGGAAACTCAAAATACCTAATACTAATCCAATCCTTTGATAGGTATCTGAAGAATTATAAAGAAAAACTACTTTGTTTTATTTGTGGGTCCAATTTCTTTTGTCGCACCAAAGTGATATAGCCGAGACGTACAAGCCGGCATAGAGTGTGTGGCGTGAAGTCAGAGCGGGTAATTAGTAAACATGGCGTCTCTCTGCTAGCTCATTGGCATGCGAGCCGGACGGAGGGAGGCTCGTTTAAAATGCAGCCTGACGGAGCTTTGAGGGCTGCAAACCATTTGTTAGCTCCTATTGAAGAGGCTTCGGGGCCAGTGGCAATTAAACTGGAATTAGTGTTTGGAATGAGATACAGCAGATTCATACAGAGGAAGGGAGAGGGGACGGGTGGAAGTGTTAAGGGAGGCAGGCTGACTTCTGCAGAGTACCTTCTCTTTTCGAATCTTTTTCATGCCACATCCTCCCTCCCTGTGTTCACTGGACAAGAAAAAAAACCCTGATGTGCTCAAGACTGCCTAGCAATATACTGAAGAGCAATTATAGTAACCTCTGCCAGCAAGGTTTACATAGAAAAGACCTGTCACTGCTTTAAAAATAAGAAACTAGTGGTTCCAGGCAATGGTAAATTGTAAGTTAATTTATCCATGAATTACAGATGCACAACAGCATTTCCAACTTTGGCCACAAGATAAGCTAAAGTTTGTACAAGTTTCAGAGTTACTAAAACAAAACAGCCAATAGCCTAGGCAACTAGATCGGGGAACATGATTGATCACGTTTACAGTTTAGTAGCAGAATTGTAGCAGTCTCTGAAGTCTGGGGGTACTATTTAGTAAGTTTGACCTATCACAAAAATCCTATATTTTATATAATTTTTTTCACAATATGGTTTCTCCTTAAAAGTTTCTGTATAAACATGTGGATTTCAGAACTATTTTTCAAAAACTATTTTCAAATCTGTAAAAAGCTTGATGAAAGATTTCTTGAAAGCTTACATTTTTGATAAGTTAGGCAACAAAGGCTTTTAAACTCCAAATGTTCCGTAATAATTGATGACTTACCCAGTACAGCACTCTACTACATATCACAAACAAGTCTTACGTATACTGATTAGACCAACAAACAGTGCGTCACAAATGCCGTTGTGCGACATGTCCTACTAACTAATGAGAGAATGACAGAGAAGGAAAACAAGAAGGCTTGTACTCAAGAACAAAAAAGAGAACATTTGGAAAACCAAAGTAACAAAATATAAAAATAGCAAAAGAGAAAATAAAGAAAGCAAAAAGTATAAAAAGAAAAAAAAACAAGACCAAAAAAGCTTTGAAAACACCAAGGAAGCACTGGAGATTTTCAAGGGAGAATCAAAAGAAAAAAAAATACACAGGGCCAGGCAGTAAAATGGTTTTAAATGTAGGAGTGTTCACTCAGGGAAAACATTTTTATTATTTTATGCTTGTGACTTCTGAAAGTCGCAACAGCATTTTGGTTCCCTGAAGGTAGCATGGTGCTGAGTGACTTTATAGAGCTTAACTGAAGCCCAATACCCATGGAATCACATCCCATGTGGCTTTGTATTTGTGTTCATCACCACATGAATTGTAAGAATTATATGGCAAATGAAGGGAAGGGAATCCATGCCAACAACTAAAGCATGGCCATGATACGAACCGTAACTGTAAGTAGAGGAAATCAGTTTAGTAGATTTCAAACAGATATAAGGATGGTGCAATTATGAACTAGATTCCCTATAAGTATCTTTCATGACAAAAATCCTTACCCTTCATTACTTTGCACTGACTGATTATTAATACTGCACCTTTTATAAATTTTTACTGTTAATGTATTGCTTACTGGAGTCTGATAGATCAAGTAGAAAATAAATTATACAGAGACACCCCCAGGCCTTTATCTTTACAAAATACACAAATACATATGCATTTTTGAATTGAAGTGTACTTATTATAGATTTCGTATACAGCAACCATGTGAAACTCCAGATAAACATATTGGCCACAGCTGCAATTTACTCTTTCTTTGCTTGTCAGTTGGCCAGTTTTACCCTGATCATAGAAGACAGTAAGATTAGCATTCATGGATTTGCTGCCTTGTCTACGTTATACATTTTCCATAGATCACACACATGATCAAATCAACCCGATACATTTTTTTTCCAGAAGATAACAGGCTACTTGATTATTTTGTACCAAAAATACAGTGCAAATTTACATTTCAATGGAAGAGGTATTGTGCCATTGGCATCAAAGATGGCTGGTCTATACAGAAAAGAATCTTTTATGTAAAGTTGGGGAATGGCAACAGCTTGATGTATTTGTGCCAAGTATTCTTGAATCATTAGATGAAAAGCCTAGGGATAGACATCCTAATCAGACATAGGTTACTTTGCCATTTCCTGTTTGTGTGCCAATCCATTTCAAAGAAGGCCTTCCGTGGATATTGGTGGAATGGGGTGACCTTTTGTAGTTTGTGTCAAAATACCATTGGCACAGACATAACTTTAATGTGTGTAAACGGCTTGCTTAGTCAAAGGCCACATGGTGGTCAACAAAATCATATACTCTTAAGGGATATCTGAATAAATCAAAGGTTAGTTTGTATATGTAAAATTTACAAACTATCTTCTAAACAACTTTCTATAGTTGCATCAAGGACACACAAAAAAAAAAAAAAGTCAAGATCCTTGGAGTAGACAGTATGGAGTAGGACATTACATTAACATTTTTATTATAGTATGCATGTTGTATCTTGGTAGTGAATGGTTTTCCGTATGTATTCCTACTACTAACTAAAAGTCTACAGATTTGGACTATACGTAAGTGTTTTATAACAGATAAAGATGGTGGTTATGGGGTGAAGGTAATCAATGCATAGCATTAAAAAGAGGAAATGAGCAATCCCTTAAAAAAATGATGTAAGATATTTCCCAAGCCGTTGCTAGACTGGATTTAATTTATTCCAGAGGCCATCTGGCCAGCGTGAGCACAAAGACCTGTCCCTTGTGAATGAGAGGCCATATTTGTCACACCCCCTTCACACTGACCCCTCTGTCCCTAGTCTTTTCAAGCAGGGACAAGCCAAGGTTCATTCTTTTTCCCCTGGCCATTGTCTTCATTCCCAATAGGTCCCTAAGAGAGGGGCCGCCACTAACAAACATGCTAGGGACGTCCCCATGGACAGCTGAATGAAGCCAGCAACAGAAAGACGTTAAAGCCTTTGACATTAGAGGAGCTGCCATCCTACTGTAACAAACCCATATTAACCCTTTTCCCTCTAAGGGGTTAATGGGGCAACACATTTGTAGAAAAGTAGCATGTCTAAAAAGAACAAAGAAAAGGATTATCGAGCACCATCTTTATTACCCATCTAGCTGAGGAACAGCACTGTGTGAGGCACTCTACAGCTGTAGAAACAAAGCAAGTAAACTTCTGTTTATTAAAATTATTGATCTGAATTGTGTAAGCATTTGAACATTATCCCCACTGACTTCCTATCTTGCTAGAAAAACTTATTTCCACTCCACTACCTTTATCTAAACCAACCATATGGGATCACCCCAGTAAAATAAAATGTTTGTTGAAAAATAACCTGCCTTACATTCCTTGGGAGATCACCGTGGACATACCCCTAGCCTCAAAAATCAAGCTTCCAGATACTGGGACAATGGGCTTCCCCCTCTACCATTCTGTAATGCTGTGCACAATATTCTAAAAGGCATGTCACTAGGCTCAAAGATTTCCATGAAAATCCATAGACAAAAATTGACTTTCAAAAAGTTGCCAATGCAGTGATTCTTGAGGGAGGGGGTGGAGGTCCATCATGGTACGGACATTTTCTATGAGTTGCCCATGTAAGGTATATTTATTGCTTACAATACAAATGTAGTTTAAAAGCTAATGAGCGCTGTGGTGAAATAAGTAAGAAGTGTACCTGAACTCTGGATGCTGTTCTTTGTTTTTAAGCATATTGAAAAAATTGTGAACAGCACTACCAGTATGTGGCTGGTGCCAAAGACTCATTATATGGCAGGTGCCCGAGGCAGCCAGGTATGTGACAGTGCTAAACAGACTTCCATAGACTCAGTGGATAACATTTTTGCAATGCCTGTGTCCTGGATTTATTTCTTACCAAGGATGCAATCTGAACAGAGAATGTAGGTTACTTGTGCTGCCCTTCCTTATTCTAGGGAAAGTATTAGGCTGATACTAAGTAAAATATACATACTTACACCAACTGCATTTAAAATACATTTCAGGTTTTTAAAAAACATAGCAATTTCCATACTAAATGTGCTTGCCAAGTCTGCTGAGGTTTAAATAGCCAAAATGAATCTACTAAACCTTTATATCAACCATTGATGGTGATGAATGAGTTTGCTGCACTAGCCAAACACTCTTCTGGGGAAAGATGCAAATAAGCATTTCAGCCAGATTGTAGAAATGGAGGGAAAATGGGATATCCCCTTCTGTTCCCTCTCGTTTCCCTTGTCTTCTAAGAAAAAAATAAGTGTGGGATAAAAAGAGAGGGAGGGGAGGCTTTGTGTCTGCAGAAAGATCAGACCCTCTATGTACAAAGAAGAGGGCTTAGGTCAAAGCACAAGATGACCCTGTGACTGGACAAAGCATAATATCACTCCTAAAGCTGCCCAATACATCAAAGTAAAAAAAAAACTGCAATATAATGTTGTGTAATTCTGTGATTGAATAACACAAAATGGATAACAATAAGTTAACAGGTGGAAAAAATGAAATCAGACAAAAGGTGAGGAAAGAATGCACCAAGACATTCCATCACTTCAATAAATTATAGTTAGGCGACAATACACGTCACAATGGCTATTATCAGGTCTAGGTGAAAAAAGGGTTAACTGAAGTTGAACTGAAAGAAGAAACAAATGCCAAATTTGGCAGCTATGACTACAGCTGTACAAAGCTTCTCATGGTAAAAGGGTTAATGAATGTGGCCACAATGGCAAAGTACATGGAGAAAATGCCATGGCCTCATAACCATAATGCTTTTGTGGACAGAAGGTGAAAGGTCAAATCTGCATTACTGCTAATCCCTAACCAATGGTGCTGTCATGGGAAAAAAGTAGCAGTTTGTGGTAGGGGATTATTAAGGGAAGAACAGATTTCTGGAAACAATCCAATAAAGTCCTAGTGTTTCCACTAATTAAGGGGCTCTTAATGTATGCAAAGAAAAAAAGACAAAAATATAAAGTTAGAACATTGTTGGCTGTTTAACATTTTTATGTTTATACTTTTATTTATTTCTGCCCTAATATAGTAAAATAATAGAGGACCCAACACACTCAACCAAATTTTGGTTAACTGGTGGCAAACAAAACTTATATTGTATGTACCAATTGTTTTCCAAACCTGTGAAAAGGTTAGATTGGTCATATGTTGGGCACTGAAGAAATCCATGGGCCTAGGATAACCATCTTCATGTGCCCACTGGTATTTTTTCAGGACTTTAATGAAGGGATGCTTACTGGGTAGTAATGAGACTGGTGTGCGGAATAAGATGCATTTATAGTCATCTATATATGCATATACTTATATAGGGAAAGTCAGAGTAAAGAAAGACTGAATTGTTTATTGTAAGTAAGAAAAGTAAGTAAAGATTTAGGGTCACAGGTGGGCATTTGCAAAGTTGGCATCAACATTTTTACCCACAGCAATCAATGTTTTAACTTTTTTTTTTTATTTAAAAAGGTTTGTTTTTAAGAGCAACACAACATTTTTCTTCATTTTATAAAAGTCATTCCCAGTAATTAATGTTTGATTAGTTCAGTATCTGTCTTATTATGCCAATTTATTTTGCCTACTTTGACACGTCTACCCAATGCCCTATGTTCAACCACAGACTCCTATTAAAACCACATGTTTCTAAAAGGAGATACTTGTATATCAAGGTCACGAGTAGGGGACTTTACAGGCGGAAGATTCTGGCCTCCATTTCTCAAAATGAAGCTGCTGAACCGGAGGGAAAAGAAATGCACATTTGTACACAAAATAAAAGCCCAAACTGTTGTGTGAAGGCAACTTTAAATAAAAGGAAATGGTGCGAGTACCTCCATGCATGCTCAGTATATTATCTCTAGGAAAGGGTCATCTACAAACATTCCACCCCTTTATATCTCTAGAAAAAAAAAAGTAGAGTAAAATAAGAGACAGTTGTGGTCCATCATACGCATGTCAGAGAGTATTGATGTTTCCGTTTCACATGCGGATCAATGGTCATGATTTCTATCACCATTCATGCACTGAACAGAACGCAGGACAGACGCATGACTAAACACCCGCTCTATACAACTGCCATTCGGGCTCTTTAAGTTGCATAATGTTGGTCATTTTTCAGAAACCATCATCAGTTCAAGCTCCATTGACTGTCACAAACAAAAGTAAGGAACAGTTTTTTGTTTTTTAAATGTTGAAATATTCATCAATTTCCTGCTCTCTCACTCTAAGAAGGGGTTTTATGAAGGTTTTTTAAAAAAAAATTTCCCTTCAAGTATAACTATGAACATAATAAAATTCCATTACACCGCCTGTAAATAGTACTGACATTGTATTTCTGAGCCCCTTGTAACATTAAATTTACATTTTATTACCTGTTGGTCTGTTTAGTCGATACTTTATTTTCTTACTTCAAATAACAGGGTGACAATGCTGTTCTTTCTGCAGTAAAACCACACAGCAGCATTGCCACTCTATAAACAGCATAGTATTTAAAAGGACAATTTCAAAATAGATTTTAAACAAGAAACAAAAGTAAACTTAAAGTAAACTCCTGAACTTTCAGGTTTTGGCATCTTGAGCTATCTTGACTGGCCAGGCCAGAAAGATGCAACTCCTGCCCATGTGCACAGAGGTTCATTTGTTCCCAGCATTTAGGTATGCCAGGATTGAATATTGTGCTGTACATCGACAGCTCAGTGTACATTTTACAGGAGATTCTGAAAAGACAGGTACTCTTTTATAGTATT
Organism: Pyxicephalus adspersus; assembly: GCF_032062135.1. Classification (NCBI taxonomy): domain Eukaryota; kingdom Metazoa; phylum Chordata; class Amphibia; order Anura; family Pyxicephalidae; genus Pyxicephalus; species Pyxicephalus adspersus. The sequence continues at coordinate 36,266,446 of NC_092868.1, read as the reverse complement.
AAATATTTTGTTTTCTACAATAAAAAGCCTGCTGTGCACATTTTTTTTGTTTTTAAGGTTCATTTCTGGTTAAAAACCTCAACAAATGAAAATCTATAATTAAATGGTTTGCTCCAATCATAATATATGTGAGAATTTTCTTGGTCAGTTAACCATCTTACATTCTCCCCCCCCCCCTATGGAAAAAAAGTTATTTTTACTATTACAAGAAGTTTGATAACATCATGAAGGAATCATATCCACTTTAAGGAGAAGTCAGGGGGTCCATTGGAGGATTACTTGGGTATTGAATTATATTTAAACAGCTTGGGCAGGATCAAAAGGTAATAACACTATATTATAAGAGGACTCCACATCCATGCTAGCTACACATAGCATCATTGGCAACATTTTATCATTAACCCCTATTTTTATTTCAAGGTATGATTCAATGGGCTCGATTTATAAAACCGGGAATCAGACATTCTCTTAAACATTCCCTGGTGAGAATCTTCAAGGTCCACGTTTTTCAATTGTCCGATTCCCTGTTTTTATAAATAGAGCCAAATGTGTTTTCTTCCCAAAAGTGGCCACAAGCTGCAACATTAAAAATTTATATTACTCAAAAAAAATGGCGATTTAGGACAGTGAAACAGACATTCTTAATGCTAATTTGTTTTCTACTTATAATCAGATTTATAAAAATCTAATCTAACTTTGCAGTAGCTGTGTCTGGTCATCTCCATTGGTTGTTGGTAGCACAGAAAGCATTACTCCCACCAACCCAATACAATATGGATCAACTCATTCTGGGATGTAGTGTTACGTTCCTGAAATCTTTTTTTATCTATTTCTATCTATATTGAGTATATTGCACAATTTCACGTTATTGATACTGCCACCTAGTGTCCTCAAAGCATAAATACCAGAAGGACTGGTAGGAAGAGAAGAGATTGTACTTAAACAAGTATAAAAGATTCTGTACAGAGGGAAAAATAAGGTTACTCTCAATTACGCACGATATTGCCCATGAACAATTTGTATAAAATATATTTGCAGAAACAAGCTTTTATTTAAACACTGTACTAATTAATGTTTACTTAATAAATAGCATTGATTCATTTTTGCCAGACTTGTGTATATCCTAAACTAAATGTAATTCTCTTAATAGCATGAATATTTATTATTCCTTTTACTACTATAATCCTTACCCCGTTCATTACAAATAAATTACAGACGGTGTGCTTGTTCTTTTACCATGTGATAAGTCAAGCAAATTCTTCAACTCTTTCCAAATTTGCAGTGAAACGTGATGATAGAAAATGGGCAGTGACCATATGCTGGGCGTGGCTAATTTGGGAAAAATTCCAGTGATTATTCAGGGCCAAAGGGTGATAAATGAATGTTTCCTTTTACTATGAACTTGCCATCTGATTGCAAATATCACATGCAGGAAACAAAGTACACCACTTGCAGTTAGGATGTCAGCCTTCTGAGAATCTGTAAAGTTATCTAAACAACTTACCAATAATTTTACACCCTGGAACTTCTAACACATTGATATCTCTAGGAATAGCTTGTGCTTTCAGATTAAGTAGATTTCAAAACAAGTAAATGAGGTGAAAAGGGTATGAATAACATACACAAGAATGTTCCTTCTAATTTTGCATAACACCTTGTAGAAATGAATTATGAAGAACTAAGCCTATCTACCACTTTTTGGCCCTAGTCAAAAAAAACTCTGCCGTTTGTACACAACAGGTCCAAGTTGGCTTTAATGGTAATAAACACTCTTCACTGGATCATCAGACTCGGCAGATAGTGATATCAAATACGAATGTGCCAAAAATAATATGCCAAGGCAAGATGCTTCCTAGCTCTGCTCCTATACAACCAATATATATTGGATATTATGTGGATTCATGGTGTTTGAAAGATAGAGGGAGGAGTAATAGTAAAGTATTAATAGTAATAAAGTTACCAACCATTATGCGTCCGCCGGTGCGCGTCATATGCATCTTCCTTTGAGAACTGAGCTCCACACTGCTCACAAACGAATGCTTTGGCTCCAGCTATTAAAAGGAAAATATAATAACTGGTGAACATGCACAAAGCAAAAAAAAAAAAGGTATATACATAAATGGGTTTATTCAAGTGAACAAAAACAGTAGGCTCATTTATAAAAACAGAATAAAAAGGGGGCCTGTAGACCACCATCTGGGATTATCTTGAAACGCCAGCCTCCTTGGGGAGCATATGGATCCACCAGCCTCCTTGGGGAGCATATGGATCCACCAAAGATATTCTTAGTATGAATGCCCACCAGACATTCACATTTTGCATTAGGACAAACCTGATACATGAAGGACTAAACCAGAACAATTCAGTTATCCTTAGGATTTTACTAAATCAGACATGATCTGCCATTGTTGACTTGTTTTTCTGGAGAAGTCATTTTGATGTCGTAACTTAGTAAATCACTTGTTAAAACAACCATGCAGAACAGATTCCAAGCCTTGCATGGTCACTGGCCATTAGGCTTGTTCCACATAATTGCCAAGTATCAAGGATGAGAATTATACCATTTGCAGCATGTACCTTTCAAATAAAGTCGGAAATGGTACATGCCATACTTCTTTTCTCTTAGGGTAACCCTAGATATCACCCGTCAGTCCCAATCAGGATGCTTTTGGCAACCTCCCCACTGCGTTAAGCTTGCTAAACACCTTTTTAAATATTAATTGTACAGGCAGCACTGAAATCTGTATTTACTACTCTTGGATTGGAGTTGAAGTCTATGCAAAGCTCAAAAATGTGATAACTACTTTATAAATGCTTGTGACGAACATCCAAGTAGAGTTTCAGGACCATGCTGGAAACCTTAAATCTTCATATTGGGAAAAGCCAAATCTATTCTGCCACAGGTGTTCTATGCAGTAGTGACATTTCACAATGCTCATCTAATAGGGTTTCTTGCATTTCTTGCTTGCATATATCATCTGAACTGCAAAGCAATACCTCCTAATAGAATGTTACTTGTGTTTAAGGTACCATAAACCATCATGGTGTATTACCTAGAACAAACTTTTTTAATCGATTCAACACTGGTAGCCTTAACTATTATTTATATGGTCATTGAACACTTAACCACACAACCACCAAATGTTTTTTTTTTACATTTTGGATAGAGTAGGGTAACACTGCTGTTTTATTTTTCATTGTTATCTCATGATGGAAATTCCCTTTACTTATTGTACTGTTAACACATCAGGAAGTGAAATGATACACACATGAACAAATAATTTCCTTCTATTTCTGTTGTAGCTGAAACTTATATTTTCAGGTTCATCCTTCTTTTGATTCATGGTTACAATGCTGTTCCCCAATAAGTACAGAGCAGGCATAACTCCCAAATTTATTAAAAAATGCCTTTAACCCCAACAATTAAACCAAAATTTATTTGTAAAATGGCCCTTCCTAATATTGATCTGCACATTAAATGAACCTTAACACTGAAATAGGAACAAAAGCGGAGGTGGGGGCAATTCTATAAAAAAAAAAAAAAAAAAAAACATAGCAACAAAAGCATGGCAGAATGCCATTCCTACCCTAACATTTTATTAAATATAAAAGTTCCAATAAAAAAAAAAAAGCTTTTTTGTGCCTTTTGTGTTTTATATCTACTGTTTAAAATAATTAAACCACCCAACCCCAAAAAAATAAAATAAAAAAAGAAGGCGTATTAATAATACTCATAAAAACACAGTTTCAATATGCATGTCATAAAAATTCCTGTGGGTTTCAAAAATAAACAGGCTGGCAATTTGCTTACAAGATCTGCATGTTCAGTCTGACTAGGAAGAACATTGTGTTCCAAAACAGTGTTCCGAAAATTTAAATAAATAAAAAATGAAAAACATAAGAAAAAAAAAAAAAAAAACACCACATACATAAGACACAAACCAGTGGAAAAAGAGAACAATGAGTACAGACAGAGCTTGCTTTATGGCAGGCTCTTTGTACAGTCTTATTTACAGTACTCCTTATCAGTACAGGAACAGCCCCTGCCTGCCAAATTCAAATAGCTAGTACAGAGTGTTCCCTGCGCCTCTTTTTTTATATCATTGTCAACAAAACAAGGAGGGAAAAAACTCCACTAGAGCAGAGAATGAGTGGAGACAGAAATAGTATCAAGGTTATTCTTTTTTTTTTTTTTTTAAAGTTCCCTTTTTTTTTAAAGGCAGAAAGGGACAACATGCGTGTTTAGAATAGTTTACCTAATCTAATGTGAATAAAGTCTGCTTTAGTTTTTACCTTCTTTTTTGGTGGTTATTTACTTCCAGTCTTAATGTAACCTAAAATGAATGCATGATACTCATTCTTGTTGTGCACAAACACAGCCTTTCAATCAGCACATTTATAGCTTAACTTGCAAGCAAATTTTACCACTTGAAAGCCTTTTAAAGGAGAACTATCCCACGCTCAGACCATCATTGCCTACCAAGATTGCCAAGTTTAAAAAGAAAGGGAAGAATTTTAGGCACAAACCAAAAAACCCTTCCAATGATATTTTAATAAGAATGAAGAGCTGGCACCAAACTGGCTTTTCATCCATTACAGTGTTTGAGCCTAAATGCCTGTAAAGACATCACTGGAAATTATCTTTCATAAAAGAATAAAAGAATAAACGCTGTACATACAGCACCGTTCTATTCTATAGAGGAAGGAGGATAAATGAGTGGCATCCTACTTTGCGCTCCTCCACAAAATGCTCCAGCAGTTCCCAATCGGACCATTATAGTCTACTACGGCAGGGTGATGAAAAATACTGGGGGACTGTTACTCAGCTAAAATATCAGAAACATATTACTGCTGAAATAGATACTATTTATTATTTATTGCCCACGTCAAGAATATATTGGGTCTTGGAAAGCTATAAAAAACAGGCAAAATGCAAGGATCTAAACGTCCTTGATAAGGGGCACATTACAATGTAGAGATAACTGGGTCACAGCAACTCCAAAACAGCAGGTCCTGGGGGTGTTCTGCCATATGCAGTGGTTCAAGAAAGAAGAAAGCACAAATGTGAACTGGTGATAGGGTCATTGGTGCCCAAGGCGCACTTATTTATATAAGAAGGGTAGCCAGATGTGTCCAACCTTGCAAAAGAGCTACGTAATGCTGGGTATGATAGAAAGGTGTCAGACTACACAATGCATCTCAATTGAAAGGAGATGGTCTGGGCTGTCAAACCATTTTCTTTAAAGCCACGTGTGTGTATTATTTTCCTGGGGGGGGGGTAGATGGAAATACAATAGAAGTGTACAAAAGAAGTGAGCCTATAGAGGCAGTGGGACATAAATGCTACTAATATCTTGGCACCAAATAACAGAGGAAAACTTTAGCAGTTTTGTGGAAATCATTCCTTGACAGGACAGAGCTGCTTTGGAGACACAAGGTACAAATACCAAATATTAGGCAGATGGCTGATCAGTGTATGTTCAATGCTACTACTAAACAAAACTACACAATCGCTTACTGTCATTCTGTCTGGCTGTGAATTAGTTAAGTATCTTGGCTGTATTTATTTAGCACATTGCAGGATGAATTGAAGTGTCCTGCCAAGCATTAGCTATTTAGGAGTGAGCCTTACGATGCACAGTGTCACTCGAGACTCTAAATTTACTAACAAGGAGATTTATAGCTGGGACAGGAGCCAGTGACCTGGTACAAACTGTCCCCAACAGTCACACCGTGCCAGCTAGTTAGATGCAGAGGGGGTCATAATGGGTATACTGGGGCAGGCAATGCGTTTTCTTTCTGTGTGCAGAATATCGGCAAAGTGACATAAGTCACTGGCAAAGCCATTGTCTGGTGACATCAGCAAACATCCTGAAATACTTCTACTATCCTAGTGAGGCATACCAACACATCAGATGTAAAGCCTTTTAATGCCAGCAATCCCCCCCAACTATTTGCACCAACATATCAGAGAATAAACATGCATAGTGTATAACCTTGCAAAGAATAGCCGATTCCTAAGAAGTTCACATTTACCCAGTGAGCACCCACTATGGAAAAAAACTACATGTTACAAATAGGATATTTTCTCTTGTAAATGTTCATTTGTAAATGTTTGTTTGCTACATTTTCTGGAAGCCAATGTATGGATTGCATAAAATGGTAACTTTCCCCATATGTAAACCAAAGGACAGAAATAGGAAGTCTTTTGACTTGCTTTTGAAGGTGCAGGTATCAAAATGATCATTCTAATTCTGGCCAAGCACATGAAAACATGGTTACCTTTAGTTTATCCCATAATAGAATTATTCAAACAAGGACCAGCATGGCCTAATTACTAAGTATTGTTTTAATGAATGAGACCGAAAAAAGCCAGGACCTTCACATCCATACCATGATATACTGTACATTAAACACATGGAATAACACAATGGAGATACATTGTATTTTTATATATATATATATATATATATATATATATATATATATATATATATATATATATATATATATATATATATGACCCATTTACCTTATTTCAATGTTGGAACTTAAGAACAGGTTTGAAAAACACTGCTGTTGAGTTTTAATTGTTCTGTAGCCTTAGAATAACTATAGCAGGAACTCTTCAACTCTGGGCCAGTATTTCCTGCTTTTAACCTGAATACCTGCGTGTGTGCTGCCAAAAGTATAGGTGGAACGGATATCAAGAATATGGGTTATGAGTTCTCTTTAATCATAAAAAAAAATGATTGCTTGAACTTGGCCATGATTTTAAATTTTGCCCTAACACCATACTTAGGTGATGGATACATTTTGTATGGTCATCCCTTTGTCCTAAACTGGGCACAGATATTACAAATTGATAACATTTTTGAAGAAGTACCCACGGCCAGTTGGCTGGAAACTGAACAGATTTAGAAAAGGTCTTTGAATTAAAACTGTATGTGAATAAAAAAGTATGCAAATGGTCATATGTGCAGAAATAAATGCAGGCACCATGCAAGGTCACAACTGCTTACTTTTCTCTTTTGTATTCAAGTAACTCTGGTCAAGACTGATTGGACACACAACATATTTATGAATTAGAAAGCTTATTAGATTTACATTTGCATTATGCAGTGCAGTAATGTTCTGTTAAATAAAATGTCCTGCCTTTCCTAGCAAATGTTGAGTGGCGCTGTGCAGAGGAGTACAGATCATCAGTGCCATAACAGACTTCGCTATTTAGCATTCTTGCTCAGCTCCTGGTGGGTGTGCAACCAATAGTGTCTCCATCAGAGGTATGTATGACCGGTGACAATGCAGAAGCAAAATAGGGAGACATTTGTCACCCTAAAATAGGACATACATGAACAAGGACATTCATGGTAGAAATACCCGGCATCATTTTAAACAAGTACTAAAATTACTTTAATACGTTAAATCTTTTATGAGATTTCTGTGGATGGCTTTACAACTTTTACTTTAAAAAGAAGAGCATTCAGTCGATTGTTTCATTATTTCCATCTTTTGGTCATTTGCAATAAATGCCCATCAAGGTACTGAACCTTTCACATGGCTATTTTTCTATCACAAGATTAAAATTTATGCAATATGCATGCCTACTTCAAAATTGTTCAGCTTTCTTGGTTTTATTTCTTGGTTTTGTTTTTTTCCCCAGTGATAATAGCACTATGTACCTGCAGGTAACCTAATGTAAATAGAGAGGAAGCAAAATAGTGGTGAACACTTTAATCAGGACTAGAACAGGTGATCAATACCATTTATAATATTGCACTTAAGACAATCCCCGGAACTAAAGATCTCACATTCTATGATATACACCATATGTGCAATGCATAGGGAATTTGCTGAATCACTTCTTTATGTGTACAGATTTTAAAATATATAAAAATCAGCATTCACCTAGGTCTGGACTTTGTTTTGGAATCCAAGATTTAGTAAATCGCACCTACATTTAAGTCTACAAGCTTTAATAAATATGTCTCCCTAGTGCGACTGTCTACAAGAAAAGCTGTCAAACACGCACACATAGAGAAATCCATAATGGCCCCCGGCTTCTTTCCAATCTATTTTCTGCTCAGCTGGCTTTAAATGAAGTTATTATGACTCATTAAAAGAGCCGCAAGCCTGTGGAAGTCAGCCAATTACAATTTTAAATTTATCTTGTTCTTTGGGGTTTCAGACTGAGCTGCTTTACCCCTCCCTGGATGTTGTCCGTACACCCCAAATAAAACTTGTCCCATATTGGGGGGTGCAAGCAGGCTTGTTAACTCTGCGTCTGCCATGATTACAGAAACGCATTGCCATCACATCTAATATGTTACAGTGTGTGCAATTAAGTGCACAGCTGTATGAAATAATAATAAAGGCCTGCATATAGTTTCTTTTAGGCATGTACCATGCAATTATACAGACTCTAAAGATGGCAGATTTTTTTGTCCCCAAAAAGTTAACAATACATGTTTTCCTTCATGATACGTCCGAGCCACAGGTTTATCAAAAAAGCTTCCATATCTATGACACTGCATACAGTTAAATGCCCATTTTGCCTCTTCTGCAATATGTACAAGTAGTTAATGTTAAGGAAGGATACTGATTTATCCTGGTCTTGTACAAGTATTAATTTGTTATGGTGACCAACAGTTACTGTATAAAATAAAGACTGGAAGTGGAAGAAAATGCAGCTAGTAGAATGAAAACTTGATTTATGACCCCGATTTAATTACCTAAAGTCTATAAAAAATGAAAAAAAGGCCAACCTACCCGAAACTGCTGATATTATAGCTTTAAATTGATATCAGTAGGGTTATTGAACAAGTATTTTTGTTTATGCAACAGGACTTTGGATGACAGGTCTCAGCATCTGAAATCCAGGATCTACCCAAACAGCTATGGCTGTTAATGTTAAGATGGTGTTATCAGTTTCCTCACAGATGCAGCAGGTGGAGGAAAACTTGCTTGACTTTGCAATGGCTTCTATGATCTCTTTAAAGAATGACTTCCTAAATAATATATATATATATAAATTAAAGATTGATTTAAATGTGGAACTCCTACTGTGTATTCGTGCTTACAAAACTTTCTTTGTCTAACTTTCTCTAAGTATACCTTTGCAGTTCTATAGGTACATGGAGACCAGGTTGTGGTTTACAGACTCTTATCTCAATTTACAACAGTTTGGAAAAAAAAGGCTTCACATTGCTCTTGTAGTCTGGAGACCTTATGATTTTTGCCTAGGCTTTGTATGCCTTACAGCAGTAACTTATTTTATCTATATAAAAAATATATACATTTTAACCCAAATATAGTTCTTTGGTACTGACATGTTTCCTGATGATTTTTACTGAACAGTACACTTTAAAAGTCATTCCATTTCCTTACAGCAACTGCAAATGTGTCATGGCAGGACAGACATGGTGGGTTCAAAAGCTTGGCGATTGCTACCGCAACTTCTCATTTATTGTTGAAATAGACGGGAGAACTGGTACTGATTTTATGCTTCAGCAGAGTACAATAAACTTTGCTGATTTGTAAGCAGAGACTATACAGATTATGTTAAAGTTAAATCTACTTTGTTTTTGCAGGTTTTAGCTCCACTGTGGTTTTACTTTTATAGCTTTGTTATAGACTGTCCAACTCCTTGGGGTAATAACTTTGTATTGTATGAAATGCATGCTTTGAGATTATTTATTTAAAACAATTACAACAAGTACAAAATGTGCTTAAGCATATTCCGTGGACTGGCTCTTAAAAGTCCTAAATTGTGCTAGTAATTTGAAACTACGTTGGCCATCTTTCCGGGGTACAAGAGGAGAAGTATCTATTTTAGATCATCTTCAGTATTGGCATGCACACAAAGTTAAAATGTACAGTCATGCAATCTCCCACTGACGGATTCTTACCTTCCACAGAGATCATATGACCCAATGCTAGGGAAATATAGCAATTTTAAAGCTAGACATTGTACAACACCCCAGAATGATACAATCTTAACCGAACTATAATTACTTTATAAATATGCATGCAAACCAATAAAATGCATACAAGGATCATTGCACTTCCATCCAGGTATTTCTAGAGCACCATAGTCCACCCCACTGCCCTTTCTTACTAAATCTAATAACTCTTTTCCCTTTCCTCTTCATGTAATGCACGGAGGTATCCCAATACACAAAAGGGAGCCAAAGAACAGCACAATGATCTAAATACAAAAACATACTGCTAACAAATCAAATAAGAAAAATCAAAGTGATTTCCCTATTTCAGGACAATTGCCTTTGAAGGACTGGATCAAAACAAAGGTCAATTTACAGTGGAGGTCAAGTCTAAATAAAACCTTGTGGTATACAAACTGCATAAATGACCGTTCACCCTAAAACTGTGTGAAACGTATAAAACAAGTCATTCTTATATGTTCACTTATAATGCGGTTTTGTTTAACAAACTGAATATACTGACCTTTCCTTCAACTGTATTGCCTGCTTGTGTTTTGTGACTGTGTTGTCCACTTATACTTCATAAACATATTGATATCCCCAGTATTGGGCAACATGTGATGGCACAGACATTAGATATCTCGGATAGGATACTTGAAATGACAACTTCAGATAGCACTAGGATTATCAGCAGCATATTAAATACTAAATCAGGAATCCATAGTTGGTCCCTTGGCCTGGCTGGACCTTACCCAACAGGCTTCATTTATTCTCCAGCTTAGTACACAGATAAGCATATTGTTGCAAGATATAGAATAGAATATATAGATAGATATAGAATTACTTGGTACTGCAACTAAATCTGTCCCTTTACCTATTTAGGGCAAATTACCAAGTTCTCTTGATAGCCCGCCTTCTCTACCACTTATAGTTACATTTCCCATGCTCTTCATGGCTTAGCTAAAGTCCTTTGGTAAAGGTTCGGTCATCATTTACACAAGGCTAATAATCTTTCATTGCCTCAAAGTAACAGTGCTCAGGTCTATTGCACTCAATACTGAAGAACTAATTGTAGGAGCAGGAGAGAATGTCAAATGCCTTCCACTTCCCTAGACCTCCAAGCATTTTTAAAGAAAAAATTGCATGGTGGAGGAGTACAGTGAAAGTATTACAGAAGAAAATATGTTTTAATTAAAAGATCTGTCCTTTACCCCAATAAAGTTTACCTCCAAGTAATAGGCATAAAAATAAAGCTGGCATGGTATACATGTTTTTGATGCTGCAGGATTCGAGGATGTTATCCTGACATCCATGCTCATATAAGGACAGTGACTTACTAAGGGGGTGAAACCAGGATCAACACGACAGCCCTGGAGCATGGACTTATGTCCGTTTTGGGACCTTTCATTCATTAGTTCTCCCCAGTATACTTAAACTTTTAGGGGGTAACCTTGAGGGAAGTGTGCACAAACCTATGACGAAAGGGGAGTATTTCTTTACATTTTCCTTTAAATGTAAGCAAATCCAAATCATTAGGATCATTTATGACTTTGTATATGTGAAAAATGAGGAGATCAGAGCACAATAAAAAGGTGACGAGTTACTCAGACAAGTTGCAAATTTTCAATCCTTTATCAGACTTGGACAGTGCAGAATAATATCCGCTGACAAGATTTGATTCATGAGCCGGAACATTGAGGGTGTGTTCAGACAGTGTGAAAAAAAAATCATGTTTAACATCTGTGTGCGTGCCAATATAAAAACTTGAAAGGTATGAGCACTTCACTTATAATAAAATCAATATTTGATCTTATTGACCCTGAATGAAATGAATATGGCTTCTAATATACAGTCACCTAAAAATAATGGATAGCCATGTTTATAAGTTACAAGATCTGACAATACAGTCATATTGTTTAAAGAGAAATATTTCTAGACAAGTTATTAAACCTTACTGATAGTTACATATTGTATAACTACTGCAGGATTATCTGCGTCGGTTATCTATATTATAAAACGTATTGGCACCAGCTGGAAGCAAAAGCTTCATCTTACGATCTGCATCATGAAATCTTTTATGACACTTGTTAAGCTCTTTCTGTTAAAATAGCCACCAGCTGTAATTTTGTTTTTTCTTTTAGTAAATATGCAAGATATGTATGTAAAGCTGAATATGTGAATAGACAAGCCATAGTACTGTACTATTTCAGGACACACCAGTCCTAACCGCTGGATGTTCTCAGTGCAAGAAGAAACAATGCAGGATTGAACAGTCTGTGTTCTGCTCAAAAAGCACAGTGTGTACTGTACATAGCATAAAAACTCCAAACAGCCTCTAGACACAGGCTGCTTCCATCCGCCATCAAAACACTTTGTCTTGCATACAAAAATAAGACCCAGAGCTGTATGGAATACAAAATAAGCCCATTACAGTATGGGAGGGAGGAGAAGGGGGGAGAAGAGCTGCTACTTAGCAACAACGCAGAGCTTTAAACCTAGCTGCCTGTTGGGCATAAACATTAGTAGTGGAGATGCTTTTGCCATACCTAGGACTCTGGGCGGCTTAACCCCTTCTATTCTGATACCTGTTGAACAAGCTGGCAAAGACCGAAGTCCCACCATGCCCCCCAAATAGTAAAACCTTTTGGAGTTATTTGTTCAACATGTTAGGGGTAATTAGAATAAAAGAATATAACAAATGGTAAAATAACTACAGGAGAGTTCACCAAGAAGCTTGGTACTGGTGGTCAACATTTAATATTTACCAAAAACCCCCGACTAACTGGGCTGATATGGTTTACTAAACCATGATGTATAATACACATCTGCACATTTGTCAGGCTCTCAACCGAAATCTGTGCATAATGTTTGAGCCATGAAAATAAATCCAATGGCTATGGGTGCGCCAATTCAGCCATACAGGGAGTAATGTGTCAACTGCCTCTACTGCCCAAAAAATACTAGTTATCTGGCTAGAATATGATTGAGTGGGTAAGAGAAGGAGTGTTTGGACTTCATTTTGAGCTCTTGTTGTAGGTTAGTGATTTAAAGTAAAGAAGCCAGAAAAAAGTTGGCAAAAACTATACCAGTGTTCCTCCAGAAATTTTAAGGGGTTCCTTGAGCAATTTGGACTGCTCAAACCCATTTTCACTGACACCAATGATTTTTACGCGCTATCTGCACTATTGGGAAGAATGCCATCCTTACAAAGTAAAAATAATTTTTTTCAATTACCACCACATTATTGTACGGTGAGCTGTGGATATAGTAAATTTAGACAGGGTTCCTTAAAATTACATTTTTATTTCAAGGGTTCCTCATGTTAAAAAAGGTCAAGAAAGGCTGCATTGACATAATGTCCGATACCCCATACATTAGGGAGTATAGTGCCTACAAAGCTTAGATGATTGACATCCCATACACTAGGCAGGCCTTGACTCTGACAGTCACAAAAAGCAAGAAAGGTTTTGCAAAGGGTCTAAACCAAAAAAAGAAAAATGTCTGGAGTTAGCTTTAAATACTTTTTTTATGCTTTTCATTCTCCAAATATACCAGAAATGCAGCACTCCAGTGTGACCTCCCCATAATGTAAGGATGCTAGGGAAACATGGCTTTTAAATATTTACTTTACTTTTTTACCCCTGCATTCTGCAGCCGGTCACCTGTTGAAAATCAAAAGAATTTCCAAATGGTGCTAGGATCTAAACAGATCTTGTCATAATGTAATTTAAAGGGAAATCTGTAAGGCAGTAAAATGTGTAAGCTGCCATGTTAACCCTAAGAGCTCTGAAATTAGTCAACTAACAACATCAAGTGTCCTTGAGCCAGAGTAACCTTTGAATAAAATCCTAATTTGAATGCTTTTAGGAGGTCAGCAGTTTAAAAAAAAAAAAAAAAAAAAAAATCCACTGGATAAACAAGGGTACTGAAAGTTACTGTGAAATTTGCAGTTTGTGAAAATGAGTCTGCAGCAGCATACCACAAATATCTCTGAGTACTATAATTTGCTGCAACCAGGATCCAGTGAGCACCTAACAGACACTGAGAACATACCATTAGGTACAATAAAATTTATAAAAAATGTGTGAATATGATTGGTGGCTTGGAAGAACGTGATACTGGATTTTAATGTTTAAAAAAAAAAAAAAAAGAAAAGCTGCCGAAGTGGGGTGGTTAAGAAAACTCTTCTGCTGGGGAGTTTCAGATGTCAAAAGTGAGTGAAGCAGATTAGTGCACTACAAAACTACCTGGACATCTAAATGAAATACGCATCAGGTATATGCCCTTTTTTTGCACGTCATTATTTTAAACCTTTAACTATAGTGTACCTTTACTAAAAAAACAGATCCTCAGCACATACAGGACCCCCATATCTCCTATAGAATCTACATATGAAGACAAAGTGTCACAAAAAGCATCCGGCTTTGCTAGTGCTGAATTGCAAAATTTCAACACAAAGTGAGAACAACAATGATTAGGAGCTGAAGTTGAACACAGTTTGCTAAACCTCAAGTATGGTCAAAAAAAAAAAGAAAAAAAAAAAACAGAGACAAGAGTATAACCTCTCATTTTACTTGGAAGCCCCAAGTCTGAGCTACGAAAACAAGTGTGCAGCCTATTGAAGATCAATATTTACTACCAAATACAAGAAATGTAGAAGTAAGAAGGTGTCATGTGTAGAAGAACAGAAGTAGAAGATGTGCCAGTGATTTCTAGGTAATGGCGGTGAAGTGTCGAGACCCCAGTCCAGCTCCCCCACCTTTTAGCAGGTTAAAAATCATTGCCCCGTTTTAGTTTATGAAATATGTCTTGTACAAGATCTGCCAAAACAGGAGCTCAAACCACACTGAGCCTCTTCGGCTGTCAGGGCACGGATAAAATAAAGGCAGAGAGGAGGAAGGGAGGGGGATGTATTTTTCATCAGGCGGTGTATAATTTATAAACAGCATTAAATAGTTTGTGCTGTCACCCCCTCCTCCTCCTCCAGCGAGTCCCTCCTCTGTATCAGGGTTGGACAGCACTCAAGCCTGCATTAATTTCGTCTCTGGGTACAGTGTGTTCTTGGATTCACATCTGCGAGTGATCATAAACGCTGTGGAATGCTGGCAGAACATCGAGACCTGCCAGCGCGCCCATGACATCACTCTGGGAAAAGGCTGGGGGTGCCGGCTGAGGGCCAGGCTCTGGCCTAGGGCTGTGTACAAACAGCAAGCACTTCCATCAACATTTATGCTAGGTATAAAACTATACACATGCCCAATGGTATATATACACATAAAGGTGCAGCATTGGTTTGCGGGGAAAGAAGCACTGATAAAAAATGAGGACACGGCAGACTGACACATCATAACCTGTAAGACAAATGATGGCACACCAGATTTCTGTCCTACACATTTGACTTTTACCTAAACTAGCCATATCTTCCATGTACTTAAAGCATGTAGTCATACAAATGCAAACATATTCTTTATGGTAAAAGGTCACTATGTAACAAGGGCATAGCCCACTGAGCCGTTTGGCACAAATAAAAGCTGCAAGAAACAGCCGGCTAGCGCAGGCCATGTTGCTTTTGCATTAAGTCTACTGAAGGATTTGCTTGCCAGAGTCACTTTTGCCAAAGGAATCTTATTCCTAAAGCTAAAACTCAAAGATGGCTTAGTATCAGATTCAGTTATTCAAAATTAAGCACTCACATGTTGAGCAAGTGAAGCATCTACTGTTAATTGACACAGATCAAACCATAGCTTCAGCTTCTTACTTTGTTACAAAATTGTTTACCTAAGAACAGCTTTCAAATGACAAAAAGATGCAAATTTAATACATTTTATGTGACAAGTGTCCCAAAAGCTTGTGGGGAAAGTACGAGATGGGGTGTATGTAACACCCAGGCAAAAGTATTATATGTTTAGAGCTTCAGGAGATGTGTGTGCTTTGCTTGACTTCTCTGTTTGGTTTATGGAAAGCTGTAATGTTAGGGTGGGTCCCGTCACAAATTTATATTCTATTAAACAATTATAGATTAAACAAACATTCTTTGAATATCTATAAAATCTGTTTTATGCAACTTGCATCATTGTTAGTAATTTGCTGCTCTTTCTGATAATTTTTGCTTTGAACAAGAATAGTACTAGTCTTTTAGGACCTTTGCATACAGAGTTCGGACCGTTAAAATTGTGCAATGCTGAATGTTTTCACCATGGTCACTAGCAACAATATGCCTAACAGAATGTTTGCTATAATAATCTACTATTAAGTAACTATAAACATTTCCCCTATCCTGCCCAGGCATTAGAAACCATATGCTCCTTGTTTTTTCTTAGCTTGGCAAGGAAGTAGCTACACATTCATCCAAGTTGGTCTTGTGAGAGGTTAGTGCGCAATAGACAAAAATATACATGTTGTGTCATTCCATGTGCAAAGGAATATAATGTACCAAACACTGTGCTGGAATGACACAGGGACAATCAGAACTTTATGCTAGAGAGTGCATGGGTGCCAAGGAAGTGTAACAGTGTACAGTGTGTGGTCAAGAGCAATAGCAAGGAGGAGGCAGAGCAGCTGGGTTTAGAAGAACACACAGAACTCCCTTTAAATTGCCTATTTTGAGCTGGTCAACAGGTTCCTTTCTCTCTGATATAAATTGGATATTTGGACATGGATGAGCAGAACATCTAACAGGGAAACAAGACCTGTTAAACTGCCCTTTAAACTGTGTGTGCTGCTAGAAACCTCTGCAAAAGGTGATCAGGGAGTTCTAGCAATGTATGTTCAAAAGCTTATTTCTGATGTTCCTCCTTACCCCTAGGGAGGCCCTATCATAACATTACACCTGTAAGCCTTAGGTATCACCTGCATGGAGGGGGCTATACACACCCAAACAAGCACAGTAGGGTAGCCATCCCAATTGCTATTGCCTCAAACTTTTAGTTCTAAGATGAAAACATAAAACCCTAACCTCTGATTTTCAAACTCAAGGCTAGTTTTTATGTGAGGTTTCCACATTTTTGAATCTATAATAAACCCTTTGAGTGAACTGCAGCCCAGATTCTTTGGTTAGAGAATGGTTGGATAGTTCACAAGTATGTTCTGTAATGAAGTAGAGGTTAGCAAATGGAACCACAGCAAACTTGAGAATACACTGGTATCTGACACACCTAGAAGTGTCGGATGGTTGAGACCCACTTCTCTTGGTGCAAGTATAGTAAAGACTTGTAGCTTACCGACAAGTATTCAGGGTCATTTGCAGACTGCCTTTTAAGGTTTTCTCAAATGGCAATGTTCCAATGGGGTTCACTTTAGCTGGGAAGTTACCATTACCCAATGCTTTAAAAAGTTAGCCAATGTGGAGCATGACCATGCTGTAGAGGTAACCATTATAGAGGGTATCACACCCCAGATGCATCACAACCGCCCTTTCCACTTTACTGGTTATTGTTAACTTTCCAAACACACCCGTTCCATAGCTGTTTCCCCTGTACACTAGAAAGAATTGAATAAACCTAAACAGTGCTTTTTAAAAAAGGTACCTTAAAGCAGGGAGGCCAAAGGGCTGCAATGAATTCCAAATGGCTAATGTCTAAATTTTTTAAAGCAACAACCATTCCAAAATGTTAATACACTATTAAAAAAGTGCATATAACAACACTTAAACAATAACACTAAAAGAATAAAAATTTAAATGTGTCCTCACCAGAAGTGAACTACACTTTCCCTTCAATAAATATTGATACAATTCCTCTATGTTGAGCCAAACTTGCTGAAAACAGCGATTTTAATATGAATGTCAACATAAAATATTCATTGTTAAAAAGGAGCCAAGTTAAAGAGAAACAAAAACAAAGTGATCTTTTTTTCTCCTACTACAGAATCTCCATGGTGCTTTAGCGTAAAGTAGTCTGCAGCAGGGATGTGAATATCTGTGTTGAGCAACTGAGAACAGAATGGACACTTTAAATCTCTGCCCCGGTTATGCACTCTCTGCTCCACCCCCTGGTTACATTAGAACAGGGAGGAAAATAGAAAAAGCATGTATCTGTAATCTCACATGATGATACACTTGGCTCCGAGCACTGTACATACTGTACCAGAGCTCTGGCAGAATCCCAGGGTGGGCACTCTGCCAGATGCACAATAACAAACCCAAACCACCAACGTAAAAACAAAACAAAAAAAAAAAAAAAGGACAAGAAATAATAAAGGAAGGGAGAGAAAGCTGCCCGCTGCAAAACAGTTTTAACAGACTGGAAGAGAAAGAAGTTCAAAGTAACACAAAAGAGACAAAAAAAAAAAAAAAAAAAAAAAAAAAAAAAAAAAGATAGAAAAGAAAATTACTTCAAAGTAAGCTACAGAGTAGCAATAAAATGGTTTTGTACAAAAATATTTGATAAAGTTGTGATAACCTTGCATTTTCTTTTTAAATTTATGTGCACTGGTGACTGTAGATTTATTTATAATGCATTATTTCAGAATAGCTCTGGAATAGGATGGATAACTTACATCTGCAGTAAAATTTTGAGGTATCCAGTGTGGCTACTGGTAGGCAAGTGCAATATCGGAATTCTCCTTGGAATTAAGGGATAAAAAAGTAAAGGGCACTGCTCTGTATTCAGCAAGGATGCTTAGTTACTTCATCAGTAGAATTAATGTTAATGTTATAGTACTAAGGCTTTATGAAATTCCATATAAAATCTAGTGTATCCTATATAAATATTTCTTTACCCATAATGATTTTTAGAATCTTCTTATTCTTCTTAATATTTACACAGTATTTATATAGAGCCATCATTTTACACAGCGCTGTACCAAGTCCATAGTCGTGACACTAACTGTCCCTCAAAGGGGCTCTCAATCTAATGCCCTACCATCTTTATATGTCTTAATTACAGTCTAAGGTCAATTTTTGGGGGGAAGCTAATTACCTTAACTGCATGTTTTTGGAATGTGGGAGAAAATCAGGGTACCTGGAGGAAACCCACGCAGACACGGGGAGAACCTGCAAACTCCATGCAGATAGTGCCCTGGCCAGAATTCAAACCTGGGACCTAGCGCTGCAAAGGGCGGAGTGCTAGCCCCCGAGTCACCGTGCTGCCGGATTCTGTACAAATCCCTAGGACCCACTATAGGATCTAGAATCACCAGCGAGTATTCTGACCACTCTATGGCCTATAATCTACAAAGCTAATGTAGCTACTTATGAGACCTGGATTGGTAGCTATCATCTAATGAGGGGAACACTTATACTTCTCCCAGGCGCATCACCTTTTATACATTACCTTCTCCTCCTTTCAACGGCCTCACCAATGGCAAGTTATTACCTACAACTCAATAGTACTTTCACTGGTTTCCCACAAATCCCCTGAGGAAGCCTAAACCAGTGAAACGCGTCGGGACTCGGATCCAGTTCTGCCAGTAGATCTTAATATTTTATTTTGAATTAGACATTTGCAAAGCACAGTACCTGTTACCCTCTGAAATATTGAGGGCAACATATAGTCCTTGTCTAAAATAAAATTTATATATGTTTTGTTCTTTGTATATAATCTGTAAATCCACATATAAAAAGACTTGAGCCAAAAAATCCCCTGCTCTTCTCTGCTATTATCATTAATATATTATACCAAGGGGCTTGGCTCTGAAGGACACTTTTTAGTGGTGGGAGGAGACTCACCTTTCCTAATAGTATTGTGTATGAAGGCTTTTGATTACCTGCAAGCCCCCCCACCATATCTAGCCACTTCAGATTTGACCGCAGTCAAATCTGGTCTTTGGTTGGGAGGGTCGAAAGTTAACCAGTCCCTCTTCTGCAGGTGGAATATGTATACAAGCTTGTACATGCATTTTTTTTGTGGATCAGATTTGCCCAGCTTTTAGGGCCCTTGGGACACTCCTAATCCCATACAAAAAGGTACAAGAAGGCCACCTATGTTTTGAAGTCACTACAAATTAAAAATGAACATAAACCAAAATGTATTTATAAATATATACATTAATAATTATTTTTTATACTTATTTAATGTGTCCACTAACAATCACTAACTTAAAGCATTCACCATTTAAAATAATACCTTTTAAATTTAGTATTAACTCCCCCCATGCTATCTTGAGGACAAGGTTCATAATAAACATATGGCCCCCTGAACCAAGGGTACCACGATTGTGTGGCTTCTACTAACTGGGTATACATTGTGTGTTTCTAATCTTTCCCGCAAACTGGAGTTCTTTTTTTAAAGAAAAGCTGGCAGTAGAATATCAGTTTTGACTCTAGTCAACAGATAAGAATATTATCAACAGTCTAGAGGAAGTTGGAATCTAAATACCGGACATGAACCATGAATCATTATTGGACCCATGAAGATTGACAATTAGTTGTGTGGAAAATTGGCCACACTACATGCAAATTTTCAACTTACAGAGTGCAATTTACCATATGAATCTGGCACTGAAGTATGGGTTCCGGTAGAATACAGGCTGCTGATGCCCAGCTGGCAGATGTTAACCTCAATCAAGTTATATGGCTCTTGGCTTGTCTGTATCCTGCACTTTCTTTATTCTTTTTATGGACATCATTATGCTCAATCTACAACACTGTTATTTCAGCTTTGTGAACTTGTAATATAGTGTATTACATTTCAACTATGTGTAATCAAGATGGCCCTTACCTGAATGAGCCAGCAAGTGCATTCGAAGCCTCAAACTGTCCAGGAACCTTTTTCCACACAGCTCACAACCGTATGTCTTCATGCCACTGTGCAGCTTTCTATAGGATACACAAAACAGAAAATATTACAAAAGAATCACAAATATGTATACTGTAGATTTTTATTGTGCCAATTTAATGAGCTGTGCTGAAAAGTTTTTTTTTGTTACTTTCACCGAAAAAAAAAATCCAGTTTTTAGCATCACTCTATGCAGTTACCTAAACATATACTAAATCATACATTTAGAAGAATAGAAGAAAAATGTCCTTCAAAGGAACTTGTCAGTAGACCATAGGTGTAGTTTATAGTGGAGTTATGGAGCACAGTACCTAGACTTTACTGGGAAATGAAAGTTGGTTGGGGCAGAATGTGAATGCTTTGCATGCTTGATCTAGTTTTTGTTTTGTTTTTTAAACGAGCCCTTCCGCACGGACAGTTTTGAGAAGCCTTCAGAAGTTATAACACTGTGCACTCTCTTTACATACCTGTATCTAACACCTTACCCACATCCTCCTGCAGTAACTAGCACTATATACAATTGCTCTTGACCATATTTTCCAAAGTGGAAAAAAAGATAAAACAAAGTGTTGAAAGTGAATGAGCAAGGGTAATACACAAGCACTACATTGATATTTTTTCAAACAGATAGGACAAATCTTTGTATTGTATATGGCAAAACATTATGTACTCAATTGTGTACATTATGCTTCATGAGAAAGTGCTGGCAGGCCATGGTATGAATTCCTGTGCCTTTGCCAGCCATTTCTAAGACTTCCGAAGTTCCAAAGAAAAGGGAAAAACCCTTGTGCCTTAGTATGTGCTTGTTTTCTTCACTTGCTATAAAATTTAAAGTAAAAACATGAGTTGGAGAGTAAACAGAGTGCCAAAAAAAGTGCTTAGTGTACCTAGCATTTAACCAACCATATAAAAACGTAGCTGTAAAAAAAAACTACACAAGTAAACTTCAACAACTAACAGCTACCATGGGGCCAATGGTCCTGCACATATGTGGGGGAAAAATTGCACATATACTAAATAACATATCACTTTCTTGTTTTCAACTTTTAACAAATCTGCACTGGTGGTTTAGAAAGGTTGAGCAGGTCTACCAAAACCATACTCTGCACAGCCCTGAATTACAAGAAACATTATGCTATCAATATTTAGCATCCTATGGATAATTTAGGATTACCGTCACCTAAGGCTCTATTACCCGCTTTATATTTCCCAGCTAACAGGCATTTTAAATCTCCTCCTAAAATAGATAAATAGAGCGGACACAACAGTTTCCACCAAAGGACAAAGAACTTTATCTGTACAATAAAGGGAAACAAATAACAGGATAGTGGGATCAACTTGTCTCAATTAACTGATAAAACTCACAGATTACACTGACAGATTTGACTGATCAATCTGGAATTACAGCAGAGCCATGAATAATAATCATGGATTAGGATCTAAAACACCCCACTGGGGAAGAATCTGAAAGCACTAATGATTTAGGAAATAGCTATAATTTGGGAGTGTGTGACTGCAATAAGTCTCTGAACAGCAGCGCCATTTGTCCTAACTATACAGTATTTAAATAGAATTGTGGATTTACTAAAAATAAAAAATATGTACACGCAGGGAGATTACATTATTTGTAATTGATTTTTATTGACCTGTTTGCTTTTAAGGGATTTGACCAATTACTGTAAATTTCAGGCAAACTAGAAAAATCTAGCTGTGAAGAGGTTCTGAGCAAAAGCAACCAATTTAATGGAAATTAAGTTAGGATAAGCATAATGTTTTTGTTTTTCAATGGTATAATTCATCAGTACATGTAGAATGAAACATAATGCACATAACCATCTATATCAGTACCTTCCCCAAAGGAGTTACAATCTAATGTCCACACTACAATACATAACCTCCCAGCTGCATCCTTGTGAGCAACATGCGAATAATGTGATAGTATGTTGTAATAAATTGTGTTAGAAAACTGAACAACACAAACAATATACAAAGAGTAACCAGTGGGATTGCATCCAAAAATCAAGGCAGTTGTGCTGACCATTTTTCAAACAATTTCTGGGTTTCCAGTCATTAGTTTACCTAAATGGAGGAATGTTAACTTCGGGAGTCTAACAGGGAAAAAGCTTTTGTTGGGTGCGAGGTTGGTGGTGGGGTGTGATGACAATCTACCTAATGTCCGTTGTACAAACGGCAAGGATTTGAACAAACAGCCTTAGATTTTCATCCTGTTTTCTCTGATACATGACGGAGCATTGCATTAACGTCCTGAAACAGACGGCTAATTGTGAGAGTCTGTCTGCTGTAATCACACAATCATTTCTTATTAAAAGAGAAAATCTGAGCCATGATATCCCTCCAGATGTGAACTACCTTTGGTAGATATTTCATCAAATATTGAATGGCTCACTGCAACAAACCAGTGCTTGGAATTGCTCACATTTAACCTCAAGCTCTATGGGAACCTATGGGAAACGCAGCAGACAATTCACATTGAATGAACCAAGAACTATGAAGATGGCATGTGAGCTCAGGAAGAGAAAGCCATGCACAGAAACCTACTGAATATTAGACCTAGGTCTGGGGTTATTCAATCTAATAACCTGTGATATTCCAAAAAAAGAACAAGCTTTGGATGCAGTATGCTCTGGCTTTATCACCTTTGATTACAGTTAGATCAAAATATACCCGGTAGTTAATACTTGCTACATAGCTTTGATTTACAACCCAGCAAAGCACTTGTTTACCACCTCCTGATTTCACCATCTACAAATCAGACTCATTCACCTAAAACCATGATTACACAAGATAAGGTAAAAACATTTTGTCTATTGAATTTTGTTAAAGGACAGTTGTCCTCTTAGAAAAAGGGGTAAATGAACCAAAGTCCAAGCTCTTTTATTACAAGTTGTGCAAACATCTTCTAGACAAGGTTGGTAAATGGATAATTTTACAGAAACAAATACTATGAGAACACCTTATTTAACCTTGTGGTGAGTATATAACCCTTTAATTGCTACAAACTATTTTTGCAGTTTGATAAATTAGGTAAGGTAAGGGTCATATGCTAAAGCATTACAATTGACCAAAGAAAATGCTACAAGTCATCTTCTATTAACTTTTTGATCCAGAAATCCTTGTACGAGCAATTTTTTTTTAAATTCAGTATTACTTTGTTATTCATCCTGACTTTATAGTAAAGCATCCCCAAACTACTACCTGCCCAATTATGGTGCCCTAGTGGACTGTAGGGAGACCATTATTGCAGAGGTGGATGGAAACTGATGGAGCTTAGCCATGTGGCTAGGTAAAGGTTGATCTCGGCAACTTCAAACGAGGGGCACATTTTCTGACCAATAAAAGACAATAGTACCTTGTTGCCTTACGTTTAAAAGAAGTTTAGGATCTTTTTCAGACCAAGACAGCCCCACGAGTGCCCCCTAACCTGTCTGCTGCACCCAGTACCATTTTATTTTGAATAAAAATATTTAGAGCAAACTTGAATCTTACAGTGCAAGCTTCAAGGAACTTTTTATATTATTTACCTTTTATTGAATCAATTATTTTGTATAACTGTGCAGTTTAATTGGAGCATTTCTTATATCACTATTTACACACTTGTACCAGGTCAGTGATTTATTAGGTAGGTAAGCCAGAATAAGTAGGACAGTTGCAGCCTTTGACTAGTTTATAGAAAAATACCCGTTCTGTAGAAATTATGCTGTAGTCCCTTTTGGCTGCTCTGCTATAAAGGGCACAATTCCCCAGCACCAAAGACCTTCTAGTGGCTTACCCTTGCAATGCATAAATTGTGACCAAAGAACCAACTAGAACAAAATAGCAAGCAAATGAGAAATATAACCATTCTTCTACCTAAAGTTTAATCGTGTATATGACATTTTTGAAGAAATATTCTATATATATCTAGCTCTTTTTTTATTGCAGCAGTAAAGCGCCTGGAGTATGTAACGCAGAACCTGCCTGTGTCTTACCTCGATGGATATCTCAATACATTGTAGAGGGGGTTCAGGACACATTCCCTTGCTGCCAAGATTAGTCGGATTGTGCATTTGAACATGACAGATGCAGAGGCAGATACGGCAGCTGCAGACATGAGGTCGGGAGGTAACGTACCAATCAATACCTAGTTACAGGCTTCAGTTTGTAAGCAAGAGAAGATGAAACATGGCAGGCATGGATGCTCTATGTGAGATTATTACAGCCTAACAGATACTTGCTCAGGTAAACTTCACATAATTATTCCTTCAATGTGACCTTACTGCAACATGATAAAAGCTGTAAATACATACCCAAGAATGACCACTGTCATTTTATACATCAACCCCAAGACTGCAATGAATGGGCCAAACTCTAAATAAGGATTACTAAAAAGAAACCTTTGGAGGTACTGGTGTGTTTATATAATAAAACAAGAATATAGTGTCTAAATGATACACTATTATGAGCAAAAATTAAATAGTTTATCATACAGGCATCATATAGTGTCAAGTACTTTATATATCAAAAAAAAAAAAAAAAAAACAGCAACAAAAATGTTTCCGTGTTCTTATGAGGACAAGGAACATCCGCCATACAGGTTAATATTTCTCAATACAGTTACAATGTCTGCCAGGTACACAGTCCACCTGCATTTCAAATTTTGCATGACAGCTTCCTTTATCAGCTATTAAAAAAGTACTAGTACAAGAAAGGCAAAGCTTGCCAAAAACTCAAAGCTTGCCAAAAAGTTTCGGTTCTTTTGCATACTGCTCAGATTACTCTACCACCAAATTACCCAAAATATAAAATACTTGGATTGAGATAGGAATTTTGACTAATTGCTTAAAAGTTCTTCATACTGAATTCAACAAAAAACAACCACAAACGTTATCAGAGGTCTGAGTTAACAGGTTTGCATTTGCATCAACGCTGTTTAACCATGGACAACTCTACAGGAATGCAAAGGCAGTCTAATGCAGGTCTGCTGCAAGTCCATGAATACTAAGTTATCCCAGAAACATCTCTAGCGGATATTAAAAGCACACTGAATTTGCAGCTCAAACACCAACTTTAGCCCTAGCAGCCGTTGTCCTACCCTGCAAACTTGTTAAGGCTATGTGATACACTTATACACAAGTCAATATTTAAATCTTAAACATCTCCACGGCCAAAATTCATCTCTGTCCTTAAAACTTGAAATTTTTGTGGGCACATTTTACTACAAAAGCAATTGACACTGCTAATTTCCTTAAAAATGCCAAAAGGAGGTGGTGCCAGATATGACTGTTACAAGAAGAGTCAAAACATTTTATTCATTTCATCAATTTACATTTGTGAGGCTACAAAATGTTTTCAAAGATTACCTTTGTGTCAAAATAATCCGTTTAGTTTACTAGTATCATGTTTTCGTATTTTTTATTATTAAAGAAAAAACATTAATAGAAAATGATTAAACACTTTGCTTGTAAAGCAACGTATGGATCCAATTCATCTAAAGTCATAGTGTAAGTGGATTTTTTTCCCCCATCTAACACAATGTGCCAGCACAATGCTTAGGAAGTCTGACAGAAACCTATTTAAGGTCATTTATTGCCTTAATAAGCACCTTTGTCCAACAGGCAGATTTTGACAACAGTGATAAATTCCAAATTTATGTCAAACATAGCATATGTTTAACAGCTCATTTCTAAGCAGAAGCAGCAGGCTCCCCTATAAATCACAGCTCAGTTTGAAATGAAAGCAGATTATAGGGCTGGGGCTATTGAGAGAAATATAAATCAGGAGAGTTTAACTCTTAATGCAGCACAAATTAACTGGATAGGTGGGGAAAATCAGCTGGCAGAAGCAGCGCGTACTAGTAACCTTGTACAGAACCAAATGGCTACCATTAAAAAATAATACAATGTTCTTTTTGTGGATATAAAAACTTTTTGGTTCTGGAATTTAGCACCTTAAAGATCTGTCCTAAATCTGTATGTTATTGCATTTCAATAGTCTGACAGTTCTATCTTAAACTCAAATAAAGGTTTAGTATACAAACACAATAGGCCAGATTTAAAAAACGTTCTCCAAAACTGGAGAAGATACTAAAATGAATAAATCCATTCCAGGTTTGCTTGACAGACTATCTGCTCATGTCATCAAGATTTTTTAAGTGCCAAAAAAAAGTAAATTAACCTGGCTTCGAAACAAACAGGAGTATCACTGGTTCTCTCCGTGTCTGCATGGGTTTCCTCCGGGTACTCTGGTTTCCTCCCACATCCCAAAAGCATGCAGTAAGGTTATTTGGCTTCCCCTCAAAAAAATTGACCTTAGACTACATTAATGACAAAGGACTATGGTAGGGACAATAGATTGTGAGCTCCTTTGAGGGACAGTTAGTGACATGACTATCGACTTTGTACAGCACAGAGTAATATGATGGCGCTATATAAATACTGTGTAATATTATAAATCCCTAGTAGTTACCCAAAACCTCTGACCCAAACACCCATCTACTCAAGCACTAAAGCTTAGCCCTCATCCTTACACTGAACCCTTGAACCAAAATCCTAAAAGGTCTTACATAAAACAAACATAACTTTTGAACAGATTGTGAAAATCCACAGCCAGCACTCCTTAGCAAGTTGGGTTTTTCACAGCAAGACTAGATCTTCTGTGAACTATGTCTAAGACTACCTATATATATTAGGTGGGGAAATGTACAAAACTGATCTAAAGGAATTGCAATTGTTTGTTCATGTTCTACTGAATACCAAATCAGAACCCTAAAAAACTGTGCAAGCTAATCCAGGGGTCAAAAAAGACCCAAACCCAACATTGGGAGTACCTACGTCAATTGAGAATTAAGTATATTAGAAGTAACCTTCATGGGTCTGGAGTAGGAAATCCCATATATACTCATGCATTTATATATTTTTATTTGTTATAGTACTAGAATACATTTTCCCCTCGCTCAAGTCATTGTGATGTCAGTTGGGGCTGTAGGATTTTCACTGAACTGTCTCTCCCTCATGCAATTCTGGAAGGTTAGCAGCATTATGAGAGGCCAGACTATAAAAAGGCTCGGAGTGTAAGTATTTCCTTTCCTATAAAATATTCATTACCCCGTGTGTGAGCCAAGTAACTGAGACCTCAAACATTTCTAACTTTGTACTGCAGCAATAACAGGCTTTTATTGAATCCTTCTCCTTTTATTTATACCAAACTATAAATATAAGGTTATATGGACACTCGTGAGCGCTTACACACACGGATAATATATAAAACCTTTCTGTCTTTCTTTAAAGCAGAAGTATAAAAAGACCTGCTTTTATTTCCACACAAATAGCATAATTGTGTGCTTTGCCGGCTCATTTTAAGGGGTAACAAAATTACTCTTTCCGAATTAACACAAAAATATGTTGGATTTTTGGCAACCATGGGGAACGCCATCAAAAATGTCATTTTGATTGTCCGTTCAATTGTTCCTAAACTTGTTTAGGATCATTTAAAAAAAAAAACGTCGAAGTCAGCAATAACCTATTTCAACAATCTTTGAATAGATCTGTAACCGAAAAAAAATGCAGGGTAAACTAGGCAATTTCTCTGCCTTAATAAACATGAATATGCCATGTATGTCAGCAAAATAAGTATATAATACAGAATAATAAATAAATGCATAAGAAAAAGACTAAAGAAGTGTCTAAACTGTCGTTTTTTGGCTTGTAGGGTTCCTAAAAGCAATATGAATTTCTATTTATATGTAGTGCAATTTGCATGTGCCTTCCTGAGCTTGAAAGTAAAACGCAATCCTTATCAAAGATTTAGGAGAAGCCAAAACAGGTTTATAATTAAGCAAACCACATAATTCCAAAATGCCGACTTTACATAGGCGACTTTGAAATGGCCACAGTAAACGCAAATCCAATTGGCTCTATGCTTCACTGTGATTGTTACATTTCCCTTGCTTTGTTGACCTAGCCACACAGCCGATACATGTTTATGCATTGAATTCAGCATCTAGAACACAAAACCCCAGAAATCTTCCCTCACCGTTTGCAGTGTTATATTCAAGGTGTATTTTCATGCACCTAAGGATGCTGCCACAAATCAATAGACAAAAATCAATTCATCTCGGAGCAAAGTTTTATCAGGATCTAAACACACGCACATAGACCACAGTATTTACTGCACAATAAGGTCACCTCAGCAGAGGGGCACCCTGCAAACGTCCCAAAAACATACAGAAATTTAAAGCATGTTGCCGGCAAAATAAGAAAGTGAACAAGAACAGAGGGGAGACAGGCAGATATACAAGCTGGAGGAGAAAGCAATTACAGGGTAAGTAGCTGGCAGCTGGATTCCCAACGCTTGCCAAGTTGGTTTAAACGTGATATAATGTACCTGTCAGATGCCACCTAACACCGTAGTCAACTACAGAGATCTTTTTAAACAGATTACACATTTGGAAACAGATACATATAACATAAACACAGCTTAAACAGGAAATTGATATCCATAATTATAATAAAATACGACGTTGGAAAATAAATCCAACACTGAATGTTGAAAAGACCACCAATCCTTCAAGGTGAGCTTATGATCAAGGTAAACTTTCTAAAGCAAGACTCAAAATAAGATGCAATAGAAAATTATTGTGTGCACCAGCATACAGGTATCTTGTACGATAACACCTACTTCCCTTCACATGTATCAATATGGCAGAACATAAAAGGGCAGAATCCAATACTGGCATTATTTTGCACTATGCTTTTCACACTAGGGACTGGTTTTTATTTAAAAAAAAAAAAAACAATATTAGGTGAACTGTTACTAAAACTACATTTTATTTTACAGAGTACATGATTACTATTGACTACATATCTAGCATAAAGTCTAGAGGAATGTATTGCAATAGATATTTCACAACAAAATTGAGAGTTTAGGTCAAGGTTAGTGAAAGGTTTACTTTATGGCACAAATAGGCCCGCAAATTAAACAGGTGCTCCAGACAGACAAATACAGAATAAAAACACACACTCCGTTACCGTGTAATGATTTATAGTTTGGTTTAGTAACCCCTATAGTCAAAAGGGTGTACAAGTCCAATACAAATTTGAAAAATAGAATCACATGCCTGAAAATCCAAAGGTGTCCTAATGATCTGTTAGAAGCAAACCCAGAAAAAAAAAAAAATAAGCTTGACACCTAAAATATATTTATTTTATTTTTATACCGAAGCCACAAAAAATGGCTACAGGACTGCGTTAAATAGACAACATAGCAATGGCTCCATGAGCTTTGCAAATGTAAATTCTCTTTAAGAAGCAGAAAGAAGAATCCAAGAAATACAATAAATGTAAAATATGACAGATCAAGAGATAGTGGAGTGGCAAAGTAAGATAATAGTGGTAAGCATTGCTTGTTTATTGCTACAAGTAGTAGTAGTTCGGCAAGCTCCACGACGCACGTTAAATGGAACGGTACTAGCAACACACAGCAGGGAATTCAATTATTAGCATACTGTAATCATTTGTATTCTTTGTTGCCTGGACGGGGAGGATCTGCAAACCTCTGATACATTTCCACCCTTCATGAAAACTCATCTCTTATGCCCAGCGGCCATTCTTGTGTCTATAATTAATCCTTTAGTGTGTGGGGTGGTTAGAATTGTGATTCTGTCAACCAGTAATCGTTAGATACAAGAGAAAACAAAAAACCCTGCTCCCTTTCTGCAGCCGGGGCGACAGTCAGAAATGTGATCATTCCATGCTGAATAATTCGGGAGATTAGTGACCACCTACCAAAAGCCAACTGCATCTATTTTAAGGCAAATCCATGAATGTTCTTTAAGCCTAGTGTGTACCTGAACTCCAGATGTCCTTTTCAAATAAAAAGGCATTTGTATGTTCTGCTCAAAAGCAAAATTAGCTACATACCTTTAGATTGTCTCAGTTCTGGAGTAATCCCACTTCTTGCTTGCAGACTCGAAGTCAGTCCGCAGACAGAATATGGGAATTTTTAGGAATGGGATACAAGTATAGGTATGTAGCTAATCAGGTTTTACAGGAGAACATATTACATTTACATTGCCTCTATAAAAGCAACAACTCTGCTACTCTGTTTCCCCGATTATAAGGCACGGTCTTATATTTTTTGAAATGCCAAAATATGCCCTATGTCTTATTTTCAGGGGATGTCTTATTTTTCCATGAAGAAGACTACAGTACACATTTATTGTTGAAAGTCACTCATGATCACTCGTGTTCCATTGATTGTCCCCTTCTGATCACTCATGTGCCGTTCATATTCCCCTTCTGATCACTCTATGCCATTGATTGTCCCCTTCTGATCACTCTATGCCATTGACTGTCCCCTTGTGTTCACTTACCGGTAATTAAGTGTAGGGATCGCCGTTAGGGCAGGGATCTCCGTTAGGGCAGGGATCAGCAGCTTGCTTCCTGGTGCAGAATGCCGGCTTGTTACTTTCAGTTTCACTCTGCACTGCAGCCAGGAGCAGACACGTGCTGCAGCCAGCATCAAGGAGACACACACAGGATCAAATATCGGGGGATGTCTTATTCACGGGTGAGTATCTTATTTTAATTATTTTTTCAAAAATCGGGAGTGGCTTATTTAATGGGGATGTCTTAAAATCGGGGAAACACGGTACTAGGTATTTATAAAGAGCACCTATAGGTACCTAAATAAAGCTAGTTAGAGGTCTTGTGTTATTTTTTACCTTGAGTTTTCTGCAATGGCATTGTGATTAACCTGCCAGTGATAGCCTAATACAGCAATAAATCAGCCCTCGTTCCACACCCTGCCAATTTGAAGTGAGCCCCATTAAAAAGAAAGGCAATGCAATGCAGACACCCATGTGCAGGTATCTCAAAGGGGAGATCAGTTTTAACATTACACATCAAAGTATTTTCAGGGGAATTTGTGCAACTCTGTACCTAAATAAAATAGTACCCAACTAGTGGTGGTGGGGGGACGGGCAACTTGGAGCTGAAAATGAATCCCTGAGGACAAAACCTCCACTCCTTGCTTATGTTTTAAAGGAAGCACAACAAGCAGCAGTAGACCCCCCAAATCTGGTAAGGTGCAGTAGTCTCTAATATGATTGCACCCTGGAATGAAGCTAAGGTACTTAAAACTATTTTATTTGGGAATAAATAAGGACAAAGGGTACCATTTATCACAGTATGCGTATTGATTGACTATATGACATCTGGGTATAATTCAAGGCTGTGGAGAAAAGAGATAGAAAGCCCAAATTGCCATATAGTTTCAGCATTCCCAATACCAATTTAACACACGAGAAAAGGCCAGAAAATAGCTGGTATTGCCCAAAGCTGGTCACAGACTGTTCGCTTTTTGCACATTCAGGTAAAAACAATCATTATCTCCCAGATAGCAAATCTTTTACCTGGATTACTGCTGAGCACCACTAGATATCGATCAGATTTCAGAAGAACTCTGATTGAATATTGATTAGATTGCTGCCACCTCTAGCTTTCTACCACTCATTATGGTACCACGCCATGTAGTTGCTGATCGCCAACCACTCTACCCCGGGACCTCCCATGCACCCACCTGTGCGTCAATACAAGAAGGGCATTCATGCTCAATGTTTTATCAATGTTTCCTTCAAATGGGGCAATTGGGAGAACCCTGTTTTTTAACAGATTGAAGATATATAACATTCTGTACAAACTATCAGTTCTGATGGATAGCATGGTTAATGCACTTTTTAGTATTTTTGCAAATGTAGGATTACATTTTTTTTTCCTTTCAGTTAAGATTCAAATAGCAATGGTGGAATAATTTGAATTTCTCCTATTCTAGTGTGCTTACACATTGATTAGGACTCCAGAAAATTTGAAACCAAATTCTGGATTTAGAATGTTTATAATAGAAACTTTTTCTGTGAATCTGTTTTTGGAACTATGAGACTATGCTACTTGAAACACAACACGTGACCACCCATTGTTTATTAAAAATCTCAAATTTTGTAACCTTACTTTGCTTGGTGTTTTTTAACAAAACGTGATGCAAAGTCCCTAAAATGCCTAACTGGCATATAGGTACCCATAGGAATCCTTACCTGCTAAATCTTCCCTAGGGTGAGATCCGTTCAATGTAAAGTCACCAACTAGGTGCCACAACCTGAGCTACCAAACAATGCAATTGCCATAATAAAAAACTAAGAAAGTTTTCACCTGCCTGGCCATGCAATATGGCAGAAGTGAGAAAATCATAATAATGAACATTTTGGTGTATTTATGTTGATGTTCTACTTTAATAACTTCTTAAAACAATTTGTAATGTTTACCAACTTTGTAAATTGGTATTTTTTTATCATTACTTGATTACCCGGATATGAAAAAGTACTGTAGCAGGTATAGTAGAAAGGTTTCAATGTCTCTCCAACGGAGCATCAGGAGGTTAGAAAAAAATTTTCTAATTAGTCTCATTTCTTGAAGCAGCTTAACAGTTAACATTGCTGATTGAGAGAACACTGCAGTTATTGGTTTAAACCAGTTCCTTTCACTTACGCACCAGCAGAGAAAAACAATTTTATCAGCAACATCCCCCTAATTACATGAGCTTGCTTTCAGCTGAAATACTGGGGTTTTACACCAATGCTCAGCATCATGTGGACTAATTCTCAGCATCTGCATGAACTGGGATCACAATAAGCAAGGGGAATACACTAGCTTTACTTAGAAAACATATTGGGCCGAGGGAAGGTGTGTGTGTGTGTGTGTGTGGGGGGGGGGGGGGGGTTCCATTTTTTTTGCAATTTTTTTGTTGTCTTAAACTTTTACAGTGGAGATTCTCCAAAATTCCATAGGCTACAAAACAAAATAAAATCTATATATACCTACCTACATAGGTAACAAAAAAAGTAAATATTGCCAAGATATGAATGTCTGGGGATTGTAGATTCCCCATCTACATGGGGGAGATGGGTAATACGAGATGAGAGGTACGTGGCTCAGTTTACCTGACCAAGGTCCAAGGACACAGACCTTCTTTTAAATATGGCTATAAAGAGAGATAGCAGCTTTTTCATCCGATTGTGAACACAAAACAAGAGTCTGCTTTGTTCAATTAAGCCAAAGACAATGGACATTTGTGTTCTTGGCACTGCTGGAATATCAAGAAGTGACATAGCCAACATACAGAACATTCTATTTAAAGCTGTGATGAGCAAGCCTTTAAAAATTCTATCCATGACCCATGAAATGAAGAAAGAGGCAAACATGGACTCCAGCAGATCAGTTCAATTTCTAATAGCCATTACAAAGTAAAAATGAATAAACCTCTAATCAAACTATTAAAATACAGAAGAGGCTTTAGGAAACACTAAATTTCTCACCAAAAACCTCCCCAAAACTGATATTTTAGTTATGGAGGGGAGCACAGTGGCTGGGCTTGCATTGAATTATGCATAGCTTGAATACTTTAACATTATTAGAAAAAAGGTGAGGAAGGAAGATGTTTTCAGGAAGTTGGCACCATGGTGGCCCCCTAATCAGTCATGATCTGTCTGCGTTGCTTGTAGAAACACAGAGACCCAGAGATGGCATGCCAATGGGGTGGGGAACCAAGTAGATTAACCAGGGAAGGCAACGTATAAACAGATTTAAATTCAGTTATAATTTCCTAGAATTTATTAAAAAATAAAATATCAGTGATGGTTCGACTTAACCTTTTTTAACCTAAGAATAATTCCAGGAAAACCTCAACCTTCTCTATAACTACTGGAATAATTCCAATGTCTTACAGTTCAAATAGTAGGAATGCTTTTTTTCCCCCCACAGGCAACTAAAGGCCAGTTCTACAAAAAGAAACCAGGGCACAATAAAATGAAAAGAAGTGTAAGGCTACATGCACACACTGGATAATGGTCACCCAAGACGAAAGATTACTTAACGAGTGGCAATGACCACGGTCATTTCCTATAGAAGAGGACACAGTAGGGTGCCTCTCGCACATTGTCATTCTAGGGACAGAAATTTGACATCTGTACACAGCTAAAGATGCTAGTAATCCTCAGTATCACTATTATACTGGTCCCAAAACCATTGACGGAGTTTCCTTTTATAGTAATCCCCTATAATTTACTTAAAACACAGAAAGATATTCAAGTAGATATTTTTACCTTACCCAGAGTGACCCACGCAAAAACTGCATATTAATTTGCAGCATTTCAGTAAAAAGAGAGGAAATGACACACCTGCTTTGACTCATGTACCTAGAAATCTGTTCCCAGAACAAGAAAGAAAGCACTCGGTAATGCAACAGATTCTGTACTCTGTCATAAGTTTCAGATGTATATTAAGCAACTTGTGGAACGTGAAGACATGACAAAAAAGGTCCAATCACAGCAAAAAATACCCACAAAACTAAAAGTGCCTACAAATTTCTCAGGGTTCTTAAACGATTTTTTTGCTACAGTGTAAACACCTATCAGAGAATATTTATATGTGAAAAAACTGGTAGGAGTATTGTAAAATATAACCTGATTTCACACGTGTTTCCTAGTTGGAAATGTGAAGACTGCAAATCATCAATCTGAGGACTAGTAACGCTTAGTTATTCTCTAGGGGAAAAAACAAAAACAAGCATAATATAAATATACGGTAAGTAGCCAAAAAACTAAATAGAATTTCTTTACACTTTTCTGTGTGTGTGGAAAAACATGTCCCTTGGTTTTTTAAAGTATGTGTAAAGTAATAAAAGTAACCACTCATCGGCATTGCCAAGACAAATAACTAAACTAAAACGCTTTAAAATTTACACAAGACGTTTTTTTTTTTTTGAAGGTTTCATTCAGTCAGGTATTGACCCCATTCCCCTCTCCCACGCCAGCTTTATGAGACGGGGAGGGTAGTCACATGGATCTTACTGTATTGACAGCAATATTGCCCATAGTTGCATATTGCCCACAGCTGGCAAGACCACCAAGCAGGCAAGCATATTGGATAAAAACAACAACAAGTAGAGATACCCATGGTAGACATAAATTGGTGTGAAAACAATAAATTCAATAAATCAAGTTGGGCTTGTGGGCACTTTTGAAGCTAAACTCCAGAAAATGCACAGCTGAAATGTATTCACCTGAGCCCCCCCAACCAACCATACCTGCTTCAGGATTTGTATTTACACAAGTCTGTTAGAAATTACAGCCAGATTAATGAGCTGACTTTTCTCTATTGAGGGTAAACAAATCTGTTTTGGTCACCTCTCTACCCCAGTCAGTAACACGACAATGATGGAGCAGCAGAAGATTGACGAGCCCATCCTTCTTCTAGCTGTTTTTTATCAGCACAATAACTGTAAGCACACTTGTGTTGAACCAGAACCTTACTGGTCACTAGCTTTTCAAGAGGCAATTTAGCGGTGTACCCAAGTCAAAAACAAGTATTTGACTGCATGTGAAAAAAATATATCTTGATTTTGGTAGGTAATGTATTCAAAAGTACATTTGCTGTGGGCGAATATGGACGTACCAAGGTTCGAAGCCACAAATTCTTGGGCCATCTAATATGTTGCTTTAAAAGTCATAAGCCATTGGTGAACTAAGAAAAAATTAATCTAACCATATTTTGGCCTGCAGTGAATACTGTAAAATTCTACTCTTTGTATCATAGTTATGACGGGGAATAAACAATCATGCGGAGGAACAATAACATGGAGAAGAGGGGAAGGGGGGGGGGGGGGGTAGAAAAGAGATAAATTTAAGAACTGGCAATCTAAGTCATGGCATTTCTTCCTGGTTATTTTGGGTAAACCAATTATGCTGCTATCTTTACTCGAAGAGATAAAAGTATAGGCCTATAACAATTTAAAAGAGCATCCCAAATGACTGTGCAAAGTATTAATTAATGTATCACACTGTCTCCACTGTACGTCAGCATGTAAAGGCTTGGCATTCCAGAGGCAGTAAATTCAGGATTAACCTATCCTCTGCCGGCCAAAGCGAAGAGTTCCATTTAGCCGGTCCATCTCAAATGTAATGAATCAGTTATATGATAAACAGGTGAGGTGATTGCAGAGGTCTAAATGTCAAAATGTTACAATGCTTAATAGTCACATACATCATCCTTTACTTGAGTCTATAATGTAGAAGAGCAGACCATGAAAAACAGTCACCTTTCCAGTGAACTCTGCACTCTGTCTGTCTTCTCTCTGGACATTTAGTGTGCAATAAATCTTTGGTTGAAATGTTAACTGCTAAACTGATATTCTTTTTTGTTCTTTTGAATGACCAATGGTGAATTGAATGCTTTTAATCTCAAAAAAGAGGTTCTGCCCTTGTGATCCTAGTTCTACCCACCTGTTGCTGCCATCAGAATTGTGTTGCTTCCTGGATTCTACATATATACCTGGAAATAAGACCCGACTTTAACACCAGGTAAATGCAAAGTTAATTAGTACAATTTACACAATTTTTCAAATGGCTGCTAAAAGCTAAAGATTAAATTGTAGAACAGTGGAGTACCACTACAGTGTTTCCAAGATCTGTTGCACCCATATCTGCCAATATTACAAGCAAATAGTATGCAGTAGAGGCACCAAAGCTCAACCAGGCCATAAACACAGATTACGATCAGATTTTGTTCTAACCATCTCTACTTTTATTATTGCAGGATTTCTAAATCAGTTTATAATGTAAAAGGAAAATCCACTGCTGGCACTTGAGGTTTTCCCAGAATATGAAAACACTGCCGGCATATTTGCACATAATGGAATGTTGACCTGACACACCTCAAAAGCTTGGGATTATAACGATATGTCTTTTGGGTATCCAAACGTCTCCTATTGCATTCTGCAAGATACAGAATGCAATACAAGTCCTGCAGGACTCCCTCATCACAATGTAAGTTTTACAAACCGAGGAGGAACAAGTCCTGAAAATCTATCAAAAGCAATTAGGCGGCTTTAATCTATGGCATTCTCTGTACACTGAAATATGCATTTTGGATGATCTGACCCTTTACAGCTGTAAACCACTACTAAATTTTCTGAACCTGCCAGTAGTGCTTTGTGTTCCCTAATGCACACCTGAAAGAGTCACAGTCACAGAACCGATCGGCATACATATTGGCACAAATACAATATACAAAGGTAGTTTCACACCACAAGCCTTTCTCAAGCTTTAGCAAGTCTAGATCTCTTTCCAATATATATTTATATTCTCCCCCCAGCCCCCAATATTCACACATATACACAAGCACAAAGAGTAATGTTATAGTTAGCTGTGCACACTTTCCAATGCTGCAAAGGGTCCTGGGGATCGGCAAATTATTCAGTATCTCGCCCCAGGAAAGTCAAGAGGTGCCTTGCAAATTACAGAGCTTTTAAATTATACTCTTAATGAACGCAAATAAAGCACAGTTAAAAGACAATTTGCTCTATAGGAGACAAATATTTAAGCACAGCGGGTCAAAAAAAGAGAAATTTTGTTTATTTAAAACAAATCTCAACACAAATTTACTTAAAAGTAAATGTTGAATTATAATGAACTAAACAACAATCTACAAAACATGAGCAATTACTAAAATATGGGGGTAAAGTAAAATATTTCTTAAGCCCCTTTAATGTTACATTATAACTTTACCCAATACCTAAAGTGGACCTTGCACTTACCTTGGAAGGTACCTACCTATCACAGGAAGGTGAAGGCACTACTTGAACATTTCCAGAAGTGTAACATATAGATCAATCCTCCTTTGCCCACTTGATGCTCCATACAATAAAAAAAAAAGATCACACAGAATTTCTGATCAAAAGATATTTATATTTTATTCAGCATAAAAAATAAAAGAAACTCACATTTGGAACTACTTCCACTAGCATGTGGAAAGACCACTCTTTTATACATGTCCACATGGCCAAGTTCTACCCCTACACAACAGCTTCGTCAAGGGTATCCAGTCTATTTTTATGCTGAATAAAGCTAAAGAACACATGGTATGTATGTATTTTTTTGTATATATTGAGTAGTAAAAAGAAGGGAAGGAATGATCTATATGTTACAACGGCTGGGGATGTTCAAATGGGGCATTTACCTTTGTGTGGTAGAAAGGCAATTAAGAGGGTGAGTGCTTTCCTAAAGAAGGTGGTGCCATCTGTGTAATCTCTAAAAAGAAGCTTTTGACCCTGAACACACAGGTGCAGCTTCCATACTTAGGCTCAGGGCCTACCAAGAAGGTTAACACAGACACGCTAAAGCTTGTTGTGCAATTTTAAGAACCACTTTTATTTTAAAAGCTATCATGTGTAAACGCATTAGTGTTTTGAAATTGCATTCTAGAGTTAATTAAATGGACAGTCTTTTATCCATAAAAGAGAAAGAAAGCAATTAAAAGCTAAATGAAGAAAAACTGCTATAGCGTGCTGCCTAGCCGGGCCCGTGAAGATTTGTATTAGCTGAGAGGACAGGCAGGAATATCAATGGAGTTTGTGTCCAAATCTCTTTTATGATACCCTGGGTAACTGTAGCAGGAGAATGTGCCATCCTTCTGAGGCAGACAAACGCCGATCACCGGAACAAAAGCCCCACCAGGGCCCAGTTTGTAAGCAAACAAGGAAAAGACAAGAAATAATCATAAAACAAAAAGGTGTTACATTTTCCAACATGGATGTAACGGTGTGAATTGTGACAAAAGCACACAAAGGGGGAAACAATAACAAAAAGACACAAATCACACCTGGCAGTAACAAACTTCAGCACAAAGACGGTGAGAGACAGGACACGTGAGAAAGAAAATAATAAAAAAAAATCTGGACATGTCATAAGTAAATACTTTAAATTTGATCTTTGGTGTGATACTAACATGCCCCCAAGCCTTCTCCAAACACGAATATATATTAAAAAAATAAAAATAAAATAACAATCTATCTAAAGCCCATTTCTATTCTCATAATGTAGGAGTGAAATGTTACTGCCTCGATCTCTCCTCTTCTATTTACTCCTGACTAGTGGTGGAAAGAACCAGCAAGATGGACAGGTGGGGATTGACCATTGCAGCAGCTTTACAGTGCTGGAACAAAGCAGTTAGGAACCTGGATTATGGATTTAGGAGAGTACACGTTTCTCACCAGTTAAGCAAAAGAAACATGTGGGATGAGTTAGTTATATGAGGGGGAGGGGGGCATTGGCTTTAAAGCCCAATTTTAGGCCCTACAAGTGTCCTCCTATGCCTGGAGGGCCCCAGAACCCTTTTTCCCCCCATTTAGGAGGTGGCAGTTCATAGCAAAGCTTTAAGTGCAGAAGTACACTTTAGAGAAGTCATATCTTCCTAAACTCTGCACCTAAGGAGCAACTGAAAAACATCTCTGCATGTTTTCTTCATGTGTGCCTCATTTTACGCTCCCCGTCCCCCTTTGTCCCTAGTGTAGGCCGCCTTTCCAAACGGCTCATGTTGTCAATTTAGGTCACAGGCACTAAATATTGACAGTAAAAATCATAATTTCCCCATGCAACTATATTTTTCTCGGAACATTTAACAAGTAATCATTCCACCCATGTCTGTTAAAGTCAGTAAGATGCCACATCTAGAATGTATTCACATAAATTGCCAAATGCCAGTAAACATCTAGTTTCCCATTTTTACTCTAGCATCAGTCATCTTCCAGGTTTATGAACTCCCAAATCTCATACAACCACTTCCTTTAAGACCAGACCATCATGGAAACACACCCCGGGGGTAAGTCAACATGTCAGCCTAGGTTTACAGATGTGCTACTCTGGGTATCCGTAAGCACTGGAGGATGGACCCTACCCATTATGTCATTATACAGCAAAAGGTGGTTTGAAATATATGTATTCTATCTATTACTTAAAGTATAGGAGGGGGAGCTAAAATCTAGTTTTTAAATGCCTATATAGGTGCCATTATCCCAGGAATATGCA
The DNA here is from genome assembly GCF_032062135.1 of Pyxicephalus adspersus. Taxonomy (NCBI): domain Eukaryota; kingdom Metazoa; phylum Chordata; class Amphibia; order Anura; family Pyxicephalidae; genus Pyxicephalus; species Pyxicephalus adspersus. The sequence continues at coordinate 36,225,878 of NC_092868.1, read as the reverse complement.
ACACTGCCGGTAACAAACATCAATTTTTTATGCCTAACAAAACCTACAACATCTAGACATGACAGTAAAGCCTAAACTAGCCGCATATTAGACATCAATACAATATTGCTGTATGTATATATATAAAAACTGTTTGACTTTTAGAGTCCAAGCATCCTGGAGCTTCTGCCCATAGCTACCAAATTCCATTATTCAAATTAAACTATACACAGGAACTGAAAGCCTATAACAAACTGGAAGAAACTAAAACAGAAGAACACAAACTGACAAAGGAGCAAGCAAAAGATTATTAAAAAAAAAAAAAATAAAAAAGTCCACGCAAGCATGCAATAATTGAACTGTGTCGCTTCTAGCGCTTGTACATTGTGTGCAATACTGTATAATGCAAAGGAAAGATTCAGCTAAGTAATCTATATAAATATGTACACGCACACAAAGTAAATGGAGTAGCAGGGAATTCCCGCAGCCTTGTTTGACCTTTTGTTTCTATTAAAATGCAGGTTTCCCCAGTTTGCTTGTACAAAACACTAATGCTCCAAAGGTCTTTGTGCTTGGCAAGCCTCCAAGCATCACATCATTATATAGAATGGGTAGGGAGAACTGTACTCCATGTGGTTGCTCACACACACTGTACATTTACGGATAATTATAAGCACATTTTTAAAGCCTATAAAAAGGTCTATATTACATCGTCCAACACATATAATACAAGCAAAACAAAACAGTTAGGAAAAGATTATTAAAAGGCTAAAATTTCGCAATTCATTCAAATTTCTTTCACTACTATATTATTTAAAAATGTACAGGGTATTTTATAAAAACCATCATGTTTATTTAAATCATATGCATATCACAACATGCATTTTATTAACGCTTTCTGCATTATTTTGTTAGGTTACGTCAGCATACGAACTAAAAGTTTGCAGGGTAAAGGGCTGGTTGTCCTACATTAAAAAACAGATTTTAATATCAACAGGGCCTTCAATAGGTATTATTGCACCCGCATTATTTTGGGCAACACAATGCCCAGGCATGAATAGACACCATTGGGAAAGCTGCTCACCTACATTGCTTGTTCCTAAACATGTTGCAAAGGTGTGAACAAGGGCTTCACACAGATGTAAAAAATTTAGAAAGAAATATGTGCAGGTAGCAAACACATCGTTACACAATGTTCAAGTCTACAGATAGTGTATAATTAGCAGTCTCCTTGGCATTTGGCAAATTATTATTCTGCACTATGAGAGTAGTAGGAAAAGAATTAGCAAAGGACAACAGACAATGAAAGGGTTAGCAAGCATTAGGGGAGGGCTGAAGGCTAAAACTTTTGTAAGACTGAACAGAAAGGAATTTGGCCAGAGGTGAGAGGTCAGCCTTACCTCTCATCATGTTCCTTAAAATGAGCTGATAAGCAGTGAAAACATCCTGTATGCAGTTTATATGGCTCTAGGCTCCTGTCAACAGCACTCTACCCCTCTTCCACCTTTTTTCATTGTAACTCTTATCCCCCAGTTAAAGAATGCACAAACAAGCCAAGGATATACCCATATACAACCTGACAAGTGTGGATTGTTAAGGGGACTTAAAATTGGGGAAGGGAGTGAGAACGAGATAAGAGTTTATTGGGCAAACCAACACCACTTCACTCTCCACACATACTCAAGGTAACAGGAATTATATAACTAAACATTAACAGAAAGATAATTAAATCAAATATTCATAATGTTATACTTTGTAAATTTTGGCCATATAATATTATAGATTGATTAAAGTCTGCAAATTTAAAGTACATCTACACCCAATCATTAAAATCTATATATGTGTATATTAATATAATTTCAAATCTAAAACTTTTATTAAAAATGTCTAAGGATTTTGCCATAAAGGTCTTTTTTAGGAATTTCTTGCTAAGAGGGCAACAACTTTCTACTAAACATATTTCTGCATTTTCAAACTTTTAAAGGTGACCCTAGTGGGCACTACAAGCACCTATGCTGGCTGATACACAATGCACAGACATGGTACAACTTTCAGTAATAGAGTCCAGAGCAATTAATGTGCATATAGCAAAAAAAGAAGTGCCTGAAGAAGATCATTAGCCCTGAGATGCAAAAAGATTGGGGGGGGGGGGGGTAATGAGGAAAAGCAGGGCAATTTTTTTTTTTAGAATTTTTATGTAATAGGACTTCAATTTACTTTTATCCCCAAAGTAGTCATAGATGGAGCTCTTCCCCAAGTTAGTTAGTCACTTAGCTAACCAAGTTAAAATTTACAAACGCATGGTATGTATGCCTCTTTTTTAGTTCTATGTACAACCCGCTAAAAGGTTCCATCCTGTCTATTCAATCTAACGGTAAAAGCTGATCATTTGTTAACCACAAGCAATAAAAATCATTTCTCAAAAGCTTCTATGTATCACACCACCTCAAATTATTTCCTGCCTAAAGTATTTCTCCATATCTTTAGGAAACATTTAAAGTATCATATATAACTACGTTTAGCAGATTTTATTTACAGCTACAATTGTGTTATTTTACCGTCTATCCAAAATCTTCAAGTGCAAAAAAAAAATTATAATAATTCTAATATGTATTATAGTCTAATACAGCAATTGCTTTCAGATATTAAAACATAAAATGCTGTAATTTCATTGGGAAAGAAAAGACTGTTAAAAAGTGTAAAACGCAAATGAAAAGGAACCTTCAAATACTTTCACAAATCCTTACAAATATTTCCAAAGTAAGAAAATACTCAAAATTTAAACCAATTTAAAAGTTTTTATTTTCAATAGCAATGTAAATATGTAGATTTTATAACGTCCGAGAAAAAAAAACGCATAAAATGGGGATCCTCAAATCCTTGGTGCAAGTTTATAGCTAGTAAGCTCAAAAAACATACAAATCCTCATTTGCAGCAAAACTGAACAGCAAACTGAAGTACTTTTGTCTAGAGACTGAATTTATCATTTCCAAAACAATTCGCCACTGGAACAGAGGTATTTCAACAGCCCTTTGGAGGGGCTATCAGGTCAAGCAACAAAGTAGCAGGAAGCAAGAACTATTTTTGGGCATGGTTGGCTTAAGGTCACTCATCCTTTATAAAAAACAAAAAAAATATGGTGTCATAAAATATAATTATCTAGGCGCTTTGTCGGTGAAGAAAAAAAAACTTTTTAACTGTCCCTAATTTTTAATAAACTAAGGGGTTAATAGCACTTGGACATACATTGCTCAGGAATCGGTCAGTCATCAGGTCGGGAGGAAATAGGGCTTCCTAGGGAGGCTGGTCTCGGCACGTGCCAGCATCCTTGTAGTACGCAGCAAGCGGTAGCCCAGCTGCCAGGGGTCCCACTGAGACAACCCTGGCCCCGTGCCCAGAAAATCATGTTAACCCCATTACAGCTGTAGCCACCATGCTAGCAAAAGAAAGAAAGGGGGGCAGTATATGGCCATATAAAATTCGATGAACAGGATGCAGTCTTAAAAGAAAGCGGATAATATTCAATACCACCGAGGTGTAAACAATCACCAGTTCATTATTGTAAAACAAAACTGAGTGTTACACACAGCAACGATAAAGAGCTTGTAAGCAATAATGAAAGCTTACCCTAAAGCACATGAAAGCCTAATGAGTAACATGTGGCATCTACACAAAATATGGGAAACTTAGTACCAAAAAGTAGAAGTTTATCAAGGAAAAGTTAAATGTGGCATTGTAAAAACTATATGTAGTATCAAGGCAATATGATAAAAGTTTTCACAATGTGTACAGAATTTACAAAGCATATTTAATTTGTGTCACAACAGAGTGTTGCTGTCCCAGCAGGGAACATTTCATAAGAACTGGCCTCAGGGCATACAAAGTTTCCATTCACTAACTGGTCAACTGGTTTCCGCAGGAGAAACAAAATTCTAAACAGACTGGACACAATAAAAGTGATGTCAATGTTCAGTTCACAATATTCAAGAGCAGCACAAAAACAAATATACTGGTAAATCTACTTTTTAGACTAGAACCTCTAGAAGTTTTAGGAGACACATTTTTTTTTTTTATGACAATCCACGGGACCCCCAGAAAGGTGCCCTTATTTGAAATAAATAAACTGCACTATAAAGATTGACCCATTCATAAAATTTGCTTTTCTGAGGATCACTGGATTAGTCAATGTTATTTTTACTGCACAAGTGTGGCAATCAGAACTATTTGCCTCATTGTAAAGGCCTATGAAGGTCACCACTTAGTAGCAATCCCATGAGCGTCTTATGGTCAGTAAAGGGTAAATACCACATCAGCATGAGCTAGTTTTTATTCCAATCATCAAGGAGAAAAATCATGTTCCCTTTTATAATTACAGAGCCCAATTATAAAGAATGGCCAATACAGATCACTTTTTTGAATCTACACTTTGAAATCCCTGCAATTATTTTAGACTACTATCGTTATTAAATGAATAACAGGTTGTGTTCCTGGCAATTACAATTTCAAAACTAGCAAATGCTACCTAGTGTTCTAAAAAGGTTGTTTAGGATTTCACCATTTGTCCTTTTGTGAAAGGGATCAGGGTACAAAACTGCATTATGCCTTCACGAAGTCCACAAAGTACATTTAGCTCACAAGCAACATGAATGTAGGCATATATTTAATGGTGGACAGGCCATCTTCACATCTCACATACTCCAGTCTTGATGGGGGAGTTGAAGATGAAGCAAACAATCCTTCACAGCTGACATACTGTATCAGAGAGTTCGCACAGCTCCGCACCTCTGTTATTGCCTCCATAAATGCAACCAGGAAGGAAGAACAATGGAAATCAAAGCATCCACATAGAATGCTGACTCCAGACGGGTTGTAAGATTACACACCTCCTGGATACACACATCCAATGTAAGGAATGGGCCATCGTTTTGTTACCATTTGTTAGTCCTAAATACTAAACTGCAAGAAACCCCATAGCATCAAAACTTTAGAATGTAGGGCACAGGAAGACGGAAGCAATACTACAAGTGGCATAACACTTGATAATACCGATTACACAGGCAAGAAACTAATGCTGAGCAGTGAAGTACAACTAATGCTGCAGCAAGGGCAAATAGGAAGGCAATGGCTGAAAGGACAGCAGCACTGAATTCATAGCAGATAATGTATATATTACAGCTTTGTGTGTCAGTGATTCCTATTTTATGCCAAAGTGACTGCACTTTATTATTATAATAAAATAAATAAATAGAATGATGTCTAACAAAGCAACCAAAAATTGGCCAGCTTTCATCCTATAATAGTAATGCCCCTCGCTCTATTAGGATATAGGAGAACTCAAATTTACAGTATTCAAAGCCATGCAGACATACACAGAAGCTTCTTTAGGAGCCATGACAGGTTTAAAAAGCATGACTGATGCCTTTCAGTGAGGGTCACTTGTCAATGGTCACTAACCATGTCCAAACTCACAATACCTGTATTAGACTTCCCCTAAATCCGCTCTAGGACCCAAACATCCAAGGGGGAGGGGTATAAACACAGGCAACACATTACCCTATATATAAACTACAAGGAATTTAGGATTACAATATGAAAAGAAAAGATTAGCACTCAAAGAGTAATTTAATGAAAAAGAAAGGATACAGTCGTGTCCAACTGTTACTAAGCAGCAAGCATCCAGTGCTCTGACCAGAGGGTACACTTATTTTCAAAATCTCTGCTAATTAAGCTTGCTATAGCCTGGAAATAGATATGTGGACATCTCGGCTGGGCAATAGCGGTTCACATGACATGGAAGTTTAAAAATATAAAAAACTGAAAATAAAATAGTTGTATTAATAATTCAATGGCACACAAAAGCAAGCATTCTAAGATACCGATTTCTGAATGTCTGTTGTATAGAACATGAAGTACAACTCATTCCTGCTTTATACTTTAGCTAGAAAACCCAAACACACAGCAAGGCTTTACGGTAATTAAACAAGTTAGTATTGCACAATAATTCACAGTAAAATGATGAAATGCACTTGACAAGAGAACTGGAAATGACCAAACTTTGAATTAACCTATTTCTACTCCTGAGATCTGCAGCCACACCACTTTACCATCCAACCTAAAAGATTTACTATTTATACTCATTCATATAGTTCTATTTTTTTTTTTTTACTTTTGTGTTTTTCCTTTTATAAATGTTATAAGTACAAGTGCTGGTTTTTAAGTACTACACACCCCTGGGTTGTGTGATCACTGATTGATAACATTCAACCAGCAATATAATGACTTTTCTGAGATATTCAATCAGAAAATAAGATGTAGGAGGTCCTGAGTGTTACCAGTCAGAAAATTGATTTATATTATTTGGTCAAGTGTGAAATGGTCAGCAGGTTTTGGCTGAGTGTAGCAGCCCAAACTAATAATCTTATAAAAAAAAAAATATCCCAATCAAAAGTCTTAGCACCTTCACCAATTTTAAACCAAAGCAAAGTCAACATATCCCAAAAGCTGATTCTGATTTTTCAAATCATAGAATAACAAAAAAAAGTGGGAGACTTTAGGGATAACTATTTCTGTAGTAAGGCAGTTAACCTGTAGCAGAGAAGGTGAAACTTTTGTTAATTATTTATGATAGGCATAGAATACTAATTTAGGTAAAATTGGACTTGTGTCATCAAGTTAATATAAACCATCAATTTTGGGGAGTGAGATGAGGAAATGTGCCCAGTTATGAATAATCACATTAAAATGACCTACATAGAATAAAGTGGTTGACTCTAAATTTGTGACACTCCAAAGCATTGGACTGACATATCTAGTTTTACTGGTGGTTAAAATGTTGCAGTGATTAAACCAACACAATGACATTTGAGAATTAGAGAGTGGACAGGCTTGAGACTTCATTATCCATCAGAGAGTAAAGTCTAAAACAACTCAACCCCCCACCCAGTCTTCACTCCATCATCCTTCACCAAGCCCATCCCCATATCAGTCAAGCCTGACAAAGTTACAATAAGCTCCTTTGGTCCACTGCAAATCCCCCTTCCCATTATTGTATACAGTCCAGCCTGTAATGGCCTGAATGAGCAAACACAGTGTCCTTTACACAAGGTCCTACTCATCGGCCTCTCCTTTTTTAGTAGGGCCAATAAAGACCTACTGTAAATAATAGATTTGGGGCAACTAAAGGTTTTTCTTGACCTTTGCCTATTGTTTACAAAACTCTACCCAGCAAATGTATGGCAGCAAAGCAGATTTTGCCAGCAATAAAGTTTTGTACTAATTACAACATTAAGCCAAGGACAATGATGTCCTTAACAGTATATACCTTTTTCACTGAGGGAAATAAGTATCATTTAGATAAATGCCTTAAGACAGATGTTCAACGGGGCCCATGGTGAATAAAGTCAAACTCCAGGAAGAAAAGTACCTATAAATGCAGTTACGTGTCAGTAGTGCTTTGAAACTTTGAAATCTCCAATCCCATCATAAGAATTTTGGAGTGACATCATATTTGGGGTCCCCTAGGTCTATTCATAGGAGACCTCACAAGCCGTTATGTTGGGGTTAACATATGGTTGTTCTCCAAATCTTAACCACGACCACTCAGATATACTGAAAGATTTCTGCCACTTCAAACAGTTTTTCTTCATTACATGGTTTTCCTGTACCGAACAACTTTTCTTTTTAGCACCTGCATCAATAATAAAAAAAATCTTCAAAATAAGCTTGCGTATCGGGATTACCTAAAACAACGAATTATTCTACTTGTTGATTTTGAAAGCTTTGGTATATTTCAACCACAAAAATGGCAATAAATAATTTGTAGTGCGATATATAAATATAAGTATATAGGTGATAAATAACTCATTATCCAAAATGTGGAGAGAACCAAGGAACAGCCACCTTTTATGAAGTAAATGTGCGGTTTGTGTATCAATGAATCTTTGTTAGACACCTTGTCGAGTAGTTGTTCCCATGTGTGCCAACAGATATTTTACTCATTTGACCAAACTTGATATTGGTTTGCCTCAAACCTAAGTAGGCAAAAGTGCCTAACAGTCTAGGTAAAGGTTTAGGACACACAAAGTGATCTTCTGCTCTGTTCTCCCAAAAAAATTTTTAAGCAACACAAAATTCAACCTAATACACAACCATCAAAACTAACCTGACATGATAAGCAGGAAACCCTATTGTGTACGTCTTGATGGCACCTTCAGAACTTGATCCAGTAGGTCTCCAAAAGGCATTGTAGTATTATGGGTTTAACAGTGGCAAACCTCTACTACATCTTACAATGCGTTGTGAAAAATAAATCATTTCTAGGCATTCAAATGCTCCAAAGAAATTGAGAGCTTTGTATAAAAATGTAGGTCTTGCTGGTCCAGATCGGGACACATCTTTACATTTATGGGTAATATGTGGCCACTACAGACAAATCCAATGACTTGTTAAACCAAGAATTAAATTAAAACCAATTGTCCAGAATAAGTTTCCACTAACAGTCACTATTGCAGGTTGAGAGATATCCAATTGCAGGAACATGCATACTTGGTTAATAAAAGCGAGTAGGTTTATATCCAAATCCTACAACGGCGATCTCATGTCTCTGGGGGTGGGCACCGTTCACTGGTATCTAGGGGACACTTTTCTGAAAGACACACTGTCCAAGCTGACACAAAGAAGAGAAAAGAGTTACAAAAAAAAAAAAAAAAAAAAAAAAAATGGCACTGACAACATTGCTAATTTGCATCTCATTAGCCATGACTGTTGTCTGGAGTAATAATAGGCATTAAGTGAAAATGGGGTGAGAAATACACTTGGGGAGACTGCCAGACACATGGAATGGTGTGTAAACAACATTTTTTGTAAGGAAAAGTACACAGCGTACAGACATCCTGATTACGGACAGAACTCACACTGGGTTCACGTAACAGAGCAATGCATAGATGCATGAATGGAATCTGTGAACTATCCCTGTCAGGTCACAGCACACAATAAAATTTTACTAGGAGGAAACAGTTTATAACATTTCACCTGCCTATGCTCTACATGAGGGTAGTTTTACACTTTATATTCTGTTTGTTTTGAACAGCATTTCGAAGGACTTACAGACCATCGCTAAAAGGAAATGTTCAGTGGTTGTTTTGTTGCCGAACATTCTTGGTACCAGAAATAAAAAAAAAAAAACATAGAAGTTTTCAGAGTTTAAGAATATACCATACAATATTTGTCCTAAAAGTTTATGGATGCTTTTACCTGAATGAGGCTACCCAAGGCTTCCAACTTCCTCTAAGTTTGTTAATGATCTCCTCAATACTATATAGAGGAAGCTTTCAGTATAGGCCATAGTTTAGGCAGTTTAGGATAGTATTGTAATTCTAGCAGACAGTAGAACCAAGTATTGGCGTTTTCAGAAAATGTCCCAGATCAAAGTACAGTAAGAAGACATGTTAAACTGAGAAATGGTGACACTGTGGAAATAATTTTTACATAACTTTTTATACCATGTATATCAAATGGTGGAAACCTTCAATCACAGTCAATATTCATAACGAGCCTACTTTGGAAAAACATCAGTTACAAAACTTTCCTTTCACAGTTGTCAACCCCCAAATGTTAAAGCATTGTCTCCCCATTTCATTTTCTTTCCATGCACATCTTGTAAGATGACTTTCACATGACATACTTGTAACAGACTTTCCATGACGGATTGTCCATGAACTTTAGGCACAATGGCTGGAAAGCTCCCATCACTCTGCAACTGGCCTTCCAGTGGTCAGAAATACATTTGACCCAATGGCGTCAAGGATTTCACCAGACACAGGCAAAAATGCAATAAAATGATTGAAACAGGCTACTTGTCAGCGGGCAGCCTACAGTAGAATATAGATATGGCCAACAGACTTTTGAGTACACTTGCATCAAAGCAGTATAAGGGGCACTATTAAAGAAGTTGTAATACTGTTTCGAATATATTGTAATATTATAAAACTGTATTGGAAATTCCATCTGAAAATTGCAGCACCTGGGTATTTTATGATGTCACATACTTTATGGTTTGGTTTTGTAATAAATAGGTGCAATACATACACTATCAGAGATTCATAACCCTCCACTTGGGTATTTTAGGCAAAAATAATCAGGGAAAGACACCAAGCATGTCACTAATTGCTGGGCCTCAAGCTCTCACGGAAGAGCAGAGCCACCAAATGGCTATTAATGAACAAGTGTCATAACGCTAGCACTAGAATGTATGTGTTGGTAACCAAATGTTATACATGACAACATGTCAAGAGTTGAACTAGATTTTCTATGGGTAATGACATTTATTAATCAGTGTTGGTGACATTTCTAGGAAAATTATTAAACACTGAAAATTCTGAGAAAAAAAAAGTACCCATTATAGAAGATGTACTAAAAAGCCACAAGAAAAGAACTGCAGCCGTTAGGTATCAAAGAAAACAAATAAGTTAAGAAACCGACCCTCGGCTCCTAGACTGTAGTATTTCCTACTGCTCCCTTTGTAGCGATGCTTACTGATTTCCTCTACAAACCACAACTATACATAGTCAAGTGGGGGAGGCCAAAAGGCCCGAGTATGTAGTGAAGTCAAGAAGTTTAAGAAGCGGGTATGACAGGAGGAAGAGTATCAAACACACAAACACACCTAATGCATATTACCCAATGTTACACAAATTGTTCTAACCTACGCACAACTCTGAATCAACCACAAGCTTATCTCAAGGCAACCGCCCATGACAGTTAACCTCTATTAAGAGGCAACCAAATGAAAACTCCGGAGATATGATAGATTTCAGATAGCCAACACACAGTCTTGGTTACAGAAAGATGAAGTTGCAACCTATTTATCTCAGAACTGCATTGATGGATACATATTGCCAACTGACAACAGAAACACAAGCAAGACAATACAATATCAGCTTTGAAGTGGGTTTTGTATAGGCCTTAAAAACAAACCTTTTTCAGTTAATATAAAGAGAGTTGCATTTTCTTAGGTATAGGACACATTTTAGCTAGATTTGACCTAGTTGTGATAAAAATAAAACAAACCGGCATACACTACAGTAATATTCCCAAAATGTTTTCTAATCTGGGTGGGAAGAGGCGGTAGGTCCATCTTTTTTTCCTAAAAGCACCTGGGTGGTTACTGACAAATGCCAGGTCGTGCACCCAGCAAAAAGGAGCTGGGGAGAACACTAATAACTCATACTATAGATACATTCTTATTGGATTGACATTCATGCTGTGTATAAATTAGCTCAAGGTTGTCTAGATCCTCCAAGTGGCAGCCTAATGTGGTCTATACTGAAAGCTGAACTCCAGCCCTACACAGTACTGCAGGAGCCTCTCCCATACGGATACTGCACATTATGAACTTATAGGTGGAGTTGAGAATCTATGAGAAGTATATCATGGGAAGTAACATTTGGGTACAATGGGTGCCAAAAAATGAAATTTCCTTTTTTTTCCCCCCCTTATTATTTCCGTCACAGCACTACCGACCTCTTTTAGCCTCTTTGCAGCCATTTCCGTTCTACAGGCATATGCGTTAGTAATAGCTACATGTCATTTCTAGGGTGGGCTTCTTGATGGTGACAACATAGCGTGCCTGGACATTAAGAGTAGAAGGAGCACATTGATAACCTCTTCTCTCCAATACTTTCCTATCCATATGCTCATTGTCGGCACATGAGTACTACAACACAACTGATTGGCTACTTGTGCTACTTCTACCCCTCCGCTGTACTGGGACAGAAAGAGACTGAGATCATGTCAAATCCAGAAGCCAACACTGCTTGCATTTGAAACATTTGATACCAATTAATCAAAAAGTGCTGCATGCAAACTTCACACCCACTTTCTGGCCAATGGGGTGCCAACTTTTCATACAAGTTTCTGTGCTATAAACAGTTTTTACCACTAAGGAATAAATGTTTGCAGACCTGATATGCATATTGGTTGCAGCTTTCAAAGATGAGATGGAACTTATCTATGGCCTCTGAGCACTCTTAATGGAGATTTTGTACCATTAGATTGCACAGGGGGTCCTCTGAGTGTACTGCCTTGCTTACCTTCCACAACAGCAAACTTTTCATTCTCTTACTCATCATACATTATTTAAAATGAGCCAAATTAGAAGGAACGTGCTAATGAATCACCCTCCTCCTCTCATTAAGAACCGAAAGCCTGCGACATTAATACAGCTGAGCTGTGCTGATGTGTTACACATGTAAAGATCGTGTGTGCTAAATCGAGAAGCGTTAGACTGTGGGAGAGCAGAAATTCTAAAGCACAGGTGTCTGATTCAATTCTACCCAGTGATATAAAAGAGTGTGATGTTTAATTGTTTTACTGAGCTCACTGGGTAACTTTTGTCTATTGAAAGATATGCTTTCCCCCTGCATCCCAGAACAGAGGGACTAAGAGCGTTCCCAGTCCTCTGCTGTGGTACTGAATGATTTGTAGATATGATGGATTTGTTACAAGTATACACTGTGACGCAAACGTGTAAAACAACTTTTTAAATGATGTTGTTCAGCTACTTTAAGCAAACTGACTAGCAAACCTAAAAGGGCTCACTTTAAAATAGGGGGAGCCTTCATTACAATTTGGTTAGAGTCAGGAAAATGGTCAAGTTACTGTAACCACAACCTTAAAAGATCTAATTGGTATTAAAAGATGCCCTTACCTAACCCCAATGCTGACACTAACCAAATACAGCCACCTTTTCCCCAGATCCATATTCTCTGCAATCTGAAGGGGCTGAGGTTGTTTCCAACCCCCGATGCAGTTATCTGCCCACATCTGTGCAGTACAACTCTACTGACTTCTTTGGGCCATCCATCGCTCAACCATGAGCCCTATTGAAGTATATGGAGTTGGACTGCATGGGCAGCAAATGACTTAAAGAAGTGAATGAATGTCAACCCCAGACTGCATCCTTTGAGAACTTTTACAGAACTATTGAGAAGAACAGTATACATAACAATCCAATTTGCTTAAAAAAATTGTAATACAATTTCAATAGTTATGTTCCAACTGTGAGCACAAAGTGCCTTGAAGATCAGATAACCTGTTCCCACCAAGAACTGGAGTTACAAAAGGTGGGTGAAGCAAAAAAAAAAAAAAAAAAATGCCTTGACTTGCCCAAAACTCCACTAATACCTGAAATGTTATTTTTAGGGTGTAATGATAAATAAAGGAATTCAACACAATGTCAGTCTGTTATCTGTCCTCAAGTGTCAGTAAACATGTCACATAATTAGGCCTTGTATATCACCCACAGGAAGTTTTCACAGTGTCTAAGATATACACAGGGTGATGACAAAGTGGTCTGCTAATTAGCTGCAAGTCCCAGGTTAAGGCTCAAATTTAACACTTCCAGTGCCAGAGCACCACACAGCTTTAGACAAAGACCCAGACAGCCTTGGGAGACAATATGGTCCATCATGGTTCACAATTACCTTTCAGACAAACCTCACCATACTTTTATTGAACCTCAGTAATTGATTTGAGAACAATCATGTAATGTTACATGCTCATAGGTTTGTAACCTTCATGACAAGGGTCATCATTAAATGATAGTACACAGCATTGCTGCATGGAACACATCTGACCAGTTTGTGGAGGGAAAATGAACACAAAACAGTTGTAGGTCTATGATAAGCTAATAAGCTTTCTTACCCACTGGCTGAAACTAGTTAACAGTAGACAGTTTTATAAGTAACATTAAAAATGCCCATTTTGGGGTTGGGGCAGGACCAGAGTTAACAGGAGATCAGGTCTGCGTGGCAGACTATGTAGATTACATAAATATCAGTCCTTGCCACCAGATCCAACTTTAGGGGTTTGATCCTTTAAAAAATCTACCCTAGTGAAAAACAACAGAAGTAGCCATGGAATGCCTGCACAGAGACACATTTATGTCCACTAAACAAATAGATACATCAACCACCCTGGCTAGTGAGACAGTTGTTGAAAACAGATATACGTCTCAGTGACAACATTTGGTATTGAATAGCCTAGGCTACTAAATAAATGGGGGATTTGTGAGCACACACACATATTTAATAAATCTGATGAATTTAGAAAAAAAAAAGTACTTATTACATTATGGTCTATAAATGAACCATGAATTCTTTTAACGGTGTTAAAAATAAATAAATAAAAAAAAAAAAAGCTGAAGCATCAATAATTTTTGGTTTATATCTCTTTTGTTTTCAGCTAGAAATTTCCCTTCCTTTCACCCCTAAAGTGGTTATCTTTGCATAACTGTGAAGAAGGCGTTTGAGTACTACACATGCAGCAGATTGTGTGATAAAACAAACCACAGGGTTATCAGCTGAACTGATTAGGCACCAAATACATTGTTATTTTACTTTTTTTTAAATTTATTTTTATACTATTTTTTTACTAATAAATATAATACTGTTAAATGGAGTCATGGGATATTTGTGCATTGCTTTGACCAAAGGGGTCTTACTGCATTCCCTCATTCCCCTCCAACACCAAACTGGCTTTTCAGCAAATTTAATTCTTTTGAATAAGGAAATTTTTGTTGTACAGATATTTTACAGATGGAAAATCTGTATCCAACAATGAAACCTCAGAATTTCTCTCAATCATCCCTTGAAAGCCAGGGAAATTTTAACAACAATTATAAATTTCAGCTTACCAGGCCTCAGAGAAATCAGAGAACAACTATATCTGATAACAGTCAGCATAGAAGTCATGAGTTCAAGATATCTGGAAAGATCAACAGGTTGGCTGGTGATAATGTAATAATATGTAGAGACCTCAAATTTATGTTTTTAGCCTTTATTTTCCATGTAGGGGAAGTGGTCTTCTCCCTTGGTCCACCATGGCAGATCACTAAAGGAATGGAGGGATCACTGTAGACACTAGGTTTTTACCCAGACAATTATCCAGTGTGTATATGTAGCCTAAAGCTATGTACAAATGTCAGATAACTGCTCATGACTGCCTTCAGTGAAAATCTGTCATGTGCACAATGATCCTTCTGACATTGTTCATCAATCTGTCACATCAGACTGATGAATGACCAGGAAGGCACAACGGGGGGGGGGGTGCCACTCGCCCGCCCTTCCCCCTTCATCATAGATGTGTGTACAGCACTCGTTTATTCATCTGTAACTGGAAACGATCACCAAATATATTTTCCAGCAACAATCCACTGAAATCTGTCTAGGGCTTCAGCAATACAAGAGGCATGTAGTAGAGATTTCTGCACAATTCTCAAGTTGTGAGACTAATCACAAATCACACATGAGCTCTACCTTATACTAGGAAGCCAAAATATGGCCGAAGAGGTAGTTGAGATAAAACCTTTCCTCTACAAATGTGAAGAAAGATGCAGATTACAATATATTTTTTTTTTCTTGTTAATTTGTTGTGGTTTTCAAGACATTGAAAACTATTTTGTTTTGCAACCATAGCAACTGGAGACCTTCTAAAAATCACGTATAGGACAGCACCTGAACTAATTTCTTTGCTCGTTTGATTGGTTTGTTTTCCCCCGAAGTCTGCAGACAATGCAATGTTAGAACAAAAACCTCCTGTTGAAGTTGCAGTTTTCATTTGTCCCCCCCCCCCAGACTTAAAGGGCTGACATTGGTGCTAAAATGCAGCATAACATGTCAGTATTCTATAAATACATAATATTATTATGAGCTTATAATGAAAGCAGATCCCTCCTTTTTTCTAATAACGTCTGCCAAGAATTTGCTCCATATTTTTATAGGAGAAAATAAAACAAAAAAAAATCTGATGATCTGCATTGTACCATTTTGATGTTAATCTTTTAAGATATAGATATTCACCACTAGATGTTAAAGGCCATTGCAAAAAAAAAAAAATAAATGTATGCCAATCTCTATATAGGCCATCAATAGATTTCTGCACCGAGTCGGCCCTTTCTCTTACCAAGGTTCTGCCTCCCGCAAAGAATTTTATCAGAAACCACTAAAAATTGTAAAATCTGCAGGTTCCTGTAACAGAATACCCAAAGATTCTGGCCACTTCAAGACATGGTAGAGGCATGTTCCCTAATTGTGACGCTCTAACAACCTACTCTGAGACCAGAAGTTTCTGCAAAGAGGCTGCAGATAAATAAGATGCTACAAATAATTGAAAAAAAAAATTTAAACTTAGGATTTAGATAAGTGCAATCATGAATAAAAATAAATCCTTGCACGTACTGTACAACCAAACCTAGGATAAAACCTCATCAGAACTGAATCAAAAGCAGAATTTATGGAGCCATATGGATAAGTCACATACAGATGTTCTAGTTTTTGTTTTAGTTCTCAGCGAGTAATAATTTATAGGAGTTGGAAGTTGCACAGAAGGATAAATCATAGTTTGTTGGTTGATAGATGCAGAAGAGATTTATGCTCAGAAAGGAATACAACCAGGTTGTGCGTATTAAGTCCTTCCCTTTGTGCAGGACCCCCCACCCCAAAATAATGCCGCAGCAAACTGCAACCAAACAGGTAAACAGAGGACCCCCTCTGCATACCCCCACCTACCCACCACGCTCAATCAGTGGTTCCTGTACCAGTTCTTAGCAATTGGGCCCGGGGTGTGTGGAGGTAAAGAGTCCACTAGCCTAAGTAAGCTCAAACTGGGTCAAGATTGACAGATCTTGCACTGAACTCCTCTCCTTTGCTCCTGGCAGTAAAAGCAAGTACAAGATGGTAAAAGTCACACACACACACACACACACACACACACACACACACACACACACACACTGCTACTTTGCTCTACTCTTTCATCCATTAATGGCATATAGCTGTAAATTGGATGCCATATTAAAAGAACCAAAAGGAAGTACCAGGTAAGAGGGCCACTTTGCCACCAAGATAGACAAAAATGTCTACACAAGAATTTTAAAATTAGTGTCCATGGATACCTTCACTGCCAATTAATTTTATTGTTTAAGTTTAATTAAAGTCGATTAGATTTGTTTTACTTATTAATACCCTCAAGCTATCCCAGCATTTCAAAAGCACAGTAAAACAAACATGGTACAGCCTTTAGAGCAGTACCCAAATGGCTCCATTACAACAGTTGAGCCCCCCACATCTCCCTATTTTTCCCACATGCCGGGCACATACAAGGTACTGTCACCCAGTATTGTGGGTGGGCCAGAATTAAAGGTATTTCTACTTACTCATGGTTCTATTAAGCCATCTGGCCAAGCATTTATTGTTCATGTTTATGAGTCTGGTCAAAGTTCACTATAGTTTAATTATTTCAGTTTAGTACCATTAAGTAATCATTTCAATTTTAAATTGGATAATAAAATGTCCAATGCCCAATTAAACTGCCAGTTCAGTGTTTTGGGTTATTTAGAGTGCCTTTATAAAATAGGATTGGAGTCTTATACCCTTTTTCCTAAGCTAAAACTAATGTGCCAACTATCACAGCCATTGGTGGCTGTCCATGGACATATCTGGTGTACAGAGGTTACAGCAAGGAACATTGAATTTCTGCAGGTATGCATAACTATAGAGGGAAAATATATATAACATCAGTCCAGTATAGAGGAAAGCTGTTTGTATAAATACGGATATGCTTGGTCAGGGAGGTATCCTATGGATAAAGGATTCAGAATCATCAGGTGGTGTGCAGGGGCATCTTTTTTAGCAATGCCTTTTTTACAATGTCATGGGTCACACATGGCAATATCCTGAGTAACTATATTAAAGTTATCTAATGTTGCATTTTCACCAAATCTGCAATACCATCAGTTCTACAATTATTTTAATATAACAAGTGGAATCACAGCTGCAAGAGCAAAAACATGAATTACTATATTCTAGTTTCTGATGACCATTTGAAATCCCCGAAGCATAGGGCATAGATAGATAACAATTGTCTTGTTAAGGATAGTAATTTAAGACACTCAACTATTCTGTGGATTATTGTTTGTGTTACAGATAGTAAAAAAAAAAAAAAAAAACACCAAAGAAAGGAGGTGAGAAAAAGAAAACAAAATACGCACACACCACCAGCAAAGACAAGGTGACAGATTCCTGGAATAAATGAAAGAAATACGGGTACATTAGCAGGAAGAGGTTTACCAGCACCTTAATCCACACACCCTGTGCCCCCTTCCGAAAGATCTGGAAGCAATTAAAGGCCATTAAAGTGATCTGCCTGCCACTAATTTTAACCCCAAACACCATCAACTTGCCACTTAGACCAGGGAACTGAGAGCTTAACCACACCAAAGCTACAGTATGAACAAATATAAAGAATAATCATAGAAAGACCCCATGGATGAGTTACAATTTTTAAAAGTTTGAGTGCATGGTATGGTACTTACAAAATACGCCAATCCCTTATTTGTAATAGAAATAAGTTGTAGCAGCATGCATTAAGGGGACTTATAAAGTAATTAAAAATCCATTTTAAAGTAAATTTGGCTAGTTATATATTTATCCAGATAATCATAAGCAGCAAGCCATTTACAGAAGATCACCAGGCCCCAACAATACGATTGAAGTCAACTAGTTTAAGCAAAATTTTAATATGTTTGCTTGTTAGTCAGTTCAAACTATTAGTTAATGTGCATTATATTAAATGGCATGGTTAATAATGCTTCACATTTTCATGTGATAAAGTTCTTTACAACTTTAGTCTAAAGAGCTAAAGTTATACCGGTATATCAAATTATGTGAATATATACATTATGAATTCCAGATGGGATGTAACCAGTTAAACACCCCCCTACCATTATCCCACTTCTAGCAGCCCATAAATAAGTCACCTTAGCCTATTAGTGCTCCCGGCCTCACTCCAGCATAGGAGGCCCAGTTCCAAATCCCAGAAGTCTCTGACAGGGCACTGGCAAAGGTTAGCCAGCTCAGGTCAGCTGGGAGGGGAACCTTCATTTCCTGAGCCAGGCCAAGGGCCGAAAAAGAATGAAGGGAACTAATCAGGGCCTTACTCACAAAAGGGAGTCCAGGCCAAGGGACTGGCTTCCATTACGAAGACTGTAATACCAGGTGCCACCAATAAACGCGACCACTCCATTGCTGGCATTAATCAGGAGTTCCCGCTACAACACAATTTCCAGCACTAAATACCTTGGAGCTATTTTCAATAGCCACAGATGCAGTGCTATCCCCATGTTTGCCTTGACGTGACATCACTTGGACAGTTTTGTGCCGCAGAATAGGACATTTACCATTCAAATAAACTACATACAAAAATGCATTTTCAGCAAGATTTCCCCCATTTAAATATAGTTAAATATAATATATTTAAATTAAATAATTAAATATAGTTATCAAAATGGTCATATGGTATACCCTCCAAGAACAAAAAACAATTCTAGCTACATTTTAATTTCAATTTTTGTTTTTTAATTTGAGATACTGTTATGCTATTTCTGTGCTGTGGTTTAAATGAATACAAACTTTAAAGTTGTGTGGATATAATCACATAAATAAAAGAATACAAAAGTTTTCTTGTCATTTGTATACTAAAGCCAGTAACTATTTATAAATAGGTTATGTAAATTAAAAATATGTTTAGAACAAAATCAGCTCATAGTTATACACAGAAAAAAATTGGGTGTTCCTTAGAACCTTCCTACACAAAGATACAGCAACAACCGCAGTTACATGAAAACCTGAGTCAGTGTATAAGAATGTACAGTAGTGTACTGTACAGTGACAGAGAACATCCATTCTCCTCATTCCACATCTAAGAAGGCACAGTGAGTAACGCACAAAGATACGCAATCACATTAGCTGCTGCTTTTTAAACTGAGCAAAAGGAAATTTTTTTTTTTTGCTTAGCTTAAAAAGTTTACAATTTTCTACTGATACAGACAAAAGACTTCCCTTCGCAGAAACACTTTCCAAAACTGCTTTTTTCTACTTTCAATACCAGGTTTGCAAAGAAAGCAAAGCATTTTCTGTGCGGGGGCGGAGTGAGGGTGGAAAAACACAACTCTATACCTTCACCCACAATTCAAGCCTTACAAGAACTAATAATAAAACAATCTAACTTTAAGTGGCCACCAAGGCAACCAAAGAAAACCGATCAACAACAAAAGCTGGGATTGTTCCACCAAAATGGTGTTTTTAGTTTGTGGTAGAGTCGATTCAACCCTTTCTTGAGGACTTTGGTGGTGAGAACTAGGTCTACTAGTCATGACTTTAACAAGAGGTCTCTCTTTTGCATTCTTTGCTACACTCATAGGGATGTAGTAATAGGCAAAAGAAAATATTTGGTAGTACTTTTTGTAATGCAGAGCACCATAGTGAGCGGCAGCCTGGTATTGTGCTGCATCCTATGTGTAATTTATTGGCTGATCAATTTTCACATTATTTATCTCAAACATTGAAAGCAGATTTGGGTGGCCTGAACTTTTACACCTAAAAGGAAAACATCACCAAAATAGAAACCATTTTCATATTGGCACATCCACTTCACGTTAAGGTATTCAGTGGTGGGAAGCTTAAAGGTGACGGTCTTCTAGAAAGATAGACATCCCACACCATTTGCACTGAATAATGGACCCTTAAAAACACAAAGAACCCTCCAAAAAACAAGGGCTTCAAGTCAATAGGACTGTTGGAATGATGAACCAGCAAGACCGCTAAAGCCTGGCAATGTAAGGTTTAAGTACGAGCCCTAACACATGATATAGCAAGAGTCCTAAGTCCTTGTTGGTTTTAGTGTTATTGGGTGCTTTGGTATTTGATGCTTACATTATTTGCTGAAAAATCGATGTCATGTAATACAAGTGCCGAATTCCCCAAATCAAACCAAAACCATCCTATAAAAATCCAACCATGGATTTGCATTTGTTAGTACATCTAGCACAGGGGTCAGCAAACTTTTTTGGCTCCGCCCCTCACCAGGAACTCCCCTGAAGGGAAATCCCTCTGCTCCGCAATGCATATGGAGGAGAGGGTGTGTCCCCTTACCCTGGCAGCAGAAGTGTTAAAGCCAGCCATTATAAATAAGGAAGGAAGGCATAACAAGGAGGCTCAAGAGCCCCGGGTTGTCGACCCCTGCCGGCCTGGATTAGACAGATCGACCAGGTGGGGCGTTAGGCCATAACGGACTACTGGCTAGGCCGTATCTGGCCTAAAGGCCGGAGATTGCTGACCCATGATCTAGCATATAATGTTTCCGTCCTATACATAAAATGTTGACTATCTAATCTGGCAATGACTGCCAAGTCTTTGGAAGAGGACAGTATAAGCAAACATGTTGGCATAATTTTTTTTGTCCTGCGCTTTCCAGTATCAACCAGGTGTGGAAGGTACCTGGCCAGCTGATTAATATGTACAGTACATTCAGGCAACACAAGCAATAATTATAAAAAGTAAAACAGCTTGAAGGCAAGATTGTACCAGCACTTGAGGACAATGGATTTAATTCAAATAGCACAGCTGATGTCATCTCTTATGAAGCACTACACTGCAGCCTATAATCGGTATCTTTATATCTCAACATGTAAGGCATGCAGAAAAGCTGTAGATGTCAACATGCCTATAATTACTATTGTTAAATTTATATAGTATGCATCATCAGTCTACATTAATTGAAGGAACACACACACCCACAAATATTTAGCTGATGCACTGTAGCTTTAATAACTGGGAAACAAAAAGTACAAAATGTTACACACACTAGAACACCACACCTTGCACATGTGGCAAGGCTGTTCCACCAACCCACACCCAGCTCTCCCACATTATGCACTGTCTTCTGCATTATGTGATGATTAACTTCTACGAATGACCAATAAGCTACTGTGTTTAGCTAGTACATTTTGTCCTTTTACAGTTGCCTGCTCCCTATGATTAAGACCTGGAAGTTTGTTTAATTTATTTCTGATGTGACACTTTGTACTGTACAGGAGATATGTTAATACTAAATCTGGCACTAGCTACAGTTCAAGTGTGGAGAAAAAAAATGGTAGGCATCATCAAGCTGTTTTAAGTTACTGATTGCAAAACATAGTAAAATAAAGCAAAAGAATCATAATGTAATTCCTAATACAGTGGATTTCATTGATATATAATGTATGCTATCTGAAGCCAGTCAATGTGCAATTTAAATATAAATTCAAAAACTGTACTCAACTTTCCCTACGTTAGCTAAACTAAAAAGGTCTTTAAGTTTTTACTTTTCGCTGTTCTAAAGATTTGCCTTTGCTTTTTGTCCCAGGAAAGCAACAGCAAGTGCACGAAAAACTCTACACAGTGTTGGAAATTCCCTCCTAGGACAGGATACAGGTTCAAAGTTTTAACCTTTACCTCTTGTTCTGGTGAAATCTAAAAAATTTTGGGTTTCCCATTAACTTTCTCTTAGTGACAACAAAAGAATCAAACTGGGACACCAAGAACCCCTGGCAAGATTTTATTTCTAAGTGTTCCTTCCTGTTTTCATGAATGATGGAGAATCTCTCCAAAAGTATAAAGTTTTCAAAATTCTATTTTAACTACATTTTTGCCAGGTTAGTCTTTACATTGAAGCAGTCATGTACCATTAAAAATGTGAATAATATTTCATAGACTTAAAAAAAAAAAAAATTCTTACCGGTGATGTTCTACAGATTCATTGTCTGGAAGGTTTGCACCGCACACACTGCAGCGTTCACTGATGTTTCTACCGTCATTCTTCATCCCAGCGGCAATTTCACCTAATTTGCTGAACAGCTCACGCTGAATGAAGCCTTGCGGTAGGAGTCCTCCATAAGTACTAAAGTCCATTGACACAGCCAAGGCTGGCTGCATGTGAAGAGCAGAGGCCATGGATGTTGGCACACTAATCATGGTTTCACCTTTATGATTTGGGAGGACAGAATAGACACTAAGTTGTTTCTCTGCATGAGAGAGGGCATGTTCTTGCCCTAAGCCGAAGCCCTGGCTTAACTCAAGAGCCTGTTCGGGAGCATTCTCATCCCGACTAAAGTTGAGGTCTCGAGCACTTGTGATAACACTACTGCGAGTTGGGGTACCTGGGCTCTCCTTGCTTTTATCATCGGACTTATCTCCACCAGATCCACTGGCTTCTGCTGTTGGGCTGTCTTGGTTAGACACCTCATCCACCTGCATGACTTCTGTTTTCACCTCAGACAGACTTTGAAGTCTGCTTGTGGAGTGCAAATCTAATGCATTTTGTTGCAATGCTCCTTGAAGCAATGACTGCCCAATAGTCATTAAACTGTCTACAGCAGTCTTGGTTGGGCTCATGCC
Organism: Pyxicephalus adspersus; assembly: GCF_032062135.1. Taxonomy (NCBI): domain Eukaryota; kingdom Metazoa; phylum Chordata; class Amphibia; order Anura; family Pyxicephalidae; genus Pyxicephalus; species Pyxicephalus adspersus. The sequence continues at coordinate 36,202,629 of NC_092868.1, read as the reverse complement.
CGAAAGTCCATAAGACGTTGACACTGATGGACTTTGATCCACCAGACTTTGATTACCCATACTGGAATAGCCACTCTCTTCACTGGAATGCTTTGCATTTAACATACTTTTTATATACCTTGATTTTCTATCATCTTCATCATCCATGGTCTTGTCACCAGTACTAAGTTCACTGTCATTCTCTTCTGAAGCTTGTATGGTTTCTAAGATCTTTAGACACTGCTCTTCTAAATACTCGATTTCTAGTATTTCTGCAGCATACAGAAGGTCATCCAAATCTTCCACCTTAGCTTGCAGAGTGGCAGTGTAAGCATACTCCAAAATTTGTTGAAAAGTCTTTGGCGACAAAAAGTCCAAAGTGTAATGTTGGCTGCTACGGTGGAAAAGGATTTCAAACATCTTACTAGTACAAGCCAATACTGTCCTATGGGCATGAAACTCTTGAGTATCCACCATAATGACCACATCACAGAGAGTCCCAGCTAACCGCATTTGGTTGGCTTTCAGAAGAAGGCCTGTGGGGTGATTGGGGTTTTGCAACTGTATCATACCCATGTTAGTCAAATCCATACTGCTCCGGGGGTCTAGTCATTAGTATGTTTCTTCTTTAGGAGGGCTGAACACAGGAACCAGTTGACCTGTTGACATAAACAAGGGACTTTTAATAAAAGAAACGTTTAAAAAAAATGAACACATTATAGAAAAATCTTCTAAAGATCTTTCTGATCGAATGATTTCTATTAAAATAAATTTCAAATATCACCAAACTCCTACATCAGTAAAACTAATGACAGTGTAAGACATTGCAGTTTATCGAACCATCTCGGTTCATCGCATATTATTAAATAGGCAACAGAACATTCAACAATTATCCCTACATTTAAACTGTGACCGCTGCCTAGAAGATCTTGAAACCTAAAATAAAGAAAGTTTGCTTGCCAACAATGTTCTATAAATATGTAGGATATGAAACCCATGCTGATGTAATGGCTTCAACCATTCTGCACTACAAACTCAATGTATGCAACTGATAGTTATCAATGTGTTGAATCCAGAGACAGCCAGACCACTGGAAATTGGATAACTAATGGCAGGACTTATTTATTCGAGCACAGGTTTTTCTTTACATGTTTGAAATGATGAAAAAAAATTAGGTATCTTGTATAAAACATTGATTATAAAAAGTCAAGGTACTGACAGCTTCATTATAAGTTCCTCAATGCAATCAGTTGCTTTAATTTATCAACAGTTATGGGTGAGCTACAGCACTTATCTCAAGCACTAATTCACCAAGAGTACAGTTGCATGTGGATGCAATCTTTCTCAATCTGTACACACTATGGAGGAAAAACGATGGTGATGAGCAGGAGTTATATAGCAATTTGCTAAACTTCTAGGAAAAGAAAAGTCCAAACTTTTGACTTGTCTCCAAAAAAAGGAAAATCTTCTAATGGGCACACTTGTTCCAATGATGTCAATTTATAGCAGGTGTCAATTTAAGCTAAAAATGTGTGTGGTTGACAAACTTTCTGCCAGTTTCCCATTAGTGTCCTTGATTCAAAAGGACTATGAAGTCCGAATGGTCTTTTTCTATCCTCCTTTAGATAAGTATGTTCAAAAGAAGGCTCTGAGAAGTCTGACCTTAGAGTCCATGTCACATGATAGAACTTGAAGATAGTACAGCAGACATGAAATGTGTTGAAGGACAGGGGTCAGGGAGTTCTGGTGGATGCAACAGACTCACAGGAAGGAAAGGTTAGCAAGTGGAGTTCCACAGGGATTTGTGCTCAGAGCAATGATGTGTAATGTCTTCATTAGTGATATAACAAATGACTGAGTAGGAATGTCTACCCCCTTTTTTTCTTTCTTTCTTTAAAGGCCAGTGACCAAACACCCTCATTTGTTAAGGAGGTTTTTACAAAATGGCATTTAAATGAATACAAGCAGTTATTTGGAACCAATAACTGAAATGCTATACATTGAAAAAAAAAGTTATTGTTTAATAAGGCTTGTTGGCTAGTTAAAAAAAAAATGAAATAGTACTGGGAAATACTTGAAACACACACACTCCATCTCCTTACTCTTTCACCTAACTATAAACATTTTCACGGCTATTTTTCGAAGCATTACTACTATAAATGAGGAAAAGTTTTTTCTTGTTTAAACTAGAGGTCCAATAAGTTTTTTTTTTTTTTTTTTTTTTTAATTGTAATCTAATAAGACTTTTTTGGTATCCAAGACGATTACAATGTTACCAGTTTGGTTGAACTAAACAAAATAGGTGAGTTGACGTGGCTCAAAAAAAGGCAATTTATCAACATATTTCCAAAGAATATCAGCATCCCATTGAGGAACTCAAGACTTGATTTTCTGGAGAGATGTGTATATATGGATAACCTAAACACACATATATACATACATACATACATACACTTTATTCCACCATCAGACGATCTCTAGCTTTTAGAAAGAGTGAGAAATTTTCTGTTGTTTTGGGTCGGTAAAAGGAAATAATGGATGTCTCAGAGAATCTCATCCACCAACACATCACTAGAAATTGTGCATGATGGAAATACATTTTTCAAAGTTTTCATTCTGCTTGTAAATTAATTACTTGAGTTACTTTTTGGCCACGCACACAGTTGCTGGTCAGTGGTTGGGGGAATAGTTCTAACAAATGATCCATTACTGCTTTTTAAAGGGAGTCTGTACTTAGAGAAATACAGAAGGTGCGGCCACCACTTATCACCCACTGCACCAATTCACTATTTTAGGTAACTGCCAACTGACTGACCCATACCAAGCATAAAGCAAATGAATCAGAACTCCTTAAATGCACGCTTGTTCTGATCAATGACTATGGAAATATTAAGGTCAACTGAACATAATAAAAAAACCTAGCATTCTGCAACAGAAATACCACGAGAATGTGCCTTTAAAACAGTTACTTAATGAGTAAAAAGGTAAGCTTGAAATCATATGAAGCTGATACACAGCAAACATCAATCCTAAAACAAATGTAGCCATTGTGATACAACAGTAACATTCTCCCATTCAAACAAAACATAGGAACTGCTTGCAGTTGGTCCACTTGACACCAAAATCAATTAATGTACCAAGGTGAGATTTTTTTTAACATTATTCGGTTTGAGTTTGGAGTCCCAAATTTTGATTGTTAAATAACTGGTTTTGGAAACATTCTGATCCATCCGAGTGACCTTGATAAAATACAATAGGCTACAGAATTATTCGCTCATCTCAAATAGCTCATTGCCAGAAAAAGCGGGCTCAACTGAATCAGATTAACAAAGAATCATCTTAAAAAGAAATAAACTAGTATCATGGAAATACTAACAATTCTGTACAGCAGCAAAATGTACCTATAGATTGCATGAAGGACATTCGTAACCAACAGATCTATTGTCCCAAACATGCATTATGTCCATTCAATTTAATGAATTCGGTACAGACTATGATGCCATTTACATAACTGATGGACCACAATTTCTTTGGAATACAACTAATATTGACTGAACCTAAAGAAAATAGGGCCAATATATATATTTTTTTATAAAGCATTTTGCTATAAAAAAAAACAATCAATACAGCACAGATGCTATCAAACATTTATAAAAATAGTTGGACATAGAGGACATCTCTTAGCTATCAAAGTCTAGAATGTAAGCTCTCCGGGGCAGGGTCCTCTTCTCCTCCCGTGTCACTGTGTGTAGCTATCTGTCATTTGCTATCCCTATTTATTGTACAGAGCTGTGTAATATGTTGGAGCTGTATAAATCCTGTTTATTAATAATAATAGAATAAGAACACTCCAACATTCAAGATAAAGCCAAAAAAAAAAAAAAAAAAAAAAAAAAACCAGTATTGTGCATTCATGTATCAAAACACTGTCTCCAAAATAAAAACAACTATCAAAAAAAAAAAAAAAAAATTTGAATGTCATACACACACACACACAACAGATGATCTTTCCTGTCCATCTCATCCATAAAATTGCCTAAACCCACCAAGTAGATAAAATAACAGTAGGCTGGATATTTATTTTTGTGCACAACTAACACAAACTAGTCACAGCCATAAACACAGGTTTGCTTTACCGGGTAACAAAAGAACATGCAGCCTGCAAGGATGCTTTATTGTACTTGTCAGACTTGGAAGAATAGTGAGAATTGAGGTCTGTGAAACAAAAGTACAAAGCAAAAAAGCCTTAACATTAAGCCTATTGTTAAAACTCCACCTAAGCAAAAGGGTTAAGCTCCAGTGTGCATTGTATAATTACACAAGACAGCTCTCTGCAATACAAAATATACACCATGGACACCCTATGATGTGTCTAAGGCATGCATTTTGAACATTTAAGGGTTAATGGGAAGGTATATAATACCAATAAAGCATCATAAAGAAAACTTCCTGACCAGTAGAACCCGACAATATATTTGGTTTAAAACAATGTTGTAACTCTTTCTAATCTAACACTTTTCAGTGTGCAACCGTATCAGTTAAGATTTGTGTTGTGTTAAAATAACATTAGAGGGGCAAGGATAATAAAAAGGCTTTAAATCTAAAAGATCTCATTTCTGGTCAATATATTGATTCAGTGGCTGTTGCCTGGATTTATTTTGGCAATAGCGTTGTTAAAAAAAAGTTGCACTAGATATGACAGCAACCACAGCATTAACTGAAGCCTGAGCAGATAGCTATTTCCTTTCTAAAAGAGGGCAAACCCAACAAAGTATTATTAAGGTCAGCAAAAGATAGAAACCTGTGCGATGTGTTAGGAGCAAGGCAAGATGTGCATCCTTTGCCATCACAACAAGGGTCTTCTGTTAGCACTCACCATAGGAGGTCTGTGGCTAGCGTCGGCTTTAAATACAGTGCCCCATTAGGTAGCAGAACTTGCTGAAGTTAAAATGTAACACAGCGCCCCCTTATGATAGCAAGAGAAACAGCAAATCTGGTTTACACCAGGTCTAAACTCTAGAGAAGCTCCAAAACTGAAAATGAAAACAATTTACCAGGACTAAAAAAATAACAAAGATGAAAACTGACATCATCTGCAAAATGTTAATGTTTTCTTGAGAAGGTTAAACATATCTGAAACCTGCCTCTGCTATAGTTACACAAATTCAGCAACATTCACATTGACTTACGGTTATAAAAGCATATCATTTAGGCATTATTAGCTTCAAAAGTAACATCGTAATCCAAAACCGTATCAAAGACTAACATGCAACCGTCATCCTTGCCTACATATTGAGCAAGCAAGCATTTGAAAATTGGAAGGTCAATTTTAATCACCAACTTTAAAATAACAGCCCAATCCAAACCTTGTTGAAAACCAACATGTAACAACTACCATTAGACAAGTATTTTAACCTGTGATCAATACTAACCAGCTATATTACCAGCCCAATCCAAGCCTCGTTATAGAACAACCATAACCACCGCATACTTATGGACCAGGCAAGCATTTTAACTTGTGATCAATTCTTATCAGAAATAGCAACTATAAACTCACAGCCCAATCTAAACCTTGTTTAATACCCACATGTAACCATATTCATTGCACATATGGACCAGACAAACAATTTAACTTGTGATCATTTCTTACCAGCCATACTCACTATAAACCCAAAGCCCAATCTAAACTTTGTTAAATACCAACATGTAACCATAATCATTGCAAAGCAACCATAACCATCGCATACTTATGGACCAGGCAAACAATTTAACTTGTGATCATTTCTTACCAGCCATACTCACAATAAACCCAAAGCCCAAACTAAGCCCTATTACAGAACTACATGTAACCATAATCACTGCATACTTATGGATCAGGCAAGTATTTTAACATGTGATCAATTCTAACTGAGGAATTCACCTGCTGCTTATGTGATGAAAGCTTTAAAGCTGCATAAAAAAAAAACATTAATGGGGAAAAAAATGTGATTACGCTCTAGAATCTAGCTCTCAAACTCAAGCTTCACATTAGACACAACAAAGTAGAGTAATAACAGTTTGAAATAATAATTCTTTAGCATTATGTTTCCCTACTCCTAGTTTATTCTCAAGATCAGCCAAGAATTTCTTGTGTCTCAACTTAGCCAGCATTCCTACAGGTCATTTTTATTAAGCAAAACTGCATCCCCCCTACAGGTTGCTTAATATATCGGCAAAGACTATAAAAAAATAGGAGATACAGAGGATCGGAGCATAGAGCCCAACAACGCATATATCAATAATGGAAACACAACTCAAGTCAGGATAAAAGGGTTAAGAAAACAGATCCCTACAATAGCGGCTAGTCCTATTGTGTGGGCTAACCCAGGAATGTTTTTGTCTGTTGCAAAGTAGAAGCCAGTTATACAGTGTGAGGGTCACAGGGATAAAAACAGACCTGTACAAAGCCCCAAATAAACCTTAGCTTTTCTCTATGAGGTCACTCAAGAGTGGGGGTGAAAAAAAAGCAAATCCTTCCTCTCTGGCACTTTAAAATACCTTGACATAGCTTTAAAAGTAAACACCTGCATTGCTTATCCATCAGTGTATCAGATAATACAAGGTAATTGATCACTGATTGTAAAAAGGAGCTGTCTGCAATGCAAGCTTTAAACAGCAAGAAGAGGGGAGGGAAAGAAAAAAACAGTGTTACACATAATTTATGAAGTGTTAAAATATGGGCTACAGTTCAGCTCTATCCATAACAGAATTCTATTTCTGCTATCTTTTATAGATGTGTAAGCATTTTAGTGGAAGAATCTGTTGATTCCTTGTGAAAAAAAAAAATTAAACATCACAAGAAGAGTCTAAAGAGACAAAAACACCATAACACCAAATCACCAGGCAACTTAAAATATTATGATAAAGCTCCAAAAATATTAGGGATTGCACCTTCCAAAAAGAAAAAAAGAGTGGTGAATTCAACTCTGCAGAGAAGCCGATTTCACATTTTTCTTTTTACTTGATAGTTTGTTTTTCTTTAGCCCAGGGGGGAGGAAAAAAAAAAAAAAAAAAAAAAAAGACACCCATTGACAGGGTTTCTTTTGATGACTTGCAAGGGTTAATTAGTCAACTATTAAATCTCTTTTATCAGTTGTGTATTGCTCAGCTCCATTTAAATCCTAAGCAGAACTAGTTTTTTGGGGAAAAGAAAATCATACATGTTGATTCCACACAAAAAAAACAAATCAATGTTAGCAGTCAGCAATAATGATAAGAGCAATGGGTGATTAACCCTTTAATTCCAAGGAAGGCAAGGAAAAAAAACACAAGTAAAACATGACAAAGCTAAGAATCAAACAAAAAAAAACTTACAATATGTTAAAATGAAGTGACTGGCGACCCAAGCCAGAAAACTAAATCCTGCTCTGTCACATAATCTGCTTCTATTCCACACAACAGTGGCTCAGAAGGCATTTTCAGACCTGTCTGGCTACAACAAGAAATGAATATTTGAATATTAAGTACGCTACAGCATCCACAGCTAAATCTAGCCTGCCTGGACAATTTACACAAATACAGCTTGTAATAAGTCAAAAGAAATAAAAATCTAAAACAAATAGATGATCTGGGAAGAGGGGAAATGAAAGCCTGGGATGAGTTGATGATTAAATAATAACCAATGGAGAAGAGGGGGGTTAGGAATACAGAGAAGGGGCTGAGGATAGAGAACTGATAGAAAGTGGGAGATATAGGCAAAAATCACTATAGGGAACAAAGGCTGAGCAGACAAGAATAGGCTAAAATTCAACAGATGAATACAAAGACAGACAGGGAGGGAATGGACTATATTGATGGCACAGTCTACAGATTAAGCACTATTATCCATTCCTGCCATGCAATCCTGTAAGTGCAATAGGGCACAATGTCCCTATCCTTGGATTTTTTGGAATCCAGTCGGAATATTTGCACTTTTTGTGTTAAGCAGACATAAACAAGTCATAATTATGCATGCCACATTTCCCTGTCCCCTATCTCACACCAATGGCAAAGCAGGCAGAATGAATGTAAATGGGAGTCTGGATGCAGTGCCTAGGGAGAAGACATGGATGGGGGGGGTTGTTTTGATGCTGGCCAGACTTAGTGATCCTATGCATGGAATATCTCCCATTTATCTGCCACACAATGGATCATCACACATTAGTATTCCAAGCCCATACCTAAGCCAAGCACGCCACTCACCTGCATTAATCACCCATAATATTCGCCATACTATGCCTAAGAATGGAGGGATGCACAGTGCATGCTGAACAGGATGGAGAGGGATCTGTTAGGATTTCCTAGGAAGCAATGCTGCTAACATTACAAACATCAACTTAAGCAGACAGGCTGTCTCGTCCATCCGCAGCAAGTTTTGCAAGGCGATGTGTCTTTTGAAGTTTGCTGGAAGTCTCCCTGCGCAATTGTCGGGATTAACTTTGTGCCGGTGACACGGAGACATTTGCCATGAATGAACCTAGGGCTGATATTGGGGGTGTCACATGCTGATGGGGTGACATGGAAGAGAAGGGGGTAACACTCTCCATCCTCCTGCATCTCACACAAAAGCCAATCACAGTCATCTCTGCTATAGAAATGTGAAGTTAGTGGAAGGGATGAAGACTTTTCTTTTTTTATATTTGTTTCTCTGTGTTTGTCAGGAGGTGCACTTACCTGTGGAGGGGTTGTGTAGTCCCCCTGTGTCTGCAGGCATGTAGGTGAGTGGGGATGGTGCAGTTAAAGCAGCAGTCTGATCCAGCAGTTCGCAGTGCCCGCTCTCATGCTCACTAACTCCTCTCTCCTTTAAGGTTAGCAAATCAACACAGTCTGTGACGTCAGACCGGCTCCTGGAGCACATGCCTCCCTCCTCCCATGCTGGAGCAGCCCAGCCGCCATGTTTAGTGCTGGCAGGAGGGGGAGTTCTGCGTGTCCCGGTAATTCTAGGGTTGTGCAGACGTTGTAGCTGGGCGGCTGCATTGATTTCCATGCACTTGTCACATGCAGGATCTGCTGCTTCTAGAGCACGCACCCTCAAAAACTAATTGCGGCAGAATATATGGTTTGTGGTAAATGAAAAAGAGAACTTGTTGATAATGTCAGAGACATAGAGCTGTGCCCACCACTCATAGAGATAATATTCCTCCAGCCGCTCTCTCTGGTGACCTACTAATGACTTTCTCACTCATAACCTCATCGCACGCACGGTTACAAGACTTCTAGAGCTGCCCCCGACTCTCTTGAATGGTCTTCCTCGTACAATTTGGCTTGCTCCTACTTTCTGCTCATTTATTATTATTATTATTATTATTAATAAACAGGATTTATATAGCGCCAACATATTACGCAGCGCTGTACATTGAATAGGGATAACGTTTATAATATTTATAACGTCCTGAGTGGTGAGCCTGAGTGTGAATTGAGGTAAAAATAATCTGCTGAAAGCGGTAACCCCGAGTCACATTCGGGGTAACTAAAAAAGTAAAAATCAAACACCTGGTCCCATCGGCGTCCTCCAGGCTCCTGCCATCCTCTGGCCACATCCTCGATCTGTCCCCCGGCGAGTGCGCTAACGTTCCCGGTGACGTCGATGCGTGTGGCCATCGATAGGGGCGTGGCGGGAATTTCAAGTTATTTTGTATGGTATTCAATACACTGGATTTATATGTCTAAAAGCAGTACGTTGTCTTTCATGAAAATGTATTTTACAGAATAATATTTATTTAATTAATTAATTTAATATTTTTTTCAATTTATTTCATTTTATTATTTTGATGTGATTTTGTGTTTCAAACTTTATTATACTCATAGTATTATAATATACTGTAAAATACTTTTTCATGAAAGACAATGTACTGTTTTAGTCATATAAATCCGGACAGAAATGAACCACCCAGGAGGGTAAAAGAGCAATCAAAACCCATTTTCATCAGCTTGCCTACCCGTCTTTTTCTGTCTTTTGAAACCGTCACTACTTCCCACCACTACATATCTCCCCTCCTATTGTGTGATACTTCCCCCACCTCCTAGACTGTAAGCTCTTCGGGGCAGGTTCTATTCCTCCTCCTGTGTCACTCTCTGTATTCATCTGTCATTTGCAACCCCTATTTAATGTACAGCGCTTTGTAATATGTTCGCGCTATATAAATCCTGTTTATTAACTCCCCTATCAATAATCCTGAGTGTGACTCGGGGTGGATTTTACCTGCAAAAAGTGGCAAACACTTGCTACGATCACCTTGGGATCACCTTGCTCCGTTGCCGTCCCCCAGCGTCCTGATGGTCCCCTCAGGTTTTGGGGACACGTCCTCCTCCTCCGCTCTTCAGTCGCTATCCCCAGGGTTTCCCGTTGACGTCGGTGCATGCGTCGGCGCGGGCAGGAGGATCCGTGGGAAATTCAAATAATTTTGTAATGGATTCAATACAAAATAGCTGGATTGAGCCTAATACAAAGAAATCTTCATATAATATACATATAATTATTTTATATATATTATACATGCTATTGTACAGTTATATTACATGTTTCACTATTTTCTTTATTTTATTTTAAGATTTGTGGGCTTTTTATTTAAAGTTTATTATTAAATTTATTAAATATTGGACATATTTTGGTGAGTTGTGCCTAGAAATTATAGCCTACAATGTAAAATACATTTCCATGCAAAAAAATGTAATAATATTAATAATGACATTTAGACTTTAGAATGATCAGACTTTACATTGTAGGTGTAAAAGGGTGGCAGGAGGATGAGTAGTTACGCAAAGGACACAAAGAAGAGCTGATACCTCTAAGATTATGAAAAGTTTGCGCGCTGTCAGCCCAGAATAAATGCATGTTTATGACAGATTCAGAAGAGATTTGTACTTTCAGAGGTATTTGTATTGTATATGTTGTATTGTAAGCTCTTTTGTTCAGGCCCTCTCTTCCTCCTGTGTCATTGTTTGTATCTGTCTGTCTTTTGCAATCCCTATTTAATGTACAGCGCTGTGTAACATGTTGGCGCTATATAAATATTGTTTAATATCAATAGCTCATATTTCATAGCACTGTATAAAGTCCATAGTCATATCATTAACTGTGCCCTAGAGGGGCTCACAATGTAACGTCCCTACTATATTATTATTACACAATATTTATATAGCACAGACATTTTGAGGGGAAGCCAATTACCTATCTAAATGTTTTGGGATGTGGAAATTAGGAAATATTACAAACCCACGCAAACACAGGGAGAACATATAAACTCTATGCGGGTAGTGTGCTGTCTGAGATCTGAAACCCATGACCCAGTGCTGCAAAGGCAAGAACACTAACCACCGAGCTAACCATGCTGCCCATTACCAAAAATTGCTCTGAAGTATATTTGTGGGGAACCTTTTTTTTAAGAGCTTTGAATAGAATGGGAAGCTGTTGATCTTTTGTTTAATTTTTATTGCTGTCTGTGTACCCATTGGGAAGAGGAACTGATTGTACTGTGCACAGAAAATTTTAGAGTTGTCCCCAGAACAATAAAAGTGATGGGTGATCTTTCAGGGTGACAACATTTTGGGGCAATTTCCTGTAACTTGTGTTGCCTGGTGCATTGGGTAGCCAATGTACCCAATGATACACAGACAGCGATAAATAAATGACCTGGCAGAGGTTTAAACCTTTCACTAAAAATATACCTTAAGATGGGCGGGTATAGCAGGGGTAATGCCCAGGAGGTTAGGAAGGGGACCCCACAACTCTCACAGTGAGTTACAGATTGTCCTGCACTGATGGAGACAATGCTGGAACTTGTAGTTCTACAGAAGCTGGAGAGCCTGTGCATAGTTGTCACCATTTTTGGGAACATCTCTGGGAGATCACCTTTACTTTATAGGTGCGATTTGTGTGACAGCTTGCATGACATTCGCTATGTGATGGGACATTGTGTGGATTGATGGGGGAGAGGCACATTGTCTGGACTGTCCTGCAATAAGAGATACACAGTGCAATGATCCTACTGGTTTTCTGAATTAATACAGGAAGCCATCTTCCTGGACAAGAATGCCACCTTTTGTGACAAGTTTGAAGTCTCTGCATGGGGGGTACAATTCTGCCAAAACAGGGATACTTGGAAGCTATGGCAATGGATATTTGGGGATTGTAGGAGCAGGAGGTCATGTCTTGGTCCTGTGCCAACTTCTCTGAAGACTGCACTATGTCAATATGCTGCTGGGTTTGGTAAAACTGGCAGACTGTCTTGGAGAGAGAAAGGCATTTGGCAACTATGCCACTAGTCTTATAAAGATGGTGGGCATAAGATGGCATCTCCTTGGGCAGGTGTGTCACATGCAGTAAGAAGTAAAATGATGTTTTTTGCAGGATGGGCTCTTCAGTGAAGTCCTAAAAGAAGGGGGGGAGGGGGGGGGGGGGGGGGGGGGGATTTGGAAATGGGGGGACACATGACAATTATGGAACTGGGTTCTTAGAGATCACAGGGACTGCGGGTCACATCATTAGAAAACCATGAAACCTTTTGCTGCCAGAAAATCCAACACTGGATTCATAGACCTAGTAGATAGAAGACCTTGTCGCCTCAAGGCAATCAATATGATGGGTCAAAGGCAAGCAAATCTGTTTAAGGCTTGCAGTGGGCAGATCATGCAAGACAAATCTGGAGTATTAAGGTCTTGGTATCACACACATAGGATATGATAGAAAATGTATGAAGATGCTGAGCCAAGAAAAACATGGAGGCTACCATTGATGGCCTTATGCCGGTTACTTGGCTGTCTCTAGTTTTATTACTTTGAATTAGATGAACCAGCAACACACATGGTGTCAGTGATATCACAATGGATCTACATAGCTGTTGTGCGCCAGTAATTGAAACTGAAGCAATTTTATCAATAGCAGCCAGGTAGCATTTTTCTTAACACCTGCTTCTATTAAAGTACATTTTTAAGGGGGGGAGGACCATTGCACCAGATAGAATGTTAGCCAAGTCATCATTGTATTGTGAACATAAAGCATATAATATAAATAAAATATTTGATATAACACTTGTTTTTATGATGGATGTTTATTTTAGAAACAGGCTTGTTGATCAACAAATCAGTATTAGCTAAACATAACAGGCATTCACTGGAGAAAGTTCAAGTGAATCAATCACTTTTATGATCACATTTATGGTTGTCAATAACTTGTATGAAAGTTATGGAGGACAATGATCACAGGCAGCTGTAGGTAAATGTTGGCCCATTGTTGTGCTATTTATCCTCATGAGGCTTAATAGGAAAACTAACATGTCATAATCATAAGTTTTGCTTCAATATAAAGATATTACCCAAAATTACAAAGCATGTCAGCACATTTAACAGTGCTGCAACCCAGATTCATTGCTAAGGTGTATTCAGAATAAATAGCACACCAACAAATTACTGGACATTGCAATGTGAATGGGTCAATACATTTTTCAGATGAGTTAAAGGACCTGGAAGAAAACCCATTCTACTAATAGAAATTCTCCCAGGATCACAACTCTGCAAGGAAAACACTCTAATAATGCCCCACACAATTTTATTTGTATAATATATATTCTCTGATTTACCATTTCTGATATCCTGTCCTCTAATAAGTCATCAATCGTGTATTGCTCAAAGTAGATATTCAGACTCTGGATTTGATTCTGGCAGTGCAAATAATCTGATGATAGTTGGAGACAACAATGTTTTTTTTTTCTGACATTTACTTTCAGAAGGATAGTTGTCTTGAATGACTAACCTGTCTTGGATGTCCAAATCATTGGACCCCGGGGACAGCGGTTGCACTATTCTCCTTTTAAATGTCTAACTGGGTGCAGTGATGTATGGTTTTATATAACATTCCTTCAGGACTGAATTTCAAAGCCATCTCCATTTCATTTTAATCAACTATAAAAGTGTGTGTGTTTATCTTTACTGTGTGAAGTGTTAAAACTTTTATGTTTTCTTGATGCTGTAATGTGTAATGCAAATGAGACTTGCCCTGACTATTCCCCCAATGAACTGAGTTAGCAAGATTTTCTGACAGCTGCTGTAAACAGGGAAATTGCCATAAGTATTTGGATAGAAAATAAGTGTTGTCATTTTTTTAATAATAAGATTAGCTTTAATTCCCCTTGATAATGTCTACCAGGTTCACATCTATTTCTTTGGGGCTGTTCTTTTTTTTTTATAAAGTTTTTTTTTTAATCCTCTTTAAATGGTGGTGCAAAACACCAGGTATATGGGCTTGTATCCCCATAGTTTACAAATAGAAGCTGTGTGGTTACTATAAAATCAGCGCTAATGACCATAGTGTTTTCTAGGGAATTAAGTTAATGAAGAGCAATAAAAGGCAACAAGTGATGAAGTTTAAAACTTTATTCTTTTCTCATGTATTCTGTGTAAACTAATGCAGGCAGATTACAGTGAGCACTTCACATGTGCAATGACGTGGAAAGGGTGATTTTAGGGTTTTTTTCCCTCTCCCCAATGTATTGCAATTACAATTCCAACTACCAAGGCAAGTATGGATTTGGCTGGTGGCTGTGAAGAACTTCTATGTATACACGCCTATGAAGCTACGTATACACGCTTCTGTGGTACCCTAGATTTCCTCCAGAAGTTGCTTGGGGTTCCTTGAGCAATGAGAATTTGGATCTCTCAGGTCATTTTAACTGTCACATATGACTATTTAGCTATCTGTAAGGGTGACATTCTCCCCACTGGCCAGCAATGTAAAAGACATTCTTCCCATTAACCCCCACACTAATGTACTGTAACCTGTAGATATAGTAATTATAGTAGGGGTTCCCCTAGACCTAAAATTTATTTCAAGGGTTCCTAAAAAGGTCAAGAAAAATGATTAGGCATGGGTACAGTGGTCTCTAAATGTTGTTCTTTAAATCGCCCTGACAGATTGATGAATATCGAGCCAGGATGAGCACAGTAGAGTGCAACTCGTTTATTCTACTGTTTCTAGAAATGATTACAAAACATAATTCCCAGTGACAGAAATCGGATGTCTATCAGAGAGATTTAATGAGATGAGATTTAATGCAGATAAATCTTGTTTCCTGTGTATGGAAGAGCAAGGAGGTAAGGGGTTGCTAAAATACTAATTTACCAACAAAAAGCAGGTGTAAGGAGTCAACCCTTACAGCAATGCCTGGATAAAACATTGAAGCTCCTAGATACGAACAGGGCTTCTCTGCTCGCTCAGGGCTTCCCTGCTCGCTCGTGTGCAGGATAGAGGCTTGATGGGGGGGGGGGAGGGGGCAGTTCGCATGACTTGCAGAAGAAATCTTTTGCTGTTCTGCAAGCTCTTGTAACTCTTTAATGACCAAGACAAACTGTGCAGTTGTTTCTTTTTGCATATCAAAGCACAGCTTGCTCCAGAAGTTAATAAATGTCTAGGTATTTAGGACATTGTGGAATATTTCGATACTTGGAGCACCAAGCTGGTTATTAAGATTGGGTCCTTTACAGGACATTAAAGGTACCGGCTTTATGCTGATACTGATACTTCACCCCTGAAGATACCTGCTCATATTCAACATGTACAGAACTGGTACCACTAGGGGAGAATTTTCTTTCATTTAAATGCAATAAATGTGAGAAGTGGAACCAGCTGACCAGGTTAGATAGTCATTCATTGAAAGCTATCCAAGATTCAATCTGATCCTGAACATAATTTAATCATCTCTATTAATAAGGATTCTGAGAACAGAAGACTATATTCTGTAGAGAGGAACATATTTATACAAAAAGGGCCAAGTGTCTGACAAGATATAGATGAAGCTCTTTTTCTCTTCCGTAATTTTTGTTTTTTATATTATAGGAAATGACAAACAATGTTGTAAATGAAGTTTATGTCTTTCTTCACTTTGATAGATGACATGACAGTGTTGATAATGAAATGTTTGAAAGATAATAAAGATCTTCTACACAGTTCTTTCACTGGAAAATACAATGTATATGTTGATTTGCCTGGTCTCTGATGTTTTATTTTCCAACCAAAACAGAAGGTCTACCTTGGTAATATTAAGATGCTTAGGAAATATTAAAATGTATGGAGAGTTGTGACAATTGTTGATGTGTTGCCCTCTGTTGTATTTGTACTTTGCAGCGCTATTTATAATGATAGCATCACTGTGGCCCTGATTTATGAAAGCTTTCCAAGGCTGGAAAGAATACACTTTCAGAAGTGAAGCTGTGTGATCCAGAAAACATGGAATGGATGTTTAAAAATCATTTGCTATTAAATGTTTTGAATCCTGGACCAGATCCATTTCAGGTTTGCTAGATCACCCAGCCTAACTGATGAATGTGTATTCTCTCCAGCCTGGGAGAGCTTTCATAAATCAGGGCCAATATGTGCATAATGTAAAATGTTCATTCAGTGGAAACCTTGGTATAGAAGATTTAAAAAAAATGATACCTGATACCAAAAGACACAAATAAATTGACAAAACTACCTACCAATGTATAATTCTTCCTTGATGTAAACATTGAGCTGTTGTCGTGTTCCCACAAGCAAAAGAAAAAAAACACATGTAGTGGGAAAAAATGTAAATTTGCTGACATCTTTCAATACTTTCTAAATTGCTCATCTGGAACAAGTAGTCATATACTTTCATGTAAATGTTAATATACCTCATTGATTTTTTTAACATATTTTTAACAGGCAAACATTAGATTTTCATTCAAAAAGATAACGGTACTTTAATAAAACATAGGAATTTGAGCTTCTTAATAGTTCATTCAACAAAAATATCAGTATACTGTGAAAAAAGTAAGCATACCCTCGGCTTTAGGATCCCATATTATCTGATTACATTTTACCTCTTTCTAATATGTTTTTCAAATCTACTGGGTTTTCTTCAATGAACTTCCTCTTTCAAACCACCCTACAACATTTCAATGGGATTCAGATCAGGGCTTTGTTAGGCCAGTCCATAACCATCCATTTCTACCTTTCGAACCATTATTTCAGAAAATTGCTAGTGTGCTTCAGGTGATTATCATGTTGAATGATCTATTCCCAGTTTAGCTTCAACTTCTGGGCAGATGGCCTCATATTCTCATTCACCACTTTTTGATATGCTGCAGAATGTATGGACTCAATGGGTCTGATTTATTAAAGCTCTCCAAGGCTGGAGAGGATACACTTTCATCAGTAAAGCTGGGTGATCCAGCAAACCTGGAATGGATTTCTTCAAAGTCATTCGCTATTTGCTAGCAAATGTTTTGAATCCTGGAGAGATCCATTCCAGGTTTGCTGGATCACCCAGCTTCTCTGATGAAAGTGTATCCTCTCCAGCCTTGGAGATCTTTAATAAATCAAGGCCAATGACTGCAAGCTGCCAAGGCCATAAAGCACTAAAGCAACCTCAACACATGCTGTTTCCTGTCTAGCATGACTTTTTGCATTAGTTTATGGTGGAAACTTACCCCCCAAAAAAACTTGCGCTGAAGCCCTATGTTATAGTTACAACATGTTTAAGTTGACTCTATAGTTATCATATCCACAGCATTGCTACTTTTTGCACATACATGTATCACCTTCTGACTGAAGTAGTCCATATGCTGTCACTCAGTGATACATGCCAGGTGTTGTCATTTGTATACGGGCTTCCAGCAGTGGGGGGACAAAGGGAACGTCTGTACTGGGCCCCATTAAACAGAGCTTGAAGGAAAGGGGGCCCAGAAATTACTGGTGGCCATCCTGTCTTTAACCATTATCAACAGCTAGAACTCTATCTACCCACAAGGTGAAATAGCGCCATGTTTGTTCAGTTGGTGCCTGTTATTTATGTTTGAGAAAAATGTTATTTTTGTAGAATAACTGCACATTTTTACAAAATATTTATTTCTATTGTATAAGCTAAACACAATGTCAATATACTCTGGTGTACCTGTCCATACATATTGTATGTATGCAATGTTTATGTACATTGTTGGGCATCTGCCTTAGCTATTAGGTAATTATCACAGCTATATGCCTATATGCCCTCCCCCCAAGCTCACACTTCTAGCCGAGCAAATCCCACAGCAGTCCACCTGCACCACACCTAATAAAGTCCCATTACAACATCTGGTAGATGATTAAGAGGGATCCTTTAATGCCGCAGAAATGAAGGGTGCTGGGGCATCACACACAGGGTGTATAACATACAGTTATTTCTGAAGACAACTTCTCTAGCTACAAGGTGATTTTTGGAGCAAAGAACAATTATGACCAACATAAATCCCTATACAAAATAACAATGCATACTGTATAAAATAGGTTTCTTTTAGATCTTGGCTGATTGCCAAATTGGCAAGAACAAAAAATATTCAGTTAAATATTTATTAGAGTCATGTTAACTGAACTTAGCTCTTTTAGTACACAGCTGATAGCAGTTGCTTGCCAATTGCTCACCTCCACTACTAGAGTTGGTAAACACTGGTAATGAACATATTTATTGACTGGCTACACATTGTGTATTTTCAAGAGTTCGTAAATGCTGCTTACCTGGCCAGCCAAGTGGTCAACAAGATAAACTTTGGTTTGGCTTCAGACAAAGTAGAATATTTGCCTCAGTTCAGTTGGCCATTATTTAAACAGAACAGACATGTTTGAACAGCACTATGACCCACATTTATTACTTGGTCATCGCAATTGACAATAGGTTATGTTCACTGTTGTATTCAACACTGGTTATGTAGCTTTCCTTTAAAGGGAAACATAGTCCACTGACACCAGAGACTGTTGATCAAGGGAACGTCTAATTGCTTCATGGGATCAGGGAGGATTTTTAGTTTTTCTCAGGATCAACTATGTATATCTGGTTTTATATGGCATATTCTGGTTTCTAGTATGTTCTATTGAACATTTTTCAACCCGACTAATTATGTAACTATAGTACTTTTTTGTTCTATATATATATATTTTAACTGACTTTTTGATTTGTATTAAAAAATGCTTTGTACACTTCTGGTCTTGTCACTCTGGTTCTGATTCTGTCTCAGAAATTATCATTTTGATTTCAGTAGAGAGTAGTCACTAATAACATAAAAGATGATGCAAATTTTGGAGCTATTGCCAGTCCCCACCCACTCTTCTACTTGCTCTTTCAAGAACAATTTTTGTATCATTTTATCTGGAACTACTCATACTGACCATTAGTCATGATTGAGTGAAACTTTCGTCACTGACATAATATAGATTTGTTTTCCATTCTCTTTTTGTCTTTCCGTTAGATGACCTTTAAAACGCTATCATTTATTTCATCAATGAAGAGAAAGTTTCTAGGCCCATTGGTTGCTATATTATGCTTGTCTAGTGACTAGAACAAGTTGCCTAGCCTTAAAAAGTTTCTTTTTAAGGCTAGGCAACTTTTGCCTAGCCTTAAAAAAAAGCCTAGGTTTTTCTAGGAGATGGGCTGGTCTGTCTTACTAGAAAATATTTTGTTTTTTCTGGTAAATGATAACTGTTACTAGACTTTTATTATCTGTTAGGTATTTTATATTTGCTTTAGTATGCAATCATGAAGAGAACAAACTAACATTAAGGTCATGTGCCATAGTAATTAATTATAAGGGCAATACCACTTACAGTTTTCTTTTAGCCCCCTACAAACTAAATAGCTCCTAACAGCTTCATGTGATTGGCTACAATGCTGCACTGCTCCTAAATTCAGAGCAGAGTTGCCACTTTCACTAAGGCTGGTTTCTGGATTGCACTATATGTACTGCTAAAACCCTCCCACTGTGAAGTGCAGTGTCTGGGAGGAGAATGTGTGAGACACAAATGAAATTCAGAAAACAAAAGGATAATTTTTGGTTAATTTTGAAGACTTGTGTTTCACATAAAAACTGGATTTAGTATTTGTTTAGACTTTCATACAAAATCCTTTAGTTGCCCTTTACCTAGATACAACCGAAATGAAATTTGTATGAAAGTCACATCCAAATATCAAACGATCCCTGTTCTTGTATTTCTGTATTCTAAGTTTATCTGCAAAAAAGGATGTCTACAAAATAATGAAAAACAGCAATGTGTTTTATTTGTTTAATTTGCACATCCAGATTGATAATCACCTGCAAATGTGTCACAGTCTCATTAAAATAATATTTTACGCTTCGAATCAGGACTGTGAAATACTTGTTTACCCTGCTGGCTATTGTTTTATACTTAATTCTGAGCGCTGGTCGTTTTGAGTGCTCTTATAATGTGGAAATTTGCAACATGATTTGAAATGCTGATCAGCGTCTAGATCTAAAGGACTAATGTTTACAGCTAATGCCGACTGTCTTCTCATCTTTTCATGGGGCTCAAATCAGCAGCATCCATTTTTAATCTGTTTAAATTGAGATATAAAATTTGAATTCCAATCACTTGATTTTTACATTCCGGTGCTATTGTACTGAACATCTATGTATTAGAGTCGGCTTCCCCTGTTAAAGGGGAACACCTTTTATATTGCTGTTCAACCCTTTGCTGGGCTTATCCTATCATCAGTGCAGGTGGTTTGTCCTCCAATGAGTCGAGTTTGGCTGTTAAATTTATTTATAATAATGTTTTATTTACAGGTACTTTTCAGTAACATTGCATAGTGAGAATTAATGTCATGTGTCAATTGGTGGAAAGGTAACCAGTCATATCTGGTCTCTCTCTATTTAAATTGCAAGTATGAGACTAAGGGAGAGACATGGCATACTTTTTTGGGGACACTCATTTCACATTTTAAAAGCCCCCATTACCAATGTAAAATAGAAGCACAAAACTCTATTATTCTAAATGCTTTGTGTTTAAATGTTTTTCCATTTCTATATACAATTTTACCTAATTTGCAATTTAAGAGTGGTCCTTGGGCCTAGGGAACCCCTGGTATAATTGCTATATCCACAGCTTACAATACATTAGTGTGGTGGTCAGTAGGTAGAATACCTACTACCTACCTTACATTGCTGGTCATTGGGAAGAATGCCACCCTTATTGATAGCCAAAAAGATCACTGACCTGAAAAGGTCCCATGTCACCAGTCCCTCCGATATCCACCCCAGCCAACTACGATCACCCCTTCCCCCAAACCCATTTTGAAGAAATTGGCTGGGGTCAGCCGTTTATTAACAACTTTTTATATAAAACATTACAAACTTGTTACAATATAAACAATTTTAACAACCTAATTATTACTTATCCTTTAACATACCTAAACACCCTGATAAGTTGCAGATCCGGGAAAGGCACCTTCCAGCAAAAACCAACACACCACTGAAGACCAACAGGTTGAAATTTTTGGCCCCCAGGCGCACTGCCTTGATATAAATCTTAGACCAAGCTCCTCACTGTCCAATAGTTACCACAAAACCTGCCTTCACCATGGACACCATTTGACTGATGAACTTTTACCAAACTTTCATCATCAATCAGACCCTGTTTTCCCCAGACCCCAACCGCCCCAACCAAAACTTACAGCAGACAAACTCCCCCCAAGTCCAGGGCTTTTTAACTCCTCCACCATCTCTCCACCCCTAATGATCACCCCACCATAACCGACACCCTTCTCTTCCTGCCTTACATGACTGGTTCCCATTAGCACCCAGTCATGCGGCCCCTGCTCCTATGCTATCTTTTTATTCTTGTCGGCCCGCGGCCTGCCTTTCCTCAAGGAACCTCTAGCTCCCTCTGCAGGAACCATAATGTTCCCCTAATTTTCCATTAAGAAGCACTGCTAGAGAGCAGCACTTGAATCTATTGGGACTGCTGACATTACATTGGTACCAGCAGCTGTCTCTGGGTAAGCGGTCACCAACTGCCAGTGGTCCGCAAGAAAATTTTGGTGGTCTGTGGCTCTGGCCGGTGCGCAGGGTCACGCAAAGCACCCTGCTTGGAGGTCGCACCAGCCAGAGCCGCGGACCACATCCTCTGTGCGGATCACAGGTTTAGGGCAGTAGGCGGGTTGTGTCTCTGGACATGGAAGGGAGAGTGGGTGGGTTCTGGAATCATGACGTCATTATGGGGGAAGTTTCCTCCCCTTTGAGTGACACCCGGCTCCCCGCACATGCGTGGTCCGGAGTCGGTAAATGTTGTGTGGGTCTGAAAAGGTTGGTGACCACTGCTCTGGGGTGTATACAGGGGATGCTTTACAGGTATGTAATATGCCTAAAATATGTTACATGCACATATAAGCTTATGGGAAGTTTTTTTTGCTGAAACATATAGTGATAGCATTTTTTGGATTTGTTTCTGTGCACTTTTTTTTAAAGCTGTACATCAGAGCGGTTCTATTAATGGTGAATTAGGATAAATGTGTTCTTTTTGTTCCCCACTCACGTCCTCCTTTAGGAGTTTAGAATTCAAGTAAAGAATGAGGCAAAGAACAGAGAGATGAAAGATGGGTGACCAAATGTCAGGAAATGAATGAAAGAGACCAGAACAAATAGCAATCCTGGAGTGAATACTACCTCAGGCTTTTCAAAAATGCAGCACCTTCACAGAGTATGAGAACAACCCCCCCCCAAATCTAGCATGTAACAATATGCAGTGCAGGTTGGCGGAACAAAAAGAATTACCTATTTTCACAACACATAATTAACAATGTCAATGTTTTTTTTTTTTATTTATTCTGCAATACTAAGCCTCTAATATATTCTTACCTAATATTACGGAGAGTGAAGTACAGGGACTCTAAGCAACCAATCACAATTTACCAATTACTGATGAACTGAAATCTGATTGGTTGCATTTTACACATTTTTTGTACTACCTGATTGAGTAAGCCAGAAGGGTGTGCAATGCTTCACTCCTCACTTACTCATAGCTAAAATGTTAGCACAAAAACGTCATTTGAGCAACTGTTTTTACATTCTCATTGCTAATCTGCTTAATTTGGAGAGCATATGTAAAGCTGAAGTCAGCCAAAAAAAAAAAAAGAAAATAACCTAAATTAAGCTAATGCAGGATGTGAACTTTCTGTTGAAAATATCATATGCTTGTTTTTATTCATTGAAATAGAGCCAGATGACAATGTGTATCGCAAACAATCGCTGTGGGTTTTTACTTTCATATAATTATTTATTTTATTTTTTTTTGGACCTCAGCGCTGCTGGTCTCTATCAGTTTATTTGCTTCTTCTGACTACATGCCTGTGCTCCAGTAATGAATGCAAGGGTGGACAACAATATGGCTTGGCCGCTTATGAGCCCTGATTTAATAAAGCTCTCCAAGGCTGGAGAAAATACACTGTCATCAGTGAACCTGGGTGATCCAGCAAACCTGGATTGGATCTGGTCCAGAATTAAAAACATTTGCTAACAAATAGCAAATTACTTTTAAGAAATTCACCACCTAGCTTCACTGATGAAAGTGTATCCTCGCCAGCCTTGGAGCTTTATTAAATCAGGTCCATAGTCTCAACTGGAAACACAGTATGACAACCCAGGACAGCAAATGGGGAATAGAATGCAGTGTGACCCCCTAACAGGAAATGCCTGAACATAAATCTTAATGTCAGGGTCACTAGTTTTTGCTTTAAGTGAAAGCTACAGAATTAAAAAAAACATTACAATGTTGGTTCCATGATTCCATTATGCAGTTTCTGTACAAATAATAAAGTAGCAGTGGAGGAATGTACAAAGTACAAATGCACTAGCAACCTATTGATCATGAGACTATGAAACAGATCATATAGGGTAGGTGGACCCATTTGCTGTAAAAGGAAGAACTTATTCCGACTGGTGCTTTTACAGAAAAGAGTGCTAGCTTGCACCAGGGGCCTGAGCATGCACTTTCATCAGTGAACCTGAGTTATCCAGCAAACCTGCATTGAATCTGGTCCAGGTATGAAAACATTTGCTAACAAGTAGCAAATTGCAAGTTTGCTGGATTACGCAGCTGCACTAATGAAAGTGTATCTCAGCCAGCCTTGGAGTTTTTTTAATAAATCAGGTCCAAAGTATTGGACTTTGTAATGCCATAGACTTTCTAAACAAATAACCAGGGGCAGACATAGGTTGGTGCAAAATGTTCTTCTGCATGAATGCCCTGGACCCTTCTTAGGCAGGGAGCTCGGCAGGGGTGCCCCAAGCCAGTTCTGCACGGGAGCTCATTGTTGGCTTTGTTCCCCGCTTCAAATGACACCATGCATTTAGGGTATGTGGAGAAAATATCATAACAGGCAGAGTTTTAGTTAAACATTAGTGTTCAGCTTTAAAATGATTGTAATTGGTGAACAGAAATTGTCATTTCCTCTAAGATGACCACATAGGGCTCCTTGAGTTGTAAATATTGAAGCCTGCTACAATTAAGGACCATTCACCAGTCTGTGTCCCTCTCTGACTTAGAATTAGGCTCCACCAATTGTCATCCCCATCCCATCCCCCACCCCAGCATTGAAGAAGGGTATAGAAGAGGCTTTTCTGTTCAATAAAAGTAAACGCGGGCAGCTTGTAGTGACTTCTCTTATTCAGGATTTGACACATTTATAATACACATGTTCAATGTAGGAGAGCCAATTTTGTCACAAATGCATGGAAATATTTTTAATAACTGTATTGCATCTTTTGTGGTTTTTAAATGGTTATGCGTGTGTAGTGTTCTAGGTTTGTGTTTTTGGTATGTTAGATAGACCTGAGGTTTGTGACATTGGTTGGGATTTTAGTGAACACCAAAAAACAATTTTATAAATGTTTGCCTTTATTTCTTCCTACAATAAAAAATACTAGTAACATTTACACATTTTTCTCCTCTACATGACTTTAGCTTTTAAAGTTTAGTTTAAGTGTGATTGGATCTTGGAAGATCATTTTAAATCTGAATACTAACACCGGTTAACTATGGGAAATAAAATGATAACAATACATTCTGAACTTAGAATAGTAACTTTATTCTTTCTTCTTTATTAATATTATTATTATTAATAATTATAATAATAATAAACTGTATTTATATAGCACCAACATATTGCGGAGCGCTGTATATTAAATAGGGGCTGCAAGTGATTGACAGATACAAACAATGACACAGGAGGAGGAGAGGACCCTGCCCAGAAGAGCTTACAATTTTCTTTTCATTTTCTTTCCCACACAATTCATTGTAACTGCAAAAACAACTCCATGCAGCTTGATGCAACTCAGAAATCAAAGTAACTCAAATACATGTGAAAGCAGCTCAAAGGCTCCTGAAAGAATACTGCATTTCACTTGCTTCTGATTCCAATGCACATGGGCCCTGGGAATTTATTAATGGCCCATGGGGTGATCATTGCAGAGAGGGATGATTTACTAAAGTAGTAGCATATGCTAAGTTTGAAAAGTGCATTTTCCCTTTTTTTTAGTAAATATTGGGAAATAAATTTAATTTTTTCTTTGAAAAAGATCCAGTCATATGCAAGAATAATTTTAAGACAAACTTCACCTCAGTTAGTCTTTGCTAAAATATTTTCAATCATCTAATCATGTTCAAGCAACAAATCTGTTTTTTTTTTTCTTACACATGACTGGGTATTCTTTGCAAAGTGAATTTTCACTTAGTTTTAGTAAAATAATCACTTTGCAGTTTTTTCAAGGTCCCTGAAGTCACCGGCACAATTTTATTGATGCATCCACATCAGTAAATTGTGATCAGCAATATATATATATTAAATTGCATAAAGACCAGCAGTTTGTAACTCCTCACTGTTTAACATATAATAATATATAAAATGTATAACAAATATTAATTCTAATTTTATATATATACACACACACACACACACATATATATATATATATATTAGATATACAATAATTGCATTGTTTACATTATTAAATCCAAGATGTATCTGTAGTGTGGTTTGTATGAGTGGTGTGACTGATTTCACAATGTACAGTTCCCATCCAAAAATAATTTATTGTTCCTTGGATATTATTTTCTGTAGGTGGTCATCCCAAAGTAGCACTTGTGACTGCTGAACTGAAATATATAAATATATATACATCATAAACGATAATCCAATATACAAGAGCCATCATTAAAAGTAAAATAATCTAGAAAACAAGTGTTCAATAAAACATCACAAAATAAAAATCACACTTAAAAAAAAAAATACAATGCAAGAATATTACAATTCAATATATTTGTTTTGCAGAACACTTAAAATATTAATCATAATTAATATTTTCTACATGAATAGATTTCTAAGTGTTCTGCAAAACAAATATATATAGAGAAAAAAATATTCAATTTTTTAAGTGTAAGACAAAGTAGTTGGTGAAAAGCCATTGTCCTAATGCAAATACACATTGCACAGGGTGAGATTTTGTGTTCTCAGATGGTTTGTAACTTGGAGATGCTGAATTCCTCTCCACAGCTCGCTCAGTGCTGGACAGCTCAGCGATGCTCCTCTCTGCCAACAACAAACATGGAGGAAAATGCCTTTCACAATCAATGAACCAGAACCAATGCATTCACTTAAGGCTTAAAGCTGTATCCCCTGTTCTTACCCATCCCCCTTTCCTCCCACCATAACACTGTCTATACACTTTCCAGGATTTAAAGAAAAGCCCCCTCTCTATAGTAGATTCCACTTGGAGAGAAATTCCACACATTTTCAAGGCTGATCTCTCAAGTTAGTGCATTGATGTAGAGCTAAAAAGAGAACCCCCCACTCACACGCCCCACACCACCTTTTTTATACTGATCACATCTTGGCTGTGTACAATACAACAGGGGCAGTCCTATGTTAGGGACAGCATTCTATTCATGTCTTCTAGGGGCACTTTAAAAAATAGGATTTTAACTCCTTAAATGTCAAACTTTAGACATATGTCATATCTGTTGTGTAAAAATATTATATTTAACTGTACAAAAAAACAACAAAATGCTCAATAAATGTAAAATGTAAATATATGTTAATGTTTTTTGATGAAAAAGCAATTACACCTTAAAGTAAAAAAGGTAATACTAAAACAATAAAAGTTTATTGTTCTAACATTTCTAAAAACAATGTATAATTTTGTATGTTTCTGTTTTAATTTCAATTATTTCTTTAAATATAAAAAATATATAAATTTATGAAATAATTAGGGATCATCAGCTGCCTTGTTGCTAAATGCAAAAGTGTAGACATTTGCCTTGTGTGCTATGATGAGTTACTTTAACTCAGGAGGGAAAAATGTCCCCAAGGAGAGCCACTTTCCTAACAATGCAAATATTTGTTTCCTACTCAGCCACACAAAGACAAATGATACCTGTGAACAGTAAAAAAGTAAAAAAAAAAAAAAAAAAAAAAAAAAAAAGAATCTGACTTGTTTACACATAATACACATGGTTCAGATTTAATGTCAGTGAGTTCAGAAGAAATAGGGTCCAGATGAACTGGGCAGATTTTAATGGGGTTGCCCGTTGCAGCTGAATTAGACCCAGACTGACAAGTCTAATTACTGAGCACGGCGAGAATATGGCATATGTAAACAAGGCTGAACCTTTTATTGTGTATGAGCACAAAAATAGCATTTTGCTCTGCAATTTTCCCTCATTTCCTCAATTAAAGGAAGAGATGATGGTAAATCCAGAGGTGTTTTATTTATTTGTTTTTTGTTTCTATAGTACTTTTTTTTCTTTAAAGATACATATTAGTAAAATGTCATTGCAATGTTTCAATGCAAGATGCTAAAGTTTCGCACTGAAATAAGTTTTTTCTTTTTTTAAAAAAAATTTGCATGCTAATATAGAAACTATATATGACATAAGTATAAGTAAGTTTATAAAAAGCAAGAATTAATTATATATCTAATATATATATATATATATATATATATATATATATATATAAATGATTCAAATTATTATATATGTCTATATGTTTAAACAGTTAGGAGTTATGAAATGCTGATCTGTACGCATTTTCATATATATTTATATATATGGTATTATAAAAAAGTATACTGTATATAAATACTTAAAAAAAGTATATATATTTCCTTTTTTACGATACCACGCTAGCTTCTCTAATGCTTAATTTTTGTGACATAGACAGCACAAGTTAAGTTTGAAATTTTAGTCATTTATTTTCAAGTCACTTTTTCCATTATTCTTCAGTCATTTCATTCAACACAGTCTTTTACACACACACACATATATATATATATATATATATACACATATATTCATATTCTTTTTTATTTACACCTATCAAGAACTATAAATATTTTCTGCCTTATATTTGTGGGTTTTTTTTTTTTTGCTGAAGGCTTTCAAAGCATTAATGTAAAAGGAATGGCAAACACGCAGGCAAAATATAAACAGATTTAAAGTCAATAAACAAAATTTAAAGTCAATTATTTAGTATATCATGCTCTGCTTTACAATGTGGTTAAAATATTAATACAAAAAAAATCAGTGCATCTAGAATTCTGAAAGTAACCTAATACACATGCTTAAATCCTGTAATTTGTAATTGAAAAATATACTGCTGAGCTCACACAGTGAAATTAACTGGCACATCCCAAATTTGCCACTCGGCATATTGTATCTTTCACTTTCAGCCTGACAGGCCTCTTTCACATTCAAATGAACTGCTTTTTTCTTTAGCATTTCTAAAGGGAAAATAAAAATGTATCATTGCAGTAAAAGTGGAGCATTTTAAAGCTGTGGATGGGGCTGATTGCCTGTGTATACCTTATACTGTACATTATCTGTTATTTAGGCACTATCCATATAAATTATAATGTTTGAAAACATTAATGTGCCAAAGCTATGCAATGAAGTTGATGTAAATCTAAAACAAACACATTATGTACCTAATGTGAGTAAGTACCAAAATTTAAATTTGAATGTTAGCCTATTGCAATGTGTGGCAGCTTTCAGATTGAAAGCCAATATGATTAGCTGCATGCAAACATGCTGACATGGAATGTGCTGATAGGACAAAGAGAAAGGTTAGTAGAGAGATGACCTCATCAGCCTGTTGCTGTTCCTTTACTATCCAATCATAGGTTGGAGTGGAGAGATGACATCTTCACACTTATTACCTATGCCAAACAAAATGATGTCATCTGTTTTATTGTGCTATGTCTAAATCTGAACAACGGGTGGCCAAATGCAAATCCTTTAGGTATCAAAACAGCTCAATTTTGTGTGTTTCATCTCTGGTTGTAGATCTTTGCCTGGAGTTCATTATTCAGTAATAAAATTGATGGTTCCATTAGGTCGTTTGATTGACATGACACAGAGTTAATTTTCAGTTTTGTGACTGTACAGAAACACTCTGTTAGATGGACAATACTGTGCAATGCTGTAGAGCTTGACTGTCTAACATTGCTTGATCAACATTCCCTAGTATAAGTGCTGCTGTGCAGGAAATTACAGGAATATGATATCAAGGCAGACTTACCTACTTATACCCCAACAGAACGTTCATAACCTATAAATACTCCAATGCCTTACTTTACTTTTCTATTTGTGGGCAGCACGGTGGCTCAGTGGATAGTTAGCACTCCGGCCTTTCCAGTGCTGGGTCCCAGGTTCAAATCTCAGCCAGGATACTATCTGCATGAAGTTTGCCTGTTCTCCCAGTGTCTGTGTGGGTTTCCTCCGAGTGCTTCGGTTTCCTCCCACATTTCAAAAACATGCAGTAAGGGTTATTGGTTTCTCCCCAAAATCGACCTTGGACTGTATTAACCTCCCCAGTGGTAAGCCAGAGTGTAGCTCGGGGTAAAAAAAAAAACAAGCTGAAAGCAGTAACCCCAAGTAGTTTAAAAAGTAAAAAACAAACACTTACCTGGTCCCGTCGTCATCCTTCAGGCTCCTGCCATTCTCTAGCCACATCCTCTTCCTCGATCTGTCCCCTGGCGAGTGCGCTGACGTTACCCAGGGAGTTCCCGGTGACGCCGCCGCTAGGAGCGCGGCAGGAATTTCAAATTATTTTGTATTGTATTCAATTCAATACAAAATAACCGTATTGAATGCAATACACTGGATGTCTAAAAGCAGTACATTGTTTTTCATGAAATTTTATTTTACAGTATAATATAATAGTATGAGTATAATAAAGTTTGAAACACAAAAAAAATTTCACCAAAAACAATGTACCGCTTTTAGACTTATAAATCCGGACAGAAATGAACCATTAATGATTACCACACATAAAGACCACAACATTTGACAGATAGGGGTAGATTGTGAGCTCCTGATTGAGGGACAGCTAGTGACATGACTATGGACTTTGTAAAGTGCTGTTCTTGATCACTTGTGCTGATGTTGTCGCTATATAAATACTGTGTAATAATAATAATAAGCTTTTGATATGTGTGGTTTCTACTATAGAGCAGGCAAGGAATTATTAGGGATTGTATAGGTGTCAAGTACTTAAAGTGGTCCTGCAGACACCTACTTCCATTGTTGTACCCATATCAGATCTGGGGAGTGTCACTGGGTAATGAAAATAAACAGCTCTGTTTCATATAAACACATGGCTAAATTTAAAAGTGTGAAGCACTGGGCGTCATAAACCATGCATCAAGATGCATGCAGACCAACAAGTGAAACTCAATCCAAGCTGGACATTTGGTATTGTATTGTTAATGTTGCAATCAAAATTTAATAGCAAACAAGAAATGATAGTTATCAAAGTCAAACTATTTGATGCCATTAAATTTACCAGGTAAAGAAAAGGCATACTTACCTAAAACAGGATCTGAGAAATAAACAAATAAACTAAAACAATCAGAAGAGAATAGGTATTCAAAACAATGCTGAAGACGTCACGCTGCGCCTCCCTTGTTTTTCTGTCTCTAGTACAATTTTTGAATTTAGTGCAATATAAAGGCGAAAATAGGTATTCAGAAAAAAATAATTTATTAGAATATTATTTTGTTTTATTAATAATATATCATAAAAATTGCAAATAATGTCCAAATTTTCCAGTCCACAGATCACTGGTTGGCGACCACTGTACTAAAAGAATAAATTATATTTAATTCAAAACAAATGTTGACCTTGTATAGTGTTCTTTTGATTGATTGAACACCCTATGCCTCACTTTTGCTCCAAACCAACAAACTTGTCATATTTTGTGTAGATCAGGTGTTCCTACCCTTACCCCTAAAGAACACCTAAAATAATTTTAAGGTCTAGGGGAACTTCTGCTAATATCAATTGACTTTGGCCCCAAAACTATGCAGGCATCACCGAACGGAAGGTCAATTAACTACAGCTCAATGAACCCCTAACAACCTCTGGAAGGTTGAGAATGGCTGATGAAGATGCTTGGTATTGGTACATAACAAAAAGCTGGCACACACTGGCATGAAAGCTCTGAGTATTAATACATATATTCACGGTGTCCAAAATGACGTAAGGTACTCAAGTGATCTGAGAAAACTAAAGCCTACAATTTCGCTTTTGTAATCCTTTATTAATACCACATTGCCTGGGTTATAAAACAATTGTACATTCCAAGGTCTTTTTTTTTATCCCCACTCTATTTCAGTAGAAAAAAATGTTTTCACTTGGTACAACATGTTCTGGATTTTTGGTGACAGTACTTCTTAATACTGTAGCTGGCTCATTCTTTATATTTGTCTACCAGAATAAAATGCTGAGTCTCTAGCTGTTTAAAGGAGCTCAGCAGATGTCTAGCAGCTGTTTGGTCAATACTGCATAATTGCTCAGATTATAATGGCAAGCGCTATGAAACAAAATTGTGCAAAAAAGGTTGATTTTATTTATGCAACTGATATTTCTTGCATATAAATACAAGTTTATATTTATTAAGGAAGACACATTTTGGAACATAAAAAGAAGCAATAATAGGGCTTAGGGTGCAATTCATGCTGTAAAATGCTAAGGAACTTGTAGATGGGGCGGTGTTCACATCATTGGAGCCTGTTTAATGTTTAAACTGTTACTCTGAACATGTACATGTTTTACTGGTCCTGTCCTGGGTTAGAATATAACAATGGGGGGGCTTACTGACCAAAGGAGTTGAGGAGTATCACTTGATAAAAGGAATGATGGTCTATTTGAATTATTTAATCATAGCCCTTATGAAAGCAACACCTGATTGAATATTCAAAGTTAGCAAAAGTTTATTGAATGAAGATTCTCAATTTGTTTAGCCAATCAGATAACATAAGTTGATAGTATATTTGTTCATGTAATGAAATAGATGTTAATTAGACAAAAGAAGATGTGTAGAGATTACATAGTGTAAGAGAAATGGTTAGAAGTGTTAGAATTCCAAGTTCTGGGAATGAAACTTTACTTTACAACATTAGACTAATGCTATATAGAAGGATCTATATGTACAAATAAAGAGTACTTAGAATTACACCCAATATACAAGCCAAGAAACAAATATTATTGTACAGCTTCTATATGTACAGAATAAGAACTGATACTCAATAATGAACAAAGAATGAAACACCCGGAGCAAATGAAATAAGAAATTCTACTATACATCACCTTTATGTAGAGTATGAACAGATATTGGGAATTTCAAGCAGCATTCAGAACAAGAGAAATGGAATGGTACAATGGCTATGCATACATAATGGGAACTGAGAATTACACACAACATACAGAACACGAGAAGCAGAACTGTGCGGTGTCCATGCAAACATAACATGAAACAGTACTGACAATTGCACCCCACATACAGAGCACAAGAAATGGAGCTGTGCATTGTCTATACATAAATAATAGGAATAGATATTGAGAAGTACACCCAACATACAGAACACAAGCAATAGAACTGTGTAGTATCCACACATACATAATAAGATCTGGTACTGAGATCTACACCAACATATAGAGCATTGGAAGTGGAACTACGCAGTGTCCAAGATATCTATAAGGATAGACATTGAGGATTACACCCAACATAAAAAACAAAGGGTAACAAGGATCAAAAACAGGATGACTCTGTGGATTTAGGAATAAGTTGACATAGTTGCATGATATCCATCCCAACTAATCCGCTTCTTTGGGAATACAATGCCTAATAGCTAATTCAGCCCTGCTTGTAATAGTAGATGGAATGATAGCTAAACAAGCTGTTTATTGACTTCAAATTGCAGTTAAAGCTACATACACATGCTGGATGTGTGTCACTTTAGAAGAATGATTATGATTTTCTGGGGTGAAAATCTAGCCCTAGTACAGTGATCCAATAGAGATCCTCTGTGATGACCAAGAGGGGACAATTGCTGTTATTGCCTATGTAGGGGGACACAGCAGGGAGCCTCCTGCATATCTTCCCCTCTCAATAGAGCTCACTGCCCTAGGTAATGCTCAACCTTCATTAGTAAAACCACAGAAATCCAATGAAGGAGAGTACTAAACGTAAACTAAATGTGTTAAAATGAATTGGCTATCTTACCATTCCCAGTTTAGCCAACACATTGTAAAAGGCCTGGTGTGACTAGGATCCAATAAAAGTGTTTTTTTAGTGTTAGAACCTTAGTTGTACTCAGTATCAGCTCTTTTCAACTCCATATTACAGCAGAGCTCAGAAAGGAGGAAGCTGCACAAGCAGCCAGTCACTTGTGCTCATATGCTAACAAGGATGATGCTAATTGGAGGAGAAAGTAGGGTGACAGATGAATGTACTTTTCATTTCACTGCTTCTTCTTTCACTTCCAATCACAGGCTGGGGGAGGAACAGAACAAATCATTATTTTTAACTGCGGCAAAAAGGAAGCAGATCTCCCTCCATGCCAGCAATGGCTGTACTTTATGGTAAACCTGTGAAATCTCAAAAGAACAAATCCCTCGAAAGGTGATACAGCTTCCACCTACGTATTACATTTGTATATTTAGCTGTTTGCTTGGAGCTTAGCTTGAGTTTATATTGCAGATTTCCTCATTTTACTAAATTTACATAGTTGCCCTTTTAACACGAATTGGTTTTGGCACTGCTTTCAAATAGATGGGAATGAGTTGCTAAGAGAGACAAAGATCATATTTGTTTAGAGATGTCTACGAGCCAAAGGATGGCTAAATGCATGTGAGTCATCCTAATAAATTTGTATTTTGACTAGAATGATTGTGACTATTCTTAGAACATTTGCAAAAATAAAAATATATTTCTTCTAGCACTTACTGTACTGGAGAGACTGTAAACAAGCACGCATGCAGGTTCTGCTGGAAAGTTCAGTACATTCAGTACAGTAGGTGAGGAAAAAAATCATTTGAGAACAAGGAAACTACACAGTAATAACCTCCAGACTGGGCAAATAAAAGTCTAAAGTGCCAGATATAAAGGGCAGCTTCATGATCGGGCATAAGGAGGATTCCAAGTTACATATAAAACGGTTTTATCTTAACGGCTGCCTAAATTATTTCAAATAACTACTTGAAAATGAAATCAGAAAAGTAGAGAGATGTTGATTCCGGACCTGGTTGTGCAGCCAGTGTATGGCCACCTTAGATTGTAAGCTCTTCTGAGTAGGGTCCTCTTCTCTTTCTGTCATTGTTTGTATCTGTCTGTTTTTGCAACCCCTATTTATTGTACAGCACTGTGTAATATGTTGGTGCTTTTTTAAATACAGTTTAATATTACCAATATTATTCCCTGATATGGTAATGTATAGAGCAATGTTCCCTCCATGTGGACATACTAGACATATTCAGTGGTCATATACATATAAAACATTGCAAGTCAAGTAGATTTATAAAAGCCTACCATTTACTAGCATTATTATAAATGCCAAAA
The DNA here is from genome assembly GCF_032062135.1 of Pyxicephalus adspersus. Classification (NCBI taxonomy): domain Eukaryota; kingdom Metazoa; phylum Chordata; class Amphibia; order Anura; family Pyxicephalidae; genus Pyxicephalus; species Pyxicephalus adspersus. The sequence goes on along the minus strand of NC_092868.1, from coordinate 36,167,959 downwards.
CTGAGACAACAGCCATGGCAAACACAGACTGAAAAGAATAGACATTATTGGGGTTAAATAGATTTTACTGGGGTCAAATTTAGGAGAAAATTGGACTCTATTGGTTGTATGAGAAGCCGTACTATCTTAGAAAACTTTACTATATTCTACATATGCTGTCCCAAATGTAGGGATGCATACTTTTTGTAAATTTCTTGCAAATAAAAAAGGGTTGAAATTGAGCAAATCAGAGATTTTACTTACAGAATTTGATTGGCTCAATTTTCTCAATAGTGCAGTTCGCATGTGAATGTCAAAATTTCGGCATCATTTCAACCAAGTCTGTCCAAAAGTAACCAGAGCAGTCTGGGACTGCCATGCAAAGACATTTTTATATAAGGAAGGATCTGTTGGTAATTACTAATTAATCAAAGTTTTAATTTAGGTTTATCAATCTAATTACCTCTCTGGCAGTAATTCCGACTCCCCTGGCTCAGGGTTAATTTTCAGTAGCAAAAGTGGTAACCACGAGCCACACTCAGAGTGGAATTGCCAGGGAGTTTAGAAAAGCTTACCTGGTAAGCGGTGCCCGCGGTGCCTGCAGTGTCCTCTAGCGATGCCCGGCATCTTCTTCCCTGGTGATGCCAGATGGGTATCTGTGTAACCTGGCAATGCCCGACAGGCATCTGCATCCCGGTTGTGTGAATGGTGGTGACACAAGCCCAGGGAAAACACATGCCGGCCGGGCATCTGCGTACAAACGTGTGGCTGGGACCAGGTTGGAAATTTAAATTCTAGGTATTTTTAAGTGTACTGCTTTTACATTTAAAAATATTTAATATTCATACCACCAGGGAGGTTAAAGGAATGTTGAACCTCCTTTCTGAAGATTGCAGTTTCCCAGCATTTTTATCTTGAATATGTATTCAAAACATTCTGAAACATGTATGGTGGAAGACAAAAATCAGAAAAATTGCTTGCTTGCAAATGATCCTTTCATCATGTAGACTTCAAATCCCACTTCATCATGTAGACATGTAGACACTTCATCATTGGGCCTAATTTAATTGAGCCTTTTAAGACTGGAGAATATAGACTATAACGGAAAAAGCTGGGGGAACCAGCAAACCCACAATGGATCTGGTCCAGGATTAAAAACCCTTGCCAAATAATTGTTCGGAAATTCATTCTAGGTTTGCTGGATCACTCTGGTTCTCCCATGATACTCTGTCATCCAATTTTGTAGAGCTTTAATAAATCAGGCTCATAGTTTCTACTGTAATGAAGAGATGATGGAAAATAAAGCCTGGCATCTATTGTTCTTCCTACTTTTGGTTCTAAATGGTCGTGCCTGACTTGACCCGCCCAAATCCTGATTGCAAATACAACTTGCCTTGTTCAATGCTGTGTTTCCTTGGACTTGAAATGTACAGTGCAATCCATAGCAGCAGACACAACTGCAGGTGGTAATGTACAGCTTAGACTTGTATTTCATCACTGTATAGGTCCTGCCTTGTTTACCTGTTGTGTACAGCTCAGGTTGTCCTGTAACACTATTCATGTAGTGTATGTTATGCATATTAGGATAATAGGACAATTCCTAATATTTTTTGGCTGATATAAAGTAAAAGAATCATTCCATGGGGCGGTAAAGAAAGGGTTATGCTACAGCAGCTATTTTTTCCCAGCAAACTGCACGCTTCTCAGCTCCTGTCCTTTAGGAAACGTTCTGTTCTCTGCTGCTATCAAGTTTTATTTTTTTTGGCTGCTATTTCTGTACACGTTACGCAATTTTCTTGGAAAGAAAGGACTGGACAAGACTTTGTAAACAACAGCTCTTACTGTTTTTTTTGCCTTACAAATTGGTCTCGGCTCTGGCTATTCACTAGTGGAATGATGGTCCTATACACATGGGTCTTAGGGTAACTGTTAGGGATGTGTTCCCTATATCATGACATTATAAAATATGAATATTTACATCCTAGACCAATTTTTACAACTGGGTGAATATATTAGGGGAAAGCAAAGCTTCAGGGCTTTCCTGCACGTGTTTCATGAGGATCAGCAGCTAGATTTTCAGATTTCATGTGTATTGCCACCTGTATTTAAAACCTGACATGGCAATCTCCTACCACATATAATAAACATTCAACAGCAGTATAATGAACAGGGATGGTCATGCTCAGACCTCCAAGTTAGTATAATCAACTGCAACACCAGATCCATGCTGGTACTTTATAATATATGGCCTCTGTTCTACTTTTAAAGAAGTCTACCTGGCTTCTCTAGATGCATGTACAGTGTAGTAAATAATTCTCAAACATCACAACAAAGACTCCAAAGTTGAGTTTCGTTTTTTGTGACGTTAAGAACATCTGTTATGCAATTATTTAGGAGGTCTGGTAGGCTGCCAATGACATTATAGGGGAAAGAATTGGTGCTAGTACCTTTGCAATCTAATGCACAATACATACTTTACACTGTTATGCACTGCAGGTCTAACGGGAATATATGTTAAGGTGTCATGGTACCGTAGTGCACCAATGCATGTTAATTACTTTATCATGTAGTAATGTGTGTGGCCCTGATTTGAATAGATTTGTTTCTCCACAATGTACATAGCTACAAAGGCGAATGAAGGCTTGCACTGCTTGTTTTCAATATGTAAATGTGGAAATGCCTAAGTCTGGATAATTTACAGGTTTGCATTATTCAGAATATATGACATTTTGATGTATTGCCGAATACCTTTTTCCACTACAAATGTATCTCTTGATGCAGTTATGGGGCTGACTTTGTCAAAGAAAAAAAAAGGGAGCTATGCTGGCAGTGGCATGACTTTCAGTAGGCCAACCATGACAGAAGGGTCCCTACAAAAAAGGATTCTTTGTTCTACCACATTGGGTGTTGGACATTGGGTTAATAACCCCAGTCTGATAAAAAAAAAAGAGGCATTCTTTCTCTGCAGGCTGTAACTCAGTGAAAGTGTAAGGTTACGTACACATGTTATATTTTTGTCATTGGAAAGGATCTTTCACCATCCTTTCCTATGACAAAAGACCAAAAGATGCATGAACAAGCTCTGTACATTCAGCACCATTCTGCTCTATGGAGAGGAGGAGAATGAGTGAGCAGCACCCCGTTATGCTCTCTCCACTTCTCTTCCATTACAGTTATTTGTCATCTGCCGTTCGTGGATGTGCCAGGACGGATACATGAATGACGTCAGACGGCCACTGTACACACATCAGATTCTCGTCCGATACTAGCCCTGAGGCTCCTCTCGGACGAGAATCATCTGATGTGTGTATGTAGCCTGACAGAGTTACAGGTACCCATGTACACAAAAAGCGTCTGTCTGATTTGATGAAAAAAGAGACAAATAAATCTGGAATTAGAAATCAGGTATTTAAGCATATAGCAAACAACCATAGGAAGAACAGTGACATTAAATTATTTTGACCACAATAAAAAAGTTATGAATAGTTAGGTTTAGGCTGCATGTTTTGTATGTTCAATGACTACATGGCTATTATTATTTGTTTAAGTCTATGTAAAGGATATGAAGGTTTTCATATGACAAATGGACAATATATTTGCTTTAAATGGTCCCAGATAAGATTGTGATAACAAAGATGAAAAGCCTTAAAGGACAAAGGGTGAAAAGCCTGAATTATCTTGAAAAAAACCTTTAGGAAGATATTAGTTATAAATTAAAAAGAATGCTAAACAAGATTGCATTCAAACAATTCCCTTAAATCGCCAGTTATTGCCTATTACATGTTGAATTCATCATTCTCATCAATCATCATTGATTTCATTTGTACAATAAACAAACCCCAATAATTAATACGTTTCAATAGAACCAGCCAAAGTACTGAAATCAGTGCTAGAAATTCCAGTGAGAATCCAGCTGTTGTAAATGGACCAGAGAGTAGTAGTATTGGGTACACAGATCAGGATGTACAGCTTACCAAATATTGATTTCTTGATGAAGGAGAAATGGCCAGTAGGTATCACGGCCATATGTAAATACATAGAGCAACAATAAGTAGCAAAAGAGGTGCCTCCTGACCTAGCAATATGTATTGTATAGGGAGACATTGGCTGGCAGAGATGTGGACAGTGTATATACATACCTTTCTCACCTACACATGATGAGCTTTCCAGGATTGTATAGAAAACAAACTTTTTATTTTCTCTTCTCTTTCTAATTAGTTCTGTTCATGACCCTGGGACCAAGAAACTTTGTTGGGATAAAACCTCCAGGTATTGGACCATGTTTCCCCTGTTTTACCCTGTATTCAAATTTTGAATAATGCTTAATAGCTTCCTCCTTCTCTTGCTCCAGTGTAGGAGCCTGCTGATGGGTGAATGGCTGACTACTGGCAAAACACTAAAAAGGTACAAGTGCTGTTGTTTTGTGTAACCAATTTGGGGGCACCCTGTTAATCAGAATCTGACATAAGTTTTGTTAGTGAGTCAGATGATGAGACTTTGTTTGTTTTTTCTATGGACTTACTGTACAAAGTAAACTGTGTGTCTGACTTGATGAATAATAAAGGCAGGATGAATTTGTTTATACTATTACTGGGTGTCCCTGTCTTATGCTTCATCTGCACAAACTGTATGTATTTAAAATGCATCCAAATAGGCATTAAAAACAAATTTCTAATGAACAGACAGATGTTAAATGTTATCCTGTGTTGAACATGGCTGTTGTGTAGGTGACTTCTGTGCCAGATACAAATCAAATGCACTGGTCTTTCAATCGGTAATAAATCTAGACATCCATTTACACAGCAGTCATATATTGCAGAGTGCTAGGTACCCTTAGGCGTTTTAATTTAGGGAAGTAAGGGTAAGTTGTTAATTGTGAACATCCAATCATGTGCACAGAATTAAAAATAAAAAAATGTATAAAAACAAACAGATTCACCCTGGCTCATATTAGTTTTTTTTAGCAAACTTTGTGCACATTTCTATGTCTATTATGTTCAGAGTATATTAAGACCTAAATACATTTAAAGTTCATATTTAAAAAATCATAAGTAGACATACAAATTGCTGTTTTGTTTCATTGAATACATTTTCATTTCAGTGCCTCTGATCTCTTTTAGTTTCTTTCAATCACTTCCTAGCTACGAGGGGGTGCTGAGAAGTTCCTGGCTTTGCCCCTTTCCATATGAAATAGAAAAATGAGTGTTGGGACATATGACAGCCTAATAACTTAGTATGTAACTGTGCAAATATCAGGTCTTTGCAATTCTTAAAACTGATTTTTCTTTTAGTGAGAAGCTGTGACGGCAGAGGCACAAGCAAGATTCACGTTGTTGGAGTTACGGGCCGTCATAAAGTTTTTGTTTCTCCAGGGAAAGTCAGCAAAGGACATTCACACTGAGATGTCACAAAGATTGGGGGAGAAGTGTCCTTCCTACAGCAAGTGGGCGCCCCCCAACCTCAACTGACCCGGCAACCTGCAATGCTGTCCATGAGCTGATTATTGAGGACCGGTGAATATCCGCAAAAAATATAGCCCAGATACTTGACATCTCATGGGAGCGTGTTGGGTTTGTAATCACCACTATCCTAGACATGCGCAAGCTTTCAGGGAAATGAGTGCCAAAATGTTTGAACAGTGATCAGAAGAGGGAACGAGTTGTAACATCCAAAGCCGTTTTGGCCCATTTTGAAGTTGCACAGGACTTTTTGGCTAGGTTAGTGACTGAGGATGAATCCCCGCAATCAAAGAAGTTCCAAACCCAGAAATCGGCCAAAAAAGTCATGGTGTCCGTTTTCTGGGACAAAGTATTCTGTTGGTGGACTACCTACCTCAGGGCTCTAGTATCACCAGACAGTATTATGCTAACCTCCTGGACCAGCTGTAGGAGGCAATTAAGACAAACTGCCATGGAAAGTTGACCAAAGGGATCCTTTTTTTGCAGGGCAATGCACTTGTGCACACATCCAACGTTGTGGCTGCCAAACTGAACACCCTGGGTTTCCAATTGGTCCACCATCCTCCCTACTCACCTGACCTGGCCCCTTCGGACTAATATCTGTTCCCTTTTTGAAGAAAACACCTGAAGGGGCAACAATTTGAGGACATTTCTGACGTCCAAGACGCTGCTGAGACCTTTTATTTGAACGGTCTATAAAAGCTACAACTATGCTGTCCCCAGTGCATCAGTCTCAGGGGCGAATATGTTGAATAAATGTGTTATTTAATAACTCTGGCTCTCTTCTTTCTGGGCATAACCAGGAACTTCTCAGCACCCCCTCGTATATGCACTCCAGTGTCATGTGCTCATTATCAGTATTCGTTTACTGATAATGATAACATAGGCCCATTCCTGCACAACGGGTGGGCACAGCCATTTGTAGTCCCCAGCAGAGGTACATGAACATGGTGGCAATGCAAGATCACAATTGGGAGACCCCATAAAATGAAGAACCCGAATAAGGACTGTCATGATTGAATCAACAAATATTCCTATAATGAAAGCTGTAGATTTTAAAATTTCAAACTTTTTTTTTTGTATAACACTAATATGGTAAATCTTTTATGAGATTTAAATCATTGGGTTCACATATACTTTGTGAATAAAATGTTTGATTTCTTTTCTTTGTATTTCTTATATTACTTACGTCTGATCATAAGACTGTTTGATCTTTATCTCTTTCTTCGTTTTATATTTTTTTATTTTAACTACTTTTCTTGGGTAATTTATTTTTATTGCTATCCTTTCTATATTATCATTCGGACTAGCTATTTGTATGTCATCTATATTTATCTATCATTTGACTGTGATTGCAAAGCAATCTAATTAGCATTTCACTGTACTTACATTTCCTAATTAAACTTGGTGCTTGCGTGTTGTGTACATTCCCAGCCCACAAATAACATAAGAATAGTTTGACATTTGGAATGTGCTGTTACAAGTAATGAATTTCCACACAGAAACGTAATAGGACAGCACTTGCCAATTAAACTGTAATTAGGGTCATACAATTTAGGGGCATTTAAATTATAAGTGAGTGTACAAAGGCATATGGCAGTCTGAGGTGGAAATTAGATCACTTAGTAGCAGATCAACTGGTGCTTAATGTGACCAGACCCTTTAAAATGGACACATTACTCACCACCTGTATAGATTTCTATTAACAGATGCCGTGTGTGGGGCAGAGGCAGAAGAATCTTGTCTCTGGCATGATGATAGATTTTTAGATTTTAGTTTTTTCACTATATGATCAGTAAAGTGAACCTATTATGAGGGAAATATTGGGGTTGCCATTACTGGCCTTCTTCTGAAAATGTTGGTTGACTAGCTATGTCTGAATAAGCATCTGGCCATTGTACATTCAGGGAATACTCACCTAAATCCTGGGACAGATGACATGTGGGGGTTTCCTTTCTAATGCTCCAAACAGAATATGTTCATATGGCTGTCTGGTTACATATTAATATTAATAAACAGGATTTATATAGCACCAACATATTACGCAGCGCTGTACATTAAATAGGGGTTGCAAATTACAGACAGTGACACAAGAGGAGGGGAGAACCCTGCCCCGAGGAGCTTACAGTCTAGGAGGTGGGGAAGTAGCACACAATAGGAGATATGATATGGAATGGTGGGAAGTATTGAGGGTTTTAAAAGACAGAAGAAGACGGGTAAGGCAAGGTTGAAAAGATGGGTTCCGAGGGCTATTTTACAGGAGAAGAAAGTAGGAGTTAGCAGAATAGGACGAGGAAGACCATTCCAGCATTCCAGGACAGCTCTAAAAAATTTGGAGTTGTGAATGTAACAAGGTTAGGAGTGAGGAAGTCATTAGAAGGTCATTGGAGGAGGGAAGAGAGCTGATGGGGGTATACAGTATTTATCTACTAGGTCAGAAAGGTAAGTTGGACAAGAAGTGTGGATGGATTTTAAGGCAAAGCACAGGAGCTGTGTGACAATTTCCATCCACCGTCCAATGGCGGGGTTCCCACAGGTTCTGAATACTAACGCATGGTGATGTCATGAAGAGGGGTATTGACAAGTTTAGTCAGGTCCATATAGCAGAGCTTGGTGACACGAGGACACGTAGAAGACTAACTAGAACGATTAACTAGAAGAAGTGGCACCAAGACAGAAACTAGGCCAGTGTTTCCTAACCAGGATTCCACGTAACCATAGGTTTCCTTAGGAGGTTGTTAGGGGTTCCTTGAGCCATAAGCAATTATTGCATCTTAGGTCTAATATACTGTGAGCTGTGGATTTTGACAGTACTGTAAGCTTTCAAGACTTTAAAACTATTTCAAAGCTTACCTCCATGTTAAAAATGTCGAGAAAGGGTGGACAACTGGACAATGACATCAGGTAAGTACAAAAGAGTGGATTCCTAATGTTGCCCCTCACTGGTGCCTTGGCAAAACGAATACACTAGATAGCACAGATTAATCACCATTAAATTAGATATATTAAACATATAAATCAAAATATACTTACCAGGTGCAACAGCTACCATCAGGTAATGGGGTCACAATTCCAGGTGCAGGACTCATCATCTCCCATTACCAACTTTTGTAAAGAGCTGGTCCTGTAACTGTGACCTGACACCTGTTCTAGTAAAAGGTAATTTATCTATCTGTGCTACCTATTGGGGAGTGCCCTGTTTGCTTCAAGTATAAAAAAAAAAATTAAAAAAAAAAAAAGTGTTTTTTTTTTTTGCATTGTTGGGCTTTTTAGATCTTCAGAAAATGGGGCTTCAGATTTAGGAACATGGGTTACTGGGACATGCTGCATTTCAAAAAGGAGATGCAAAGAGAACTAATGATTATGCCACATGGTCTAAAACAAAGCGTGAAGAGAGGACGGTTTTGTTTATTAATTTCATTAGAGCAAAAATGAGCAACTAGAAAAGGCAAAACTTCAGCTATAAGCCAAATTTTTCCAAGTTACTGTTAAAGTTTAACTTTACTGGGAGTTTTAAAAAGACAGGGATTTTTATTATGGGATTCCCAGACCAATAGCCAGATGTATATTGCTAAATGTCCTTACATACAATATTACTTTGTTCACCAAACTACTACAATGAATATTACTTATGTTGAATGAAGCTACATAGTCTTCAGTGTAAATGATACAAATATTATTATTGGACGAAGGCATATTGTGAACACTATGCAAAAGGTAGGAGCAGCAAAATTAATATGATTTAGGTTTAATACTACATAGGTATTACATCAGTATAGCAGTTGCAGAGAACCAAATAAAAAAGATGTATGTGTTATGGCTACACCTATTGACAGGCTTAAATTTGTCTTCACTCCGTAGTCTCTTTGGCATTAAAACAACTTCCAGGAGCATGCATCATAGAGAAACTTCTTGACAATATTCCTAAACAGTGAGAGACTCCAAGAAACACATTTGAGGAAATGACTTGTTCCGAGGATCATTTAAGCTGTTTGACATGGGACCAAATAGAGGGTGGTAGACCATTATTCCATTGACATTCAATCAGTGAGTCAACACATCAAATCCCAACCAGGCTAGAAGGCTCTGAATGTGGCCAGCAAATGTCCCTTTGTCTGCCCAGTCAAAACCTTCATGCATAAACTCACTTAGGAATGGTTTATTCAGAGCCATGTTTATGCTAAAGAAAAATCTATCAAATTTGGTATGGAAAACTTAAACGTATAAATGCCCCTATAATACATTCAATGAATTTATCTATTACTTCTTGCACAGTACTCTGTTGTTTCAGCTTCATAACATAGTAACATTTTTTAAAAAATTTCTGGGAACAATCTTTAATTTAAAATGTGTCAGTATCCAGTATTAGAAATGTCTCTTCTTCAGTGCCAACCAGTCATCATATATCACTCTGTTTTCTATTGTTAGTTTTTATTTTATTATCATTATAAGGTTGTACTCTTTGAGGGTTTATAATTTACCAACCTCAAAGGTATTTATATCAATATAACAAAAAAGACAGTTGGATCTTTAATTGTCTATGATCCACCAAGACCAGATTCTGCATTACAAATGACCTACACTGTCCCAGCAACAGGAAAATCACGAGAAAATATTTTAAAATGTTAGCAACCATGCTAGATAACAGAAAATGTCATAACGTTGTTATCTGAATAAATCCCATGAAACTGTCTAATAGTGTGAATATGTATGTTATTTTTTTACTGAGAGTTTGATAGATAAAACATTTGGTTGCTTGGCTATTTGTGTTTTATCATAAAAGATCCCACTTAACATTACATTTTTAATTTTTAGTTAATTGTCCTTTTACCAAATAAGTATGTAAAAATAGGCATATAAATGTACAATTTAACTCCAGAACACAATGATTGTTTGCAGTACATTGAGGCCGACTCCACATCTTTAGATTTGAGTTATAATAATTGTTTTCATAACCTATAAGCATACATTTTAATGCATTGGCAAATGTTTGTAACATGACCTCTATGAGCCTCTGTATCTATATCAGTGCAATATTATTATAATTATTATACTGTGTTTATATAGCGCCAACATATTATGCAGTGCTGTACATTAAATAGGGGCTTTATTAATTAACTTTATTAATTTTTACATTTTATAACTTCACTTGCTGATTCAATGCATACATGTGAACTAGATACATAGAAAACAATGATTACCTTGTGCACACATGTTGATATTTGTTTTACTATAAGAGGTAAAATGCATGGGTTTGAATGGATCCTATATGCAATTATTAGAATACTTTTTTAGGTAGTGAATGAGTTGTCAGTTATTTGCTGCTTCTAAAGCATTCAATGATTGTTAGATCATTTGCTGTAGAAACATTTATGTATCTATCTCTTTGTTACATTAGGCCCATTCACTGCATTTGGATTTTCAATTCTTTAACAGTAGTACAGATCTAATGTCAGTATCATTTTTTTATTTTTTATGGTATAACGAAAAGCTACAACTAGATGTGATCTGACTTTGACATTTGTTATTTGAGATACAATTAGATACACCATTCTGTAAATAAACATTTTAACCCTAAAACCTTGCTTACCTTTGTCCTCCCCAAAACATTCAGGAAGATGTTTAGAATTTCCCTAAATGTGCAATGGCAAATGACCAGCATATTCAGGAAAGTCTAGGCTGGAGAATGATGCTAGATTTGGTTGCAGTTTTTTAAATTGCCTTTTGCCCCAGTCTCCTTTTACTCCAAGGTAATATCTATTTAAATACACATAAGGACATAAGAGGGGTGGGTTAGGAAGCCGAAATTGTTTTTCCTTATAAATCCAGATAAAGTTCTCCAGCCAATTATGAACTTCCTACTAATGAGTCAAACAAACTTTTTTCCTCTCAATCCCATGGGTGTTCTTCCACAGTCTTCCGGTGCAAGTTGTATACTGTAAAACAATATAGCTAATTAGTGGCTTATAGCCCAAAGCTATCCCACACTGAAGAGAGCATTGTGACTTAGGTCTCAGAATGGCCTACCTAACATTCCAGCTTTAAATCCTCCAAACAAAAGGGAGTTTTATCTCCTGTGACTTAGTGAGAGGAGGTAAAAATGTACTCATATCCCATGTCTTTGTAGCCTTTGAACTAAGCTATTTGCGTTTCGAACTCAGCAGAAATGTCCCGATATAGTAATGTTTACCTGTAAATGTCTTTTTGAATTCCAATACTGGTAATCTGACCATTGCAACTAATTGGCAGATCCAAAGTATTTGTTCTAAATCCCATTTTATCTTAGTCTTACCCAGGCATGACTACTTTATAACAAGCACTATGGCACGTACAGAGATTATAATTTTGTTTAGGAATGTTTTACACTTTTCTTTATTCATTATTTAAATGATGAAATCACAAAAGAAAACGCATGAAATGTATATTAGGCAATTTAGCAGTTGCATCGAGTAGTCTAATGGAATGCAAGGTCTAAGTAAGGAAGGAATACTAAAAGCTCTATCACATAATACATACATCCATAGTGTGCACACAATATTATTGGATTGTTTTACAAGTTCTTAAATTGTTCCCACAGTTATTTAGTGGTCTGTCCTCATAGGAATGATTGCTGCTAATTTCAAATAGGTATAATGCAGCAATTGCTCTGTCAATCTTTTACTCTCCATAGAATAAACAGCACTGTTTGATCAGCCCTGTCACTGGGAAAGATCGCGAATGATTAGTGATGATCACCATCCCTACTAACAATTATTTACGGAAACAGATGTGTCTATACACAGCTTTACTGTCTAACTTAATATCATTTGTGTACCTTGTTAGGGTAGCTGCTTCTACAACCCCTTTACTGATAATTAAATCATTAAAAAACAGCTAAAATTGCAATACAGATTATAGAATTTCTTGTCAATAGTATTTATAAATGGTACCAAAATTGTTTGGTTTTTGAACATCTATATTTTTGCTTGGTAATATTTTACTGAACGTGCACATTTTACACTTAGTGTATGCTGAAGATTTTCCCTGTAGTCCCAGAAGGTAGTGAACTGTAAGTGTCTGCCTTAGTTTTGCAAAATTAGTGGAGGCCATCAAGCAGATAAACAAAGGTGTTTGCAGGTGTATGCGCAGGCTTGATCAGATGTTAAAGCATATGAAGCAGAGTGGGATAGGTAAATTTCATCCCAGCATATCCATTAGAACACAATAATTATCATATAAGGTATCTAAGCTGTTTATTTGTAATTTTCACCAATTAGGCCAATGATGTCATCAGGTGCCCCATACACATTTGTTACCAAATATGAAAGCATGTCAGATCAAGTAATGTCATCTATGGTCTAGCCATTCTTAGGATTTTTCCACACCCACTGCTTCATGTAACATCTATTCAAAGTGAGATTGGTTTCAAGCAACCTAGAGCACCAAGAGCTAGCCTATATACAAACACATGGTTGGACTGGGGTCCTGGAGCCCAGCAGAGGAAGTAAGAAGGAGAGGCCACCAGAATGCATAGCATTTCCAGTCAATTTTTTTTCTCGATGCAGAAAGGGGCAAGGAGCCAACCAGAGGGCCAGGCAGGGTAACTATGATCTAGCCATGCATGAAAAAAAAATCTCTGGCTGTAAATAACCCCATCACAGACTCTCTCATATGATCTGTGCTGATGCACAATAGCAGTAAGAGTTTAACAGACCTGCCAGTGCCTATAAATCAGCGGTCGCCAACTGATGGATAGTTATAGTGGTCCGCGACTCTGGCCAGTGCGCCCCCGAGTGGGGCAGGAGAAGGACCTTGTCTCCCATATGGATCGCAGGCTCAGGGCAGTTTCTGTCTCTGGGCACAACCCTCCCACTCTCTGAGGTCTGAGCCTGCGATGGGAGAGTGGGCAGTTCTGGCATCATGACATGACTAAAGGGGAAGTTTCTAGGTTTAAAAACCAAGCAGTGCATTATGGTTACTCAAGTGCATTTCTGCATTATTCCTATTCCTCAGTGGTTACCTGGTCTGTTAAATATTCAAAACTTCAGATAATTGTAACTCAGGTACATCTCACTGGTTCAATCAAGAAGGGCAGTAGAGAGTATGGTTGAATTCCATTGACAGCATGGCCTGATATGGTCAGTCTTACTAAAAAACAGGGCTTAGAATTAGGTGTTTACTGAAAATCTAAAAAGGAAAGTACAAATTAACCAGAAATGACCATGGGGCAATCAAACAAATCAAATCAAAACTGCAGGTAAGACATGAGACCTAATTATTTATAAACTGGCTTTTCTATGGAGAACAAATATTATAGTACCAACCAACATGTGACCTTTACTGATTCAACTATGTTCTCCCTAATAAAGCTGAATGCCAAATTACAGGTTTAAAGTTAAAAATTTGTTCTCATTTTTCCATAGAAAACAATTGTTGCAGTGATCTTAAAAAAGCAAGTGGATGCCTGGAGGAGCTCCTTGTTGCTTAGATCTTTCTAAGGAATGTTCAAACCTCACTTGCAAATATTGAGAAATATATGGCATGCTAAGCTATGTAATAAAGTTTGCCTAATTGATAAAATATATGATAACTTAACATTTGGGTTTGTTATCTTAAGTAAGACATACGTTGATAAATAACTCTGTGGTATCTTTTCATTTTATTGATTTTAGGGAGAGCCTAATTATTTAGAAATTCATCAGTCAGATGCTTTGACCCTCAGCCTTGCTATCATCATTGCTATATCAAGGTATTATCTTGTGTGTGCTTAGCCAGGTTATTAGACACTAGAATTGTTCTTAAAGTTGAAAAGCTATAGGGATCTATCATTAAAAGGTGGAATCATGCACGGTTTATCTTCCATCCTGAGCTCTTGTTGTTTGGCTGCCTTTGTTTATTCATTCGAGGAGGTCAGAGTTCATTTACCAAACCAGAGTTGCTAAGCTGAACTGTATAATCCTTCTCTTTCATAGGAGGCAGGGATTCTTAACCCATTGCTGACTGCCGGCTTGGAAGTAGGCATAGGAAACTTGGTGGAACATGGACTTCTCCCACTGGCTGACTAGGAAATATATGATTGATGCAACATTGTCTTTTGTGTCCAGAAATGCACGATTTTAATCAGCCCTTTTCCTTTGAGCCCAGGCTGTTAGTGACACTTTATGGGTTTACTTCACTGCACAATGCATTCTCTTACAAAGAACCTATATATATATATATATATATATATATATATATATATATATATATATATATATATTGTGAAGTTTGGGTATCAACTCAGACTGCAGCAGTCTTCATCAAAACATCACTTTTTATTGATAAACTAAACAAAAAGGAACTGGTTTGGTATGATATGTCCATCAGTCCATCAGCATGACCCCACAGTAAGGGTAAGTACAATCTAGGTCTTTTGTGAAGGATCAATCCCCAGCCTGGGGTTTCCAACAAACAAAGGAAAGGTCTGCATCCACAGGAGCCCCCTTCTAGACCGAACTTCCTACAAGCTCACTTACAGGCCACTTCCTTCCACACTTGAACCACTTATGGGAATTTCAAGTTCCTGACGGGCAGGTGCAATTCCTGGTGTGTATTTTGGAAGGACTGAAGAGGCCCACCCATTCCTTCCCCTTTAGGCTCCCGTGACACCTAGGAGAAAAAACACAGCAACATAGTTGCCTAATACAAGGATAGTCCCAAAACTCCTTTCCTAACACACCAGATCAATGGGACCCGCATCCAGATATAGAGGATCCAACCAACCTTGCGGTCCTGTACAATATAATATATCACCATGAGCACTACACCTTAATTCTTTTTAGTGTCTTTCTCCTAGCAGACAAGGAGTTTTAAATTTGAAACCTAGGTGCCCTGGTATCCTATTCTCTAATTGATTTTTGTTTTTGCAGTGTTCCTTCATGGTACTATTTATATACCTGGTGAATGATTTGATATGAATATACACACGATAATATTTTGTTAATATAACAAAATAGTTTCAACATTTATTTTCTCCTGATAGTACAGCATTGATGTTACTTTTAGTTTATTTATTAGGTTTTTCAGTAGAAAAGTACAATTATGTTCACATTAAATGAGCCATGTATCAGAAGAAAAACTAAACAGCCAGGTTCATTATTGCAGAAGGGACAGAAGATGTAATATGCAATATAATGAACTTATCGGCCTATTCACAATCTTTTTCTCAAGTCTGGGTATCTCAGCAGTCTCCTGGGTACAGAGAATGTATAAACTTCTGTGCGCTTGTGTGGGAGCTACATCATTCCAGGTTGACCAAGAATGATGGCCCAAGATACGAAAACTAGGAAAAAGATTGCCTGTGATGAAGCAGGTTAGTGGTATTAAAAATTTGTAATAAGGCAACTAAGGTTATTTTATTGCAGAAGGGACATCTCTTCTCCCTTCTGCAATAAAGGATCTGCCTGGTTGTAGTTTTTTAATAATTAAGCTGAAGGTCTGTTTTAGTGGACTTCAAGCTTGTATTAATGACCTAACCTTTTGGCCTAAAAACTTGTGAAGGTTTGATCATTCTTCATGTTCTTTTCACACAAAGTGAATAGTAGATATTGGTATAATAAGATTGTCCATATAGCAATCTATTCACTAGCCATATAGACTTTCATCAGGCACATTAATCATTCAATTGACTTCAAACACACCACAGTCAATGATCATGACTAACATCACATCTTTACTTAGTTTGCGATCATCTGCTAGGAATGTTTTGCCCTACAATGTTGTCAGATATAGCACACGAAGACAAAAGGTTCACTGTGACAAAAAACTACTAATGATAGGTAAAAATAAATTCTACCCTTACCGATTACATTGGGTACAAGTGGTCATTAATAGTTGTTAGCAATTACACACACGTCAATGGTCAAACAACTGTGGATTTCACAAGACATTCTTAGATGGCCATACACTGTGTAAAGGTTCCATTATATAGGGACTCAGTGTATAAATTGGCCTATACCTAACTGGTCATTTAAGAGATAAGATACCACACAGACAGAATGTGAAAAAACTGGGCTTCCTCCTTGTAATTTGAAGCTCTAGTATGTCACCAAAGGAAGGAATGTATTGTTGACCAGGAGGGGCTTAATTTGAAACTCTTAAAACACTTGTTGCTCACTACAAGAATCTACTCTATCACAAGTATGGGACTCCAGCTTAGTGGTTGTCAGCTCTTATTAACATGTTGATCCTTAACTATGAATCCACACTCCCCCATCCCCCCCCCCCCCCTAGTAATTGGTACTTGAGGCTTCAAAAAAGACAAATATAATACATTCCCAAGACTTCTGACTTTAACATATTAGAATTAAAGATTTGATTTATTAAAGCTAGATGTTACCTGGAGGAGTTGATTGCTGAAACCATTCAACTATCCTTTCTGATAGGTGCTGGAAAAATGATTTCTGGAATCTGGTTAATTGGTAAAAGAAGCATTTCCGGTTCCCTTTTTTATTTCTACATTTTTTATCTCATATAATATCCTTTATAGATACAAGTTCTTTCTGTGGTGATTATCAGAGAATATAAAGAATTGTTCACATCAGTCTCTGGCCTCTAAGAAGCTTACAGTCTAATGTTCTTATCACAGCCATACATACATATACGTACACATATTAGTGCAAGCTGATTAGGCTTGTTCTCATAACTCCGGGTTCCTTTTTCTTCGTTTTTTAGTTTTGTAAAAAGTTGGAAGAAGTTAAACAGAACTTGACTTTATTTCTGTTTTATTGCCAGCTAGGTAACAATACTATTTTGTATATTTTTAGCCATTGTAGACTGTATCCATCTGTTTATTCCAGACATTTTCCTCTTCTAAATCACACACTAAAGTTCTGCTTTAAAATGAATGATCAGGCAGGTCCCATGTCCCTTCTGCAAATAAACAGACTTACCTGCTTGATCACTGTTTCCATCTATCAAAAAACACATCCTGACTTTTCTTGTGGCTGCCAGGACTGAATGAACTTTCAAAGGGGTCATCCTGGCCCAGGCAATCAAGATGTCCAACAACCAAACTCTGATCAGGTACAGATTGCAGCGCTCATGCTGGAGCCAATACTTGGGGGTGCAATAAAAAAAATTTGATCAGGCATGTAAGGTTAATTTATCGCAGAAGAGACATCGCCTGTCCCTTCTACAATATAAGGCCTGTGTGGGTGCAGTTTTTTTAGTTTTTGGGTTTAGTCCTGCCTAAAGTGTTCAGTTTTTTTAATAAAAGTAAAGCTGTCAATTACAGAGCTTTGGAGAAAAGACTTAGTAAGGCTAGCTACAAATTGTGCTGATGTGATTCTCCCAGCATGCATCTTGGTAGGCAATATCTAGTTAGCATAATCTCATAATCAGAAGCACAACTAGAAGTTTAGAACTTTTTTCCACTTTAAGGAAAATGATAACTAGTGTTGCTGCCTGCTCATTATATATGTAAAGTTTAATTCTTGGGTTGGGTTCACTGGAAGTCTGTTCTAGATTTCAAACACTCAATTATTACTTACTAGGGTTAGTTTTGAAATTATCTCCTGCTAGTTGGAGATTGTGTCCTCTTGTTCTTGATCTTAGCTTCATATTGAAAATACTGAACGTTATTAACACCCTGGGCAAAAAAAGCCACCAAGTCAATGAGAGTGTTATGATTTGGGGTTACTTCAGTTGGTCAGGTTCAGTAATATTATGTGCCCAAAAAAAAGGTCAAGTGACCACCTGAATATACTAAATGTCCGTTTTTCCATCAGTGGATTTTTATCTTCTCCAATGACATGAGTATATTCCAAGATTGCCAGGATTTATTGGGCTCAAATTGTGGAGAATGTTCAGGGAAAATGAGACATTGTTTATGCATATGGATGGCCAGCACAGAATCCAGACCCTAAAACCACTGAGACTTACCGGATCTGCTGGAGAAGACTGGAGATGTGGTCTAAAAAATCCATCATCAATACAGAATGGTACTGATAAGATACCACAGTGAATGCACACTAAAATTAAAGCTAAAAGATGTCCAACAAAATATTAGTGCATGTGACTTATTTTATTGGACAAACAATGTATATCAAAAGGTTTTAATTATGTCCCCCTTTCTCTTTAGGTAAATTTTCAGGATCCACTCAGTGGGCCTGATTTATTAAAACTATCCAAGACTGGAGAAGATTCACTTTCATCAGTGAAGCTGGGTGTTCCAACAAACCTAGAATGGACTTCTTCAAAGTCATTTGCTATTTGCTAGCAAATGTGTTTAATCCTGGAGCAGATCCATTCCGGGTTTGCTGGATCACCCAGCTTCACAGATGAAAGTGAATCTTCTCCAGCCTTGGAGAGCTTTAAGAAATCAGAACCAGTGTCACCACCTAACGTTTAAAACACAAAACTGAATGAATCTAAATTAAACCATAAGTGGAAGGGTATCTGGTGCCTGGATGCAGTGTGACAAATGAAAGAAATTAGGTTTCAGCAATGTGCGCTGGGTTATGACACACAACCAGTATTAATGTATTTGGCATAGTTATTATATATTGGATAGATCAGGTCAATCACCATTCCATCAGACTATTTAGTTTATATGTCAATCATCTGATATATATGTGGATTTCATAAGATGGTATAGCAACCTTTTAGGGAAAAAAAGAAGAATTGAAAGAACTGTGTGTTAATTTTTTTTTTTTTATGACTCCCTACTATTAAAAGGGATGAGGAGTGATTTTAGCTGAATGTGCTATAAATGTACAGATATGCCATCAGTAAAAGCTACAATTCTCAATTTTGCAACCTAGGCTGTTTAGTGGAGTGAAAAATATATGTGTATTTTTATTTTTCTCTTTTTTTTTTTGTGAAGAGCATTATTTGGAGTAGTTTAATACATTTCATTTAAAGTTCCTAGTTTTTGTTTTTTGCGTGAAACTTCGATGCTTATTTAAATGGTGTTAAAATTTTTTTATTTTACCTTTTTCACTTTGTCTGTTCAGAAGAAAAAACACACACAACATATGGCAATTTTTGATACTAAAACATGTCCAGTAGTTGATCCAGGCTTCTGTAATCTTAAGAAACCCTTAAAATACCTTCACTCTTTAACCACAATGAATCACCCTAATTTTGTTTTTTTTGTTGCCTCCAATGCATTTCCCAAAAATTTGGTAATTTTACTGTAGTCCCTGGCCAAAATTACAGGGAAGTGAAAACTCTAAATTCACTTATGCCTTGTAACCCCCTTTTGTTCTGCTTTCTCTCGCTTACCCCCTTTTATCTCTGCTTAGAAATTTGTTCAGTAGCAAGCAGGCAGGAAAAAGAGAAATTCAGAGCGAGAATGGTTCATTTTCTATCACTTCTTCAAATAAATACTACAAGTGCTAGACATACACTTAAACGGCACATTTCCATAGGGATTAAATATTTATATGGTTTGTATATGTATTGGAGAATATGCTGCATCTTTTAAATGCAGACAGATTGTTATAACTTGCAAATGATTTCACGTTGATTAGATATTGTCTGCAATTGCTGACTGTTTTCAATGAAATACCTGAACAGAAATAGGACTATGAAAAATAAAAAGATTTAGGAGAATTGTGCTACTGCCCCCTCCATATAGTAAAAAAGGCTGCACACTGCAAAACATCATATATATTACTTTCTATTTACTTGTTGTTGAACTTCCATATTCACGTAATATTTTCCAGTATAAATATGAATACTAAGGGTTAGAAGAATTTAGAGCTTTCATTGCCCTACAATTTAAACACAAATAGGGTGAAATATTGGCCAGTTTGGTGAAATGCCAAAATGAAAGGCAAACATTTGGATGTTTTAGACTGAAATGTTTGAAAGTGCCCCAGAGGGTCACGGATACAGAACCTACTATTAATCTTATGAATCTCCAAACAAAAAATGTATGTTGCAGCTTACCTATATACTTTTTAGATAAAGTAGTTGCATTTGTTTTTGTTTTTTTTCTAGGCTCATTTGCCTATATTTTCCCACTGATTCTCCCATTGAGCCTTATTTAGTAAAGCTGTCCACTACTGG
Source organism: Pyxicephalus adspersus (assembly GCF_032062135.1). Lineage (NCBI taxonomy): Eukaryota > Metazoa > Chordata > Amphibia > Anura > Pyxicephalidae > Pyxicephalus > Pyxicephalus adspersus. Next base: position 36,147,488 of record NC_092868.1, on the reverse strand, counting down.
AAATGATATACTATCAATGAAGAATCTGGGTAATCCAGCAAACCTGGGTTGGATTTGGTCCACATTTAAAAATATTTGCAAACTAATAGCAACATTTTTTTTAATCAGTTCCAGGTTTGCTGGATCACCCAGATTTCCCCTTAATAATCTATCTTCTTCAGCAGTGGAAAGCTTTAATAAATCAGGGCTATTGTATCTATAGATGGAGGCAGGGTTGTCACCCAAGATGGACTTCAAACATGTCTTACTATTGTCATTTCTAATTAATTGTGGGTGAGAGGATTGCTAGGTTACTGAAGAAGGATAACATTGTTTGTGCTTTCTGTTCCGCTCATAGAAAGTGACACGGCAAATCAATGGCTCTTTTCTGCACTTGATGAAAGTGTTCTTAGAAATAAAAACTAAAGCAAATGCCAAGGACTTGTATATATTACATTTTTGTATTTTACATTTTTAGGTTTAGATATTCCTAACTATCCTGGACCCGTTGTTGTTTTTTTATTACAGAAAGAAAAAAAAATCAAAACAAGAAAACCCCAAACTTTTAAGAACAGAAACAATAAAACAAATAAAAAAAAAACTCCAAAAAATAACACAAAATACACCACCTATTTATAAGAAAGAAAAACCTCTACAGAAATAATAGAACATTTATTTAGGCAAATGTGGCCTAAACAACTCAATAAGCTCCATTTCAGATCCTTGGTGAGACACATCATTCTGCCGTGGGCAGAATGGAATGGGAGAGGTAGGGAACCATTATTTGTATGGAGCTGCATCATGCGGCAGTTCCAAAAAGCTGTTTATGGCTAAGCGGTTGTTGTTTGAAGATTTGCACTGCAGCTGCATGCAAATCTTGCTACCTGTGGTGCAGTTGGTGCTGTGGGTTTTACGATACAGGTCTGAAATAATGAAAGTGAGAGCTCTGTCTCTCTGATTGTCTTGGTAAAATTTGCAAATTTTGCCTCAAAAACAACAAAAAAGAACACCACTCATTTTTAAAACACATTGCGCACATTAGGTCAGCTCCAATGCACAAAAATGTTGCATATCCATTTTCATAAACATAATGCTTTACCAACCCAATGCCATGTTAATGCATAAAAAGTGTGTTAAAAAATGTGCGTTATGACAGAAACAGGTCCCAATAAATTATATAATACATGGCAGGAGAAGGCTGCAAAGGAGAAGCGTTACCACTAAGGCTGGACATGTCAGGAAGGTATGGAGGTTAAAGTTAGGACAGCTCTGCAATTTGAGTTCAGTCTTGTAAATAAAAGGTCTTTAAACCATTCACACTGTGAAGGACCCTCCCAGTTGCAAAGCTGTGAATAAGTGTTGTTAATGAGTTAACGCACTGCTAATGAGTTACTAATTCACTGGCAAAGTTATGTAAATCAGTCTGAGAATAAATACAACAAACTGCATTCTGCATTAGTTCTTGCTGGCAGTGCATAGTAGGGGATTTAGGGAAATCATTCCTACAGGTGCTGTAATAACACACAAGAGGAGGAATACTAATACACAGATCTGGATTTTAGTATCTTGGTTGGCAGGCGGCATTCTGGGTTTATTATTAATGCTAACCACCTGCACAGGCACTATTACAAATTAATTGTATAGAGCATTTGTCTTGGGAAGACCCTGTGGGGGAGATGCCGTAAAGATAACTGTTTACTTTGCAAGAAAAAACACAGATTCTGTGTAATTCTTCAGAACCTTCAGAGGGGACAATATTTGTTCCTTTCTATCATGATTTAATATTTAAAAATATTTCAAAATGTCTTTTTAGTAAAAAATAAATATTTTACATTATCCCTGCAGGGGAATATTTAAGTTACATTTTACACATTGATTTCTATATAGTTGAAGTAGATGTTGAAGTCACTGTGATGACTCCAGAATCCTATTTCTTTACTGAATTCTATTTCTTTTAGTGCAGCGCAATATGAAGTTTCAGTCAAACAAAGAGAGCCGCACAGCAGGCTGCCTTTGCTTTTCTGTTCTTTTTAAACATAAACATAACGGTCTGCATTCTCTCTCATATATTAAATATTGTATAATTTTAGAAAAAAAGCAGGTTAAATATATAACCTTAAACAAAACAACAAATATATATGTTTTAAAATCTTTGTTAAACAATTTAATACCTATCAAGTATTTAGTTAGCTCCAAAATTGTCTCCTGCCTTCTTGATACAAAAATTAATAATTAAAGGGAAGCATCTAAAGGAAATAGGAATAACTCAAAGTGTACTGTTGCCAACATTAGTCAAAATTCATACTTCAATGACTCCAACAACTTGTTCAAGGACAGTAAGATATCTCTGTTGCATCATATATATGTGTCACTATATACATATTATATATAGTGTTATTTATAATATATATGTAAATATATATTGAATTGTTGGACATTGATGGATAGTGAAAATGTAGTTTGCATTTGGTGAATATTAGGCTTTGAGATGATCCAACAATACACCTGCACACTTGAACTGGAAAACAATTCCCTCACTGACTTCACATGACACGATAAAAAATATGAACCAGCATTCAGTATAATATATAGTATCTGAATTGGAATGCTACGGTCGTGACTGATTGATGGGGCCTAAGTGCCATTTGCAAAACCCTAAACTAACATCTAATCATTGACCAGGCACTATTTTCCTTTGGGCTGTTGGGTATAACAGAAATAACCCCCCCTGGCTCATTGTTTTTTCTTCCCCGGTGGCCCATTGGATGACATATAGTCAATTTGCAGTCTGCACTGTCTCCAATCCATGCTTGCATGTGTCAGTCCTTGCTCCCACTTTCTTCATCTCTACTGACCAAGGGATTTAGGCATCAGTAGGGAGTCCTGGCAACCCCCCCATCACCCACAGATGATTGGTTAAACCTGTCTTCTATTTGAAGACCCCTGGACTAAATTTCTAAAAGGCCACCCATGGCAGGAGAAAAACTGTTAATAATGAAATCTTTGCCTTTTGTTAGAAATGATGACTGCTGAAAAAAAAAAATGCAGTTACAGAGGAACTAAAATATCATTCGTGTGGGTGATTTTTTGCAATATTTAGAAAATGTGCACAGCAAACTTGCCATCTTTGCTGTTGACTCTTCCATGTTCATGGAGATCCCCTCTGGCCATTGGAAGGCAACTGACGATGTAACTTCTATGTGGGAATGTATGGAGCCAAAAAGTATGTATGCAGTATGGAGGCAAAAAACAAAAAGCCACCAGAAACTAAGTGAAAGTTTATTTTTGGCAAAGGGGATTTTGCATGTCACCTCTACCAAATTCCTTTACTTTCTGGTGAGTTTTTGTTGTTTTAGGTTTAGTTTGGGTTTAGGTCTTTTAACATCAGACAGCTATAGCAACTACAGTGCCCTCTGTTGAGCATCACTGATACTGCACATGCAAGGCGATGTTTGTGCACATGGTTGACTTTATTTGTTATTAATTATTTAATGTTATAGTACAAACAAAAATAAACAAGACAGGACTTTTTATCAGTATATTGAAAACAAACTGATCAATCTCATTTATATTCTGCTGCTGCTTGAGCTTTAAATATTTACATTAATTCTATACACAAATCATATACTTTTATTAGCCCTGCATATGAGTTACCTAATGTTGCATTTACACATTTTTACCAAATTTTGTAGTAAACATCAGAATCACTAAATGCCAAATGCATTCTGTTGCAGCAAGTTTTCCGTAGATGTTTACTGTTCTAGGATTTCGTTTTTTAGGTAAAGTGAGACCTATTGATAAGTCATACAATCAGCATTCTGTGTAAAGCCTTTTAATTCTTCAACTGTTGCTGAGCACATGGTTCACGTAACATTGTCCAGCTGGAACAGTAACACCCCCTATACATCTTTACAGTACAATGCAGCACAGGGCATCATTGTGGTTCCACTGGCCTTTCTTGGTTAATTCTCTCCCTCCCCCTCTCCTCTTTCAGATTTCACCTTAGGGTTAAAGGCCAGGATTTCCTCTGTGACAAAGGTCAAACTTGGCATGTCTTTCAATAGGCAAATGCATGCTGGTTTTATTTTATATTTGTTTGTTTTTATAGATATATTTAAACGTCTGACTTTTAAATGTTTAGTTAGTTTTTATGTTTAGCTTTACATATAAGGAAGGACCCTACAACCTTAATTAGCTGTTATAAATGTGCATGTAATTAAACTACTATAGTTAAACTACAGGTCTATCCATTTTTACGTATACTTAAAACTACATAACAAAAATATTGATAGACATCAGACATACTATGTTATTTATAATATATGTATATACAGAGCAAAGTATGAAACAATTCATACATACCAAGAATATGTCACATCTTTAGTATATAAAAAGATATAATTTGATAGGAAAAGGTGACAATATAAAATCAGCTGGAATATAAAAATAATCCAAATCACAATAGCATACTAAAATAATATGTGTAAACTTTTTTGGATCATTCAGATCTAAAGCAGGGTGAATAATTTTCCCCATGCAGAAGTCTATTGATAAGCATTACAATAGACCCCTTGGTGACTAGGATGTTCATTATTACAGATCAAAGATTGCTGTCGTTATGTGTATAATCAGCTACTTGTTAATTAGTGCAAAGTGTGAGAATTACTTTATTTAGCAATTATTAAGTATTATTATTATTATTATCATTATGCATTTATTATCATTATGCATTTGAGATTATGCAGTATTGCATTTCCTATTTATTCTATTTGCTGTGTGTAAATAAAACAATATGAAACCCAGATACAAAAGTGTAATATATTGCAGCTTACTATATCTTAGATATAGGTGGTTGCATTCTTTTTGTATAGTCTTTTTGTTCCATTTATTTTACCTGATGATCTTGGTACTTCTGGAAATATTACAGATACTGGGCTAGGGTGACAACACACACTTAATGCATTGGATTGCATTGAATGCAATGCCTATCACTTTTTTGTATTCTATGAAGGAGCAACATTCTCACAGTTTGGCAGAAATGTGGAACAAATTCCCATCTCTTCCTCAACACATACATGGGGGGGGGGGGTTCTATAGTCCAAAGAGAAAACGGCTGGGAACAATGCTAACAGCAGAGGCAGGGAGCACAGAAAGTCTTACAGTAATTTTGGTAAGAGCATCATATATATATTTGCACTTAATAAACAAATAATAAAGGAAAACTCCTCTTTGCTACGTAATAAGTATAGCACCATACACCTTGAGTAGCCTTCAACAAATACTCTGACTTTCCTAGAATCTGATCTTTCATAGAACCAAATAAATCCTCATAAAGTAATTAATTCCAGGGTATTCCAAACACCAGCAAGGTTACCATCAACAGAAATGTTCATAATATTGTAACATGTGTCAAATCTCTCATGAAGTGATACAGTCAGCACCATCTGAACAATCTGAGCAGGATGCCCTAAAAGTACTGCAGGTTAAAATAACAGAACATCATGGCAATAGCAATGTATCCTCTAAAATCAGCCTTTTTTTCAACATGGAGGAACCCTTGAAATAATTATAAGGTCTCAGGGAACCCCTGCTATAATTACTACATCCACAGCGTACAGTGCATTAGTTTGGTGGTCAGTGGGTAGAATGTCTATTACATTGCTGGCTAGAGAGGCAACCTTACAGATAGCCAAAATAATCAATGCTGTCACTTAAACTGACCCGGGAGTCACAAACTGCTCATTGCTCAAGGATCCCCTAGCAACCTTTGGAGGAACCCTGGTTGGGAAATATTGTTCTAAATGATGACAAAGAAAGGGGACATGAGAATGTGAGACATTGGACAAAGCCATATGATAGAGGGGAGAGTAAGAGGGATGACTCACTACTCTGTTATATGTGTAAATTTCAGCTTTAGCTATTGTACCCTATACACAGCAGGTTCTTTATAAAAGGATTTTAAAACAACTAACACGAAGCAAAATTAGTTTACTGTAAAAGATACCCATCTGACAGCTCATGTTCCTACATTTTATCTGTTTCAGAACTACAGTCTCCACTTCTGGAAGTGTTCCATATCTCTAAAGCTGCGTACACACTTCCAATTTTTATCATTGGAAATGACCAAAATTGGCCAAAAATCGTTTGTAAAAAAAGTAATCAACGGCGCCGACGAACGAGGATAGTCGTTGGAAATGAACGACCGGACCGGCGGATCGGATTGGACGACGATCATTGACCATCTATCGTGTGTACGGTCGTTCAGTGATCGTCCATGGTCGGAGCATGCGCGGTGAGCGAACGTTCGCTCACTTCCTGTGGTGCACGTCACTTCCTGTATCGTTCAAACGATCGCATCTATCGTGTGTACAATATCTTTGAACGATCGTGTCGTTATCTGTAGGTACAGGATCGGTGCCATACGATCGTTCGCAGATATCGTGCAGGATCGTTCGTCGTTCGTTTACCAACGATAAAAATTGGAAGTGTGTAGGCAGCTTAAGTCCCTCCACATACCATAGATCCTTTCTCTGAGCTCCACATCATCACAGAACATGGCAAGGAACCATAAACAGCCTCCCAACACTCCAGACATAGAGGAAATAAACACTGAAGAGAGAAGCAGAGGCTGCAGCATTGTAGCTGATTATAAGTAGATAACAAGCCACAGCCTAGCTGAGTATACAGTGTTTTTTTTTTTTTTTCTAAAGGAAACTCTTTTTACTTGATGCTATTTGTAAACAGATGCTTAATCAGAAAATAGATTCCAGGAGAAAGTGGAAAACATGTAGAATGGAACCCAACACTTCACCTACAGGCTAGATGTAAGAATACAAAATATGTATATAAACTATTTAATAAAATAGTTTAAAATGTATGTATATTGTACATTCCCTTTTATATAACAAAATCTATTTATCCGTTTCGCTTTTATTTTTAAAGGATTTCTTTATACATTATTATTTTTTACAAATTTCCACTTTATTTCATTTTAACTAACACAAATTGACAATCTGTAGGACTAAATATTTCCCGTACTTGATTAAACATTGCTTTTTTTAAATGTGTAAACTACATGTATGAATATTTAAACTCTTGTATTCTCCTTGTTCTGTAATAAATTCTAGGTCAAATTCTACTACATTATGGTCATTTATGCCTAAATAGTCTGGACCTGCATATATGTTGTGAATTTTGGCCTGTCAAGCAGAATTTTACCCGGAGTTGACTCAGCCAGCATTTGTGCAACATAATTGTCATGTAGTGTTTATGGAGACAAACAATAGAACCAACAGGACAGAAGATTTAAAATCATTCTGATGTGTCAATGTTAAAAAGCAATGTGACTATCACAAAAGCATAAAAAACAATAACAATCTTCAGCTAGTATACCAGTAGGACTTGTGGAATGAATACAGCATGCTACTATTATGGCACAGTCTTCAAGATAACAATATGTGTGAAATGCAGTGACTTGCTGGAATAAATAAGTTAAAGTATTTCTCAGCTATAAATACAATGCTTTCATTTCCTACATTACGAGTAACACGTTACTTAGTTTCCTAAGTATCCTTCTAGGTGTTAATCACATATTTAAATAATTATGTTACACATTTAAAAATGAGATCTTGTGTAATACTTTGCCATTGTTTGACCTCACACTAAGAGTCGGGAGCATTCTATTATTATTACACATTCCAGATACTGTATTTATAAGTTTTACTTTGCAGAAGTAAAGAACTATATGTATTACAAGATATAGCATATTTGACACTTATCAATAGCAGGAATAGCTTGCAGGGCATACAAATAGTTTGCAGGAAACACAGGCTTCTTCTTCGTCCCTTCATTTTCCATTGCAGTTTCTACATCGATGGTAGGACATGACTGTAGGACAGGAAGGCTGGACAACCATTATGGACCCTCTAAGCCTGATGGTTATGGTTCAAATGCAATGCACAACATCATTGTGGTTTAAATTATTTTTCCCTACTAAAATTGTCAGGTTCTCAAATTTTTATCAGCGGGATTCAGCACAAAATCATGATCCCATGAATTCAAACCTTGTCAAGACAATCCCAAGACAGCAGCTGTAACAGGCAAATTGTTGCTTTAGGAAAAACATGGTTATGATTGTCTACACAAAGCATGGCATGATTTCATCACAGAAGATGAGTACTACAGAAAACAAATACTGAATAATACTGACTGTCAAGTACAAAAGCATTGTGGCCAAACACTACAGAAATAAAATAAAAATGACAGCAACATTCAAAATCCAGCTTGAAGACCACAAAACCGTCTACAGAGATCTTCATGAAGTCAATATCCAAGGTAGAATGAAAACCAATGCTAAAATTCAGTTTCGGCTTTCAGCCACTATTCTTCTTTTCACTGAAGTCTTGGCATGCTTTGTGGGGGTCGCCATAACTAACAGTTACAGACAGTCCACTAAAACAGGCAAGCATTACCACCCCCTAAAATTACCCATTTTACTGACCATCCGTACTAACCACTGCTGAACACAATGGGTCTGATTTATTAAAGCTCTCCAAGACCATAGAAGATAAACTATCATAGATGAGCCTGGGTGATCCAGCAAATCTGGGATAGATCTAGTCCAAGATTAAATCTATTGCAGGTTTGCCAGATCACCCAGGTTTACCCATAACGGTCTATCTTCTCCAGTGTTGGAGAGCTTTAATAAATTAGAACCAGAGTGTATTACACAGGCATACAATCTAGAGAACATAGAAACACATAATAATAATTAGAACTTTTCTTTCCAGTGTAGCATACACAAATAAAAGATAGCCCTATAATAACATTACAATAGAAAATTAACTTTTATTACAAAAAGGAAATATAGCTAATGTAAATGATGCCTTCAGTAGTTTCTAAAGCAACCTGCCAACCTTGTTAGGAAACTTCTGCTTTGGTTTTGTAAATTACTTAAGGGATTTTTTTAGCACCAACTGATGATTTGTATTTGAGAGTACAACACAGTTTACATATACATCTGCTGTACTATTACCTAGATGGCATTTATTTGCTTCCATAAGAACATACAGTGCTGTTTGGTTAGAAGAAGAACATTATGTTTTGAAGCTAAAGAAAAACTTGTTTTGTGGGAGTAATTGAGCAGTGTACAGTGCAGGAGCAGAGCAGAATACATGAAAGCCGGCTAATCTATACAGAAAGGTACACAGCCAAAACTATGTTACAATCAATTGTTCTGAACAGGTTAAAAATAAATAAATTATAACATTGAGAAAGTATCTCTGTTGAATGAATTCATGGAGGAATGTGACTTTGTAACTGATCCAGCACATAGTATGCAAAAGGAATTGTTTTAAATAATGAAAGTGGCTAGATATAATTTTAAACATATGAAAATGTTGCAGTTGATATTGCACACTAAATGCAAATCTTCAATAATACAACTTTTGACTAGTTAGTAGTACTTAGAAAATTCAGCCGATCATGTTCTTTAATGTTGAAAACACTACTCTTTCAAAATGCTTCCACCTTTCCAATGATTGTTTGAAACATTATTAATTTCCTTGGATTTATATAGCTTCTAAACCTCTGTATATTACAGGCATCATGTATGGGCTTAATATTTTTTTTGTAGGGATTTATGGCTCCTGTTACCCTAACCTTTTATAACACATGTTCTTTTGAGTCTCCATCTAAAACAAAGTAAATTTTGCATGAAAGACCACCAGTTCTAACAAGCCCACTGTCCTCTCTCCTGGACTAAGCAAGATGTTTCTAGAGGTGTGTAGCTTCACCCTCTGTTGGCAGGAAGGCAGTACTACAAATTTGCCTGTAATCACTGTACATAGAGGTCACCTAGGCTGGGGCACCTAGTGGGTACCAGAATCTTTGCTGCCAAGGACCCCTACTTTACCCAGGTTCACCACACTGCAGCTTAGACATGGACAGACCACAACTCATTCATAACACCTTACGAAAGTCCTGGAAGAAACAGCTGCAGGAAGAGTTGGGAATTGCCAAAGAACTAGATTGGCCGGCCAAGCTGAGAGATCAGGACATAAGACAAACAAGCAGCAGAGGTCAGGCAGGTGGAAGACTGGGTATCCTCAGCAAAGGTTTAGGCACAGTAGACAAGAGTCAAACTAGTTGAGTGAGTTATAGGAAACTACGAGCAGAGCCACATGCTGAATAGGAAAACCTAATTTCTTAACTTATAATATTAAGTTGGACAACTGAGCTACTAGCTGAAGGCCCCCTAAAAAAAAACCTTTGGTGTGGGTCCCCAAGCATGGTGCCAGCTGTATACTTGCTCACAGTCCATGCACCAGATCATGTTCACATTCTGACCCAATGCTGTACACATGCAAAATGCATACATTACCCTACTAGTACTACAGTAGAGTGAAGAACCTCTCTCATAGTTTAATCCAAGATGTCAGAAATCTCTTCTATGGGCAACATACATATATAAAATGATATTAAATGATGACTGGCCTAGTGTGGTCACATACCCCTCCATATTCCAGTATTAGATCAACGGAAGTATTAGTTCAAAGGATTGACAGGGGAGTAACGATTGTATGAATATATGTTACTGGTTGGGTTTAAAGTGAACCTGTTGTCTTGCCTATGTCCAGGCTCACCTAAAAATCTCACATACACAGAAAAACACACAAAAAAGAACACCAGCAGTTTTGGTCTGATGGTTAACTAGCTTGATTGCTATAGATCAGCTCATATGATAAATGCATGCAAACATCAGATACGTGGCACAGTTTTCTGATATATTTGGTAATGGTATGACCCATTTAAACCTCAGACCATAACTGTAATTCCATTAAATGTGGCACACTAATCAGAAGGTTTACTTTGCATACATAGAAGTTCTTGAATATTGAATAGCATCTTTGAAGCCTGGAAGTAAAATGGTCAGTCTGGGTGGGCTCTTTCTTTATTGTTAGCTTGTGAGCAAGCTAGGGTCAGGAAGGAACTGCAGTTACTGATATCTTAGTAGTATCCGCAGCCACAAACACAGGTAGAACAGAAATTGTAATGAAAAAGCTCCCCAAACACACACAGTTCTCGTGCTGTCCATCTTTCCCTGTAACAAAATTACTGGCTATTTATTTGGAATGAATTCAGGGTTTTGGCAGGGTGCAGAAAATACTATGCTAACAGATGTTGTGTGTCGGTTGGGAGAAACAGAGATGTTATTTTTTTTCATTGGAAAAAATGCCTTGTGGCTATATGGTTAACCCTTTAACCTATGTGTGACCTGACTCATGCAGGATAATTGTCATTATAACCATATGTGACATATCAACAGCTCTAAACAGCCCTAAGGTGACCTTGTGTCAGTTCTGCTGCAAATAGTATCTCTTGAGGCTTTCGGAATTTGTGCACAATTGCCACTAAATTACAGTCCTTTTACAGCCTCATTCAAAGGTACCAACTTACTAATTTGCTAGTTTAGATGTTTTTAAACTATTGGTGAGGAGATGTATGCTTACGCCACTGACATACCAGGCTTATATTAATGGTCTATATATGCTCTTTTTACATATTACAAGAAATGTCTCATCTTTAGGACAACTTAGGCAACCACCCTGGGCCCCCTAATTTCTAAGTCTTTTCCCTAGTTTCTTCTCTTATAATTACCCCTAATATTCTGCAATGCTCTATACTGTACATTGTGACTTTTTTTTAGTGATTATAGCGTGGCCCAGCCCTCGCGTTTTCTATGCAAACGCCATTTACAGAAGTTACAATTGATGCCTAAAGCTGCGTACACACGTGCAATTTTTGTCGCTGGAAAGGATCTTTCACGGACTACACGATGCATGAACGGTGCTGTACATACAGCACCGTTCTGCTCTATGGAGAGGGGAGGGGGAGAACGACGGAGTGGCACCCTGCTGTGCGCTCTCCCCCTTCCCTTGCATTAGGATCGGTCGTCGTTCATCGTTCGTGGATCCGCCAGGATGGATCCTTGGACGATGAACGACGCCGACTGTACACACGCCAGATTCTCGCCCGATATCTGGCCGATGCCGATTATCGGGCGAGAAAAATCTGACGTGTGTACGCAGCTTTAGTCTTCCCATTAACCAAAGATGGAGAATGTGTGCCACAATTAAATAGGTGTGATGACTCACACTATACTGTTTAGCGGTATGCATGTTGTAGTTATGTTAATAACACAACCATTATTCTTGTCCGCATCCCTATTTTTTATGGCCATTCCCATGCCTATTTTGGCCTAAATTTTTTCATTTCGCCTTATGGTCCTCAAAATTTAAGATACAGTTAAGGTTCGATCCCATTCTAATATTTAGGTGAACTTATGCTATGTAATGTTTGGTGTTTTAGCAAACTAAGTGGAGAACCAACATGACTGGCAAGTTAGGTATCAAATAGGAGCCAATTGTTAGGGTACACAACATGCAGCATTTCTATTATCACTCTTCTATTGGCTGTGAGGAGCGATTCACAAAAAGGAAGAGGTGCATGGACTCCATACATACCTTTCTTGTTAATCACCAATCAATGGAAACACTTCCTACTATGTAACTTAACAAACCTAAGAGCATAACCAAACCAAGGCATGTTCATCTATCTTTAATTGTTGGCTGGGATGTTATGTGCTTGTGTATTTTCAATAGAATATCAGCATTACCAATATTACATTCTTTTTATATAAGCCTTTGCCCCAATGAAACATTTGTCCATGCACACATCTATACCTAGTGTTACCACTCTGCCTGCAGATCGTCTATCTCTTAGCTTGCACCATCTACTTCCTTCTGTCACAGATTCCAGCAAGTCCAGGTCACCTGTGCCTCCTTCCTGCTCACCTACCTTTCAGCCCCCTGCTGCCAGCACCATCTCTGCCTCTGGCTCCAACACTCTATTTACTTCCAGCTCCAAGTCAGGTGATTCTCTGTCAGCTGCTCCCTTGCCTGAGAAAACCAGAGTATTCCGCAGACGCGCTCCCTCTGCTGGCCAACATCTAAAAACCACCTGAGACCATCCCAGTAACAGCACTCCCTCTGCTGGTGGGATTGATGTCTTCGGCTCACTTGATCCATGCCCATCTCCCCCTCTTAAGAAAGTGACCTGGCAACAGGAAGTTGCCTGAACAAGGAGTTCCTTTGGCTCTGCTTCTAGGTTACTGTTGTTTATCTCTATTGTTCCTGTTTCTCCGTGTACCGACCCCAGCTTGTTCCTGATTACTCCTGCTTGTTGCCCGACCTCTTGCCTGTTTCCTGACTATCCTAGTTCGCTGGATTATCCTTTTGTACTACACTTCAGTCTCTGCTCGTTAACAGTCACCTGCCTTGGAGGGCACAGGGGCCGCAACCTGGCAGTAGCTTTTCGCATACTATCCTCACCTCTAGAGGCTCTGGAAAAGCATGTCTCCACCCACAGGATGGCTGACACAGTGGGTCCACCACTTTGCCTTGTGGAGCCGTGACACCTTCCTTTATGCCGTGCATAGATGTGCCTTTCTTAGCATCCTCTGCACTTACTGAGGCTGAGCACAGCTGAAAGGGATTTCATGCTGCATGTGCTGCAGCCAATGAGAAGTTCCTGGTTTCAATCTTGTCCTGCTGTATACTGATAGTCTTATTTAAACCTCTCTTGTTCCTGGATCCTCGGGGGACTGAGACTAAGCCTAGTTATGCTCAGCCAGATAGTGCCTTTTCAGATAAATGTCCACAGTCTGACGCGACCACTCTTCCTGTCTTTTAGCCTGACCTTGGACCATCCAGACTTCAGTCCATTGCAACTGTGTCTCTTGTCAACAGCCTACCCAGTACCTGATCTTTGGTTGTCCTTACCCTTCTGTTCCCCTGGTGGCGAAAGCCTGTTGGCTGCGGCCTGATGTTCTCCAAAGTCTCTAGTGTGGTGGTCACTAGAATTACCGGCCCATCACTCAGAGAGGGTGCTCTGGTGAAGACAGGGAGACACCAGCCCTAACACAAGGATCCAGACTGATCCAATTGTGCTAATTAAAAAACTGTCCAAGAACATGCCTATTCCTGTTGCTCCTCACCTTCAATTGGATGGAGGCCTACTAATGTATCAAGACAAGATATTTGTACCTATAAAATCACTCAATACCTGTCCCAGTCCTGACAAAACTCCCTGTTAGCAGGCTATTTTGGAGCAGCTAGAGTTTCTCCATTAAACCATTTGGTGGCCAGACCTTAAGGATTGTAAGTTGTTCCTGTTCCATATGAGGCTAACGAGGCTCACTTCCCATACCCTCCAGCCTTTGGAGTATGCTGTTTGGAGACTTTATTGTGGAGCTGCCTAACTCAAAAGAAATCACCTCCATTTTCTGCCTATGAAAAGCACCCCATCAGACTACTGCTGATCTCTTCTTTAGGGAGGTGGTTTGTCTTCATGGGTTATCTGATGACTTTGTTTTAGATAGGAGCAACAGATCCAGTCTTCACTGTCCTCTGACCCTGGACCATCCAGACCTAGAACTCCACCTGCTGCCTGCCCCAACCTCATTCCGTCCTGACTATGTCTCTCGACAGCAGCCTACCCAGTACCTGATCTTTGTCAGTCCTTACACCAAAGCCTTCTAATTTGCCCGCTCCTAGTAGGGAGAGCCTGGGGCCACAACCTGGTGTTCTTCAGACAGCAAAGTAGTCTGTTGCCTACTAGGGTTACCAACCCATTACCCAGAGTGAGGTGCTCTGGTAAGACCAGGAGACGCTTAGACTCCATGCCCCAGGTAATACCATGACACCTGGCAGAGTCTAATGCTAGCACACAAATCAGTTTGACTTGGGGAAGGGGGGGTGGATACAGGACCTAAGTCAGTTCTGTACAGGGGCTTGGGTTGGCTATGTATGCCATTGGATCTGGTAGCCCAAGGTGCTGATCAATATGAGTGCAATGTGTCTACATCAGTTGCTGTGTGATGGAAAAACAAAAAAAGATTCATAATGTACTAGGTATAATATACATATTCAGTAAATCTGTGCAATACATTACCTGTCCCAATATTTTAGGTACTCTGCAGGTACAGAAAAATACATTCAAATGAATGGGAGAGACTTGGAACTAACATTTTGTATGCAGTTACATACAGCTTGCAGTGCAGTTCCCGAGTCCAAGTCAGTTTTGGCTGTGACGGTACTCCTAAAAGATATGTGCAGCCACATGCTAATCTGGTCACCTGCAACGTGGTTTGTAAATTGGAGCCGCTATTTGCACAATTTCACATTGCAGCTCTGAAAGATCCTCAAGATTTGTTGAGTAACAATTTGAAAAACTACAATGTAACTATAAATAATTACATAATATTGATATAATAACTGAATAAACTTCGCTTTGCTATAAAATCATTTGCTTTATGTTTTGATACACTATACTTTAGGAGATAAGTAAAAGATATACTTTATTTTATTTCTCCTTATAACAAACAACATGTGTTTGTTATTTTTTACTTCCAGTCTGCAGTTTCTTTTATTACCCATTATTTGAATATCAGATCTTCAGAGGACACTGGAAAAGAACAATATTTTATCATGTACTGGGCATTCATATGCTGGGCTTTAAAAACAACAGCGCCCCCTGCAGAAATCATTACATTAGCACATTATTAGTAGGAGAATTATGATTATTACTGAATCTTACTTATATAATGCCAACTTTTTATACAGAAGTGTACATTAAATATAGAGACACATGGGCTTAATTTGCTAGCAATATAGGCTGTTCAAATAGCAAAGTGAATTTTCCCTTTGCAAGGGATATTTCACTTAGTTTGATTAGTTTTGTGGACTTAAACCATCCAATCATGTGCAAGCAAAAATCATATATATAAATATATATATATCTATATATATATTTATATATTTACTTATATCCTTGGTTGTAAATTAGTATTCTTTGCAAATGAATTTTCATCATGTGATAACTCACCTTGATAAGTGACACGGCCTAAACCTTGACTGCATTCAAAATTTCCTTTGGTCAAATGTTTGAGCATTTACTCATTACTGTTCTTTTAATAGTTTTGTCTACAGAAAACAAAGTATGTACATTTACTAAGTAAATATAAAAATAAAGTACATACACATTTCTTTTAGCTTGTTTTCTATATTCTTTTATAAGAGTGCATGTAGATTTACAATGAAACTCAAAAAAGAAAAATGTTTGTGAAACAATTTGGAATTGTTTCACTTTTATTAGAAAAATAGGTACCAAAATTCTCTAGAAAACAATGGTGCTAAGAAACATAGCCTTTGGCAACATAGGTCAACCCAGGTCATAGGAAATGAGAGGCAGCCTACCCAATGTCAGATGTCCTTAACTGGGGGGTTACCTGTATTGCCAATACCCAACCCTCTTCAATTTCATTGTTCTTTCATTGTGATATCTTGAGTCAGAAAGTGTACAAGCGGGGTTCTTGCATCACTTCCAATCATTCACCAATAGAACACAGCATTGTGCACATGTGTGTGTTGGTACCTCCTGGGAGCAATACAGAATAAATGCCATATTTTGATCTTTGCATTATACTGGTTCTATTACAAGATATGGTCAAATCAGGATTACCACTAATTTGCTGATTTTTATTTGTCTTTATATCTAATCTGTTTAAACTTCAGATAATCACACATACTGGAATTCAGCCAAGCGTAATTTATAAATAACATGAATCCATGAAGACCAGAGAAATCTGCATGTCTAAATTTAGATGATTAAAAAAATTGTACAATTTGTTTACTCTTCTGGCTTTTTTCTCAATTTCCTCATTATTACTAAATACAAAATTTAAAAAATGTACTTCACACATCCTTATGGCAATCATGCCCAATGCCTAAATTAATATCTCCTTCTGTATACTAAAGAGTTTGACCTGGTGAGCCCTTCATTTCCTTAGAGCTTCAGTACACAAGTGACACAACCTGTGCAGACAACATGCCGGCTCCTATATACTATACATCATCGCTCTTTGTGCTGCAGTACTAAATAATGCTGCTCAGTTTTTAATAATAATATTAATAATATTAATAATATTATTATTTATATCCATCAGTAGTATCCTGCTCTTTAAACAATACAAAAGTTAATAGAAAGGGAACTGGAAATCATGGCACTTGTTGTATTTATGGTGTAAGAGTGACATTGCAGCTAAGCAATGACATAGACAATGACATTAAACAAGGTAACTAAACATCAATCTTACTTATCTCCTTACTAATAGCTTACCATGTCTACATTTTTCCTCACCAAACCATCTGGTCTCATGAGGTCACTCAAGCTGTACAAAAACTATTACTTGCTTACAGCCACATGCCATGAATAAGAATGCAGGGGTGATGAGGACCTGTCTAAAACTGAATGCAAAACAGTAACAATAGAGGAAAATGCTTTATCAGAACCCATATATACTGACTTCCTCTGCTACTTAAGGAGCTTATGTTAAGAGGTCTTATGCAGTACTCTTTATTCTAAGTGGTGTGGCATATATATATATATATATATATATATATATATATATATATATATAGTTATGTATTTATATCCTTTTTGATTATTGTTAATGATAAAGAAGATCTGTTTTCATATATTGTAATTTAGTAAGATACTGGGAGATACCAGTTTAAGGCTATTCTTAGAATAATTTGCTTGCCAGGGATAACAGTGTAATATATAACAAAATAACAACAATTGAAATATCGAATTAAAATTGAATTCAAGTGATATATCATTCTTTATTTTAACAAAAACACTGTTGAAAATTTTTTTTTGGGTTTGGAATTTTGAGCTGAATCATATGGGGTAATTGTCATCTGCGATAATGCTTTCGCCACAGATGGCCTTGTGTTGCACTTTTGTCAATGAAACTGATTTTAATTCTTTCATACAAGTTGGTGGAAAAATCAGGTAAATGGGTGGTGAAAACATCCTAATTGCAATCTTTTTTCCAGTGAAGCACCAGAAAACATGCTGCTTTTGTAGCCTTTAGCCGGCTACTGTTTTGTGCATACATGCATCTATGTAATATGTTTCATTTAGGATTTTTCCATTAATGGTCATTTAGGGATTTTGCCCATGACCCCAGGAATATGTGGTGTAAAATAAGACCCTCAAATGAGAACTGTAGCCAGGCTATGTTCACTTATCATACCTAATATTTAAACCATTGCCATCCACTGAGTTAAAAACACTGTAGAGTTATTCATCCTCAAGTGTTACCTAGTTGCCCAATTGTTCACCAACTGTACACATGCTAGATAACAACAGATCATTGGATGAATTATTCTGCCTTGATGGTCATTCGTTAAAACTAAGAATCCTCATTCATTGTTATTGTTTGTCACAAGTTTAATAAAAGATTATAGAATTATGGGTGAAGAAGCAATTTTCCAAAAGCAACCAATCGAATTACAGTAGAGAGGTCAGTTTGGAAATGCTTTAGAATTGTTTATTAGAGGTCACAAAACTTTGCTTTATTTCATTCTGGAATACTTTTGCCAACATGTTATGTTAAAGCCCAACTCCAGGGTCAATTAGGTTTTATTTTCATTAGCCCCCCCCCCCCCCCCTGTAGCATTAGAAAAAAGCAGGCCTAGGTATAACACCTATTTCCTATTCGGAGCTGTCCTAATAGTTATTGCTTCTTCAATATTTTTTGGATTTCTGGGTTGAAATGACAACCTATATCATGGACCCTCCACGTTGTTCTCCCAATGTGATGAGCAAGGATGACTCAGTGACCCCGATTTATTAAAGCTCCCCAAGGCTTTCATCAGTGAAGTTGGGTGATTCAGCAAACCTGGATTGGATCTGGTCCAAGATTGAAAACATTGGTTAGCAAATAGCAAATGACTTTGAAGAAATTCATTCCAGGTTTTCTGGATGACCCAGCCTCACTGATGAAAGTGTATAATCTCCAGCCTTGGAAAGCCTCATTAAATCAGGCCCAGAAAATTGTGAAACTCTTTTAATACATCTTCACATCTTCACCTTCACCTCCCTATCTCGAGGTGAAACTAAAGCTACACAACTCACCAATCAAAACAGGGCAGCAACATCTTCCTTGTCTTCTTCTTTCTGGAGATGATCTTTGGCCATCTTGATTGGGCCTGCCAGGAAGACGTAACTCAGCGCATGGGAATTCTCTTATCACCGGTACATGCAAGGGAAGCCGGGATTGCCAGGTTTCCCTGGCATCAAAAGCTGTGCGTATGCACAGCTTGGATTCATTGTCAGAATCCTGGAAAAATCAGACAGGTAAGACAAATATTGCAGAATAGACATCACCTGTCAATTTCTGCAATAATGACCTGCGCGATGAAGCATTTGTAAAAGTGGAACTTTTGTGCAAAAACACATGCACATGGGGGTCTATTGGGAAAAGAGAGATAACAGGGGGGTGTGGAAATCTGCCCAAAATGTAGTAGTATAAACAATTAAATACTTTACTTGTGGTTCAGCTAAATTCAAGTAAATATGTCACAATGATCATTTTCTAACAAACTACCTAGTTAAAACATTAAAAGAATATTATGGTTTACAAGGGATAAAATTTAGGTCAGCTTTGTGCATGATCCTGTAATAGGGAATCATGGGAAACATTGTTGGGGGCACCAGAGGAAGTATTACAGAGAATTACAGAATAATTGCAACTTATAGAGGGGTCTTGAGAAACATAAGGCTTAAAAGAAATAGTTTTAAATTATGGGTACAACATATAAAAGACCCATATTGGTTAGAATTGTATTGTTTGACACTCAAATAATCACATAATAATATAAGCATGTCTTGCTGTCATATTTTAAGCCTTTTGTGGATGCAGTTAACTGAGATCTTTCATCCGTTACTACAAATAGCCCAATTATTTGACACTGGACTAAGGCAGTCACCACATAAAGAAAGAAATTGGATATCTTTGTGAAATATTGCTGCATTTCACACTGCAGTGATTTCTTTAGTATGTAAAAAAAAATCTGCGAAACGCGTAGTCAAATGGAAATAACATGACTAGTGCCTGAATCTCTTCAATCTCCTGGCTTCAATTTTCTCTTGTGACAATTTACGGCTTCTTTTAATGCTTTGGCAGTCTGCAGTACTAAGCATCTAGTCCCTTCCCTGCTGGGGCACATCCGAAAAGAACTCCATCAAATAATTATCTTTTCTTTTTATTTATTCTCTGTCTTTTCACTTGATCTGCATCACCATAAAAAATATTCCAGTCACTTCCTCTTAACGCACAGCCTACTGTGATAGTAAAGTGTATTTATACACAGCATTTAATCCTCTCTGTGCCTTTCAATCAGGATGATTCGTTCATCAAAAAAAAGGCTTTGATTCTGTGTCCTCCTTGAAGCATGTTATGCTTGTAAATGCTTCTCTCTGCGAGTATTATTAGAGTTATTTGTACTTATGGAATATTAGACACTTAAATATATTTTGCAGAAATGGTTACTGTATATATATATATATATATATATATATATATTCTATGTAGAACTACTATCTATCTATCTATCTATCTATCTATCTATCTATCTATCTATCTATCTATCTGTCCGTCTGTCCGTCCGTCCGTCCATCTATCTATCTATCTATCTAGATAAATTCTACATGTTTTAAGCTACTACTAATAATGCTACACATAGGGCCTGATTTATTAAAGCTCCCAAAGCCTGGAGAGGATACACTTTCATCAGTGAAGCTGGGTGGTCAGAAAACCTAGAATGGATTTCTTCAAAATCATTTGCTAGCAAATGTTTTGAATCCTGGACCAGATCCATTTCATGTTCGTTGATTGCCTGGTTTCACCAAAAAAAATTCTATCCTCTCCAGCCTTGGAGAGCTTTAATAAATCAGGGCCATAGGCTTGTGATGGCATCATAGACTTAAAGTTTATGGGTATATTGTATATTTTATAAGTGTATTTTGTAAGGTTGATATTGGTGTGAGTAAATGTTTTTATAAATACCTGTTGATTTTTAAAGTTCCTGCTCCCTCTTTTGCTCTTTCTCTCTCTTGTTTTATTAGGGTAACCACCAGCTCGCAAATCTGCAGGATGGTCATTATGTTCTTTCATCTAATTCACTACGCTCATCGCCCCTGCAGGTTGATTGACAGCTGTTCTGACCATTTAGCAGCAAAGACTAAAGCTGCGTACACACTTCCAATAATTATCCTTGGAAAGGAACGACCGACGGGACAGAAAATGGTTCACAAAAATGGTGGCCAACGATGCCGACGAAAGAGGATTGTCGTTGGAAATGAACAACCGTCACGGTGGATCTGATTGGCCGACATTCGTTTGCTATCTATCGTGTGTACGGTCATTCAGTGATCGTGCATGTTTCTGCAATACACTTTCTCCTTTACATGTCACTCCGTGCATTGTTCAACCGATTGTATCTAGCAATAATGTGTGTACTTTATTGGTGAATTATATTTGAATGATCGTATCGTTACAGCATATACAGAATTGTATATATCCAAGATAGGATCGTTCAAATATAATCGTGCATATTTGTTGATCGGTCATAATCGTTTGTTTTCTAAAGATAATTATTGAAAGGGTGTACTTAGCTTAAGGCTACGTTAAGACTGGCAATGAAGTTGAAGTGCGGTAACCGCTTCCTCACGCCCTTGACCGTTTTTTGGCTGCTACATGGTGCTAGCAACTCTTTATGTAACAACTCACCATTAGAAACCCATAAAGTATAAATAGTGGCAGTGAGTAGCACCAGACACTGCCACATAATTTTTAGACTTTGGTTCTTTAGAAATAAGCATAGCAGTGTGGGCAGCAAACAAGATGCCAGCCTCCGGGAGCTGTCTATGTCCTGTAATAAGTCTGAACATAGCCTAAGTCTTCCTGTAATTACACCTGACGCTTTTCTGGACAGCTTATAACAAAACATAACAGATCCACTGGCTGAATCAACAAATAATTTAACTATATTACAAGGTAGAAACAAATTATGTTAAAAGTATTGACAGGCTATCCCCTCCCTCTTTCAATTGACATTAATTTGCTAGGTTTAGCGACCTTTCTTTCACATCAGTAAAGCACCCTGCAAAGCTCCATAAACAAGCTCCCTTGAGGGAGGAAAGTTGATCGCTAATAGCTGCCAATGATCATAAAATTTAGTGGGTTCTGCCTGTTCATCCATTGAAATTTTGCTCATAGAGTACCCTGTAGCTACAAATACTGCATATATCAGTTTCCATATGATAGCTTTGTATTTCCTCTATCTTTTACATTTCACAATACATGTTTTATGACCAAATCTGCTAAATAAGCAGATAATTGAATGACTAGATATTGGTCAGACCATTGTTCAATTAAGATTTAAAATAAACCCCAACACTTCAGGAGCTCTCATATAGTAAATTGGCATCAGCTCATTTATACAGTTATATAGGGAGTTAAAGTTAATTAGTTAAAGTAAAAGTAACCTGTGATGGGAGGTAGGGGCTGAAGCGCTTCCAGTAAAATACCTCCAAGTTTGTCTTATTCGGTAATGACAGGTCCACACTCTCAGCTGTGCCTCTGTCCACTACGACTGCCATCTTCATCTGGAGCAGTCTCTTCTTTCTTAGCCATATATATATATATATATATACCGTATTTTTTGCCATATAAGACGCACTTTTTCTTCCCCAAAACTTAGGGGGAAAAGTTAGTGCGTCCTATACCACAAATGTGTTAAAAAAAATAATTAAAAAATTATACTCACCCGATACCCGATCCTGCGTGTGTCTCTGCAGCAGCGTGTCTCTCTTCTCTCCTCTGCCAGCATCGTGTTTTCTCCTGTCTGTAAAGCAAAGCGAAAGAAGCCGGCACAGCGCCACCTGCTGTTCCCTGTCCTAACTGCCGTACAATAGAAAAAAAGCACAGAGTGATCAGAAGGGGAATTTGAATGGCACAGAGTGATCAGAAGGGGAGTTTGAATGACACAGAGTGATCAGAAAAAGAAAATTTGAAAGATACAGAGTGATCAGAAAGGGAATTTGAATGGCACATGAGTGATCAGAAGGGGAATACCGGTATGAATGGCACATGAGTGATCAGAAGGGGAATAATCTTTCAGAAACTTTTTTTCTAGATTTTCCTCCTTTAAAATTGGGTGCGTCTTATATTCCGGAGCGTCTTATACGGCGAAAAATACGGTATATATTCCCACATGTACCTGTATGATTATTGCCTGTTAGCCACAAAACATTTGTTTTATGAATCGCTTTAAATAGAGAAACCACTGTCTTTTTATTAATACTACTCACCTTGAAACTCTGCTATGAATATATATATTTTTCGACTCACCTTCCAAGCTACAACCCACCATCCTAAAGTACTCTATGTGAAGGACTTAAATTTGGTTTTTCCTTCTTAGTGTCAAACCCACATATCGGGAAAAGGCCCGTTCGGAGACAGATATACACAAATGATCCATTAGGTTGTGGATCATGTACATGATATTTATCTATTTATCTATCTCTTTATTTATTGAAAGTTACTTACACAACTAACTATACTGCCAGTGCTCCTTTATCGTGAAGTATCTCTCCCCCCATGGGGTAGATAGCAGATCTGCAGGTGTACCTTGACCCATAACAGTCCGGTAGGTTGGGAAATTAGATTAGCAACAAGCATGTCCATGTCTATTGAGACAATAGATAAAACAAACCCGTTTTTCTTTTCTTTTGTACTTGTAAACTAAAGGGACAAATCTGCATCTACTAATAATAAAGGTACATTTTGTGTACTATTTTTTTGTCTTTCTCATGGTCAGAACTACACCTAAAAATAAAATGAAATTATTTATTGGACAGGAAATGTTGCCTATGATATTTATTCTTTTATCCAAATAGGAATGGGAACTTGGCTCCTTTCATTGCTACCTTCTTACCACATGCTGAAAAAAATAATTTTGATTACAGAACTCAATAACCTAATAGGTAAAATGCACACAAACAACTGGATAGGCCAAATAAAATATCAACTCCTTAGTGTAATGAATCAGTGAAAAATAGTTATGTCTGAAAATAACTATCTAACATACATTGTTCTGAGAGTCATTTGTAATCCACTTGGTAAAGGCTTACTAGTAAAACAAAACATAAAGACATGTTAAAATGTATACAGTAATAAACCATAAAAAAATAGTTGACCTCCATTTAAGATTAATAAACCTTTTCTATAGAAATGCCTGATGGGATTACTGTATACTTTTTTTATTACAGAAAAACATATCTATATCTCATTTTCATGTTTCCAGTGACATATAGATAAGGATCACATAGAGTTTTTGAAAAAACAATAGCTTATTTTTATAGAGGCAAATAAAATTACCCCCCACATATTTACAGTTTGCTGAGAGACTGTAGTAATGTTTCCATGCAAAAAAATGGGATAAAAGCAGTTTGAAAATGCATAAACCATAAAAGCAACATAAAGCAGTAAAATTAAATTGAACCCCAAACTTTTGTAGATACTATTAAAGATTACTAGATCTTTTCAGTGAACATTTTTGATGGAATAACTTTATACATTGCAGATTAACATATTAAATTCTCATTTCCATTTTTGTAATCTAGGTAGAGGTAAGATTTTATATATATATATATATATATATATATATATATATATATATATTTATAGATATATATATAAATTTATATACACACATTTACCATTTACAAGTTAAATTATATTGCTATATGTAATGTATGTATTATGATTTGTATAAAAGAAAGAATGAAAGTATATACTTACAATGGTACACTTTTCACTCTCTGACTGCCAGGAATGGAGGCAGTATGTTGCCAACATCACACGACATGAAATCTTTGCCAGTCGGGGCCTACTGCGTCTGTCCTCCTAATGACATTCAGGTGTTCTTCCTCAATGGCTACACGCAGGCAATCTGCTTTAAATAACTTGCGCCCTTGCCTACTTGTTAAGTGCGCCCACCATACATTTGATGTTAAGCAAGTCAACAAATTACCATTCAGGATAACCAATTCAGGTCATGCAAACACAGAACTCAAATAGACCATGATGTCCTTACTGCAGGAAGTCTGGAACATTTTGGCACAGGCATCTTTGTACATGTTTACTGAACAGTGTTACATTTCCTAAAAGGTACCTTCTTATTTTAGGAAACATGCACCCTGGTCCCTTTTGGCATCGAAGAACACCTCATTACTTGTCAAAGCAAAATGGCATGTTGTGATCGCTCGCATGTTAATTGGCATGCAGTCGGTTTTGATTAATATGCACTCCTCAATATGTTACTACAGAATCAGTCACTCTCCGTAGGAAGGAAGAGGTTAAGGTTTATTGAAGATTTGTAGTGAAACTGCAAAGAAACAGCCCCTAGAATTAATCTCCCAGGAAATTTCTAAAAAAAATCCAAAGGCCCATATTTCAGCTCAGCATTTAATAATTGCCTTGAGTTTTAAAAGTAAGGTAGTGTTTCTATGTAGTTATTTACTCTGCAGTAGAAAATATTCCCCTGAGATGTAAGAAGGATAATGTAACTGATTATTCACACCTGCCCAAAGAAAGCAAGCAAACTGTTTTAGTTTTTTTGGTCAAAGCCTATGGGTAAAATTTAACCTTTTTGGAGCTATAGGCAGAAATTGCAGAATACTTATTTTATCGGTGGGGGATCCTGTTGGTTTTCTTTTCTATATGGATCAGTTGAATTTAGAATTTGAGCTTACTGATGTCATTCACAGCTAGAGGACACATTGGATGGCTTCCCATGAACATTGGTTTGGAATAAAGGCTGATGACTTGTACATTGGTAATTCACAAGCTTCAACGTGTGGCATTGTTTTGTTTAACTTGACAATAGTAGATGATGCAGGAGGTGCCAAATGAATATGGGGTAATGGTCCCCGACCCCTGGGTCACCATACAGTACAGAAAATAAAGTTTATATTCTTTGTGTTCTACTGATAAATGTGAAATGGCATTTTCCCCTCTGTTGAGCACTTTATATCTAGTTAGTTGCCTTAAGCTGTCTGCAGTATAAAATTTTAAAACAAGACACCTCTTAGATGATTCTGTTTGTTCCTGCTGGCCATTTGTACACGTTGACTGTACTAGACATTGCCATGTAGGAGAAACTACCATGTGGGAGATATGCTGTTGGAGGAACAATGCTAGGTTAAAGATGAACCTCAGGAAGATATAACATAACAAATGAATGTGACCTGCAGTCCCAATACAGCACAGCTTAAACTGTGAGAGAGTAGGGAAGCTAGTAGCACTCAGCTGTGCTGCAGTTCTCCTGTGCTAACAAGGAGTTGCAGACTGACAAAGATATGAGCTTGTTAGTCTGCTACTTCTCTATTCACTAGTATATTAGCCATACACTAATTGGTTTTAGTTCAATCAGTATTCAGTTAAACTAACTTGGAATAAATATTGATTGTTGATAGCAAAACGGTCGATCATACTACCACACACTGCAATTGTTTCACAGTCCAACAGGAGATAAACTACATGAATATAAGCATATTGTGCACATGCTTTAAAACTTGACTGAACAGAAATCAATTGAGTGGTCTCAAAAACCAGATACATGTACAAATGATAGAAGTTTTCTCACCAGACCTCTCTTGGTCAGAAGTAATGTCATCTAATTAATCATTGTGTCACTTGAACGTGGGAGTTTCAATAAAGCTTGTTAAATTTGTTGCTCTCATTGGGTGCATTCTTGTCTTTATTGTCATTCCTTGATCCAACTTCAGGTTGCCTCTCCATGCATATGATTTCCTGTACTTCTGGGTCCACTACAGCCTGTCAGAAGGTGGTCGCTAATTGGTATGGGCACTTAAAGGTGTAGCAGTGCATTGTTATTCCAATGCTACAGTCCTCCTGCTATTTTGTTTCCTCTGAAGTACCCTAGTGACCTGTTGTGTCCTACTCTGATTCCAAATGCATCCTCCTACTATTCCCAATGTTTTCAGTGTCCAGCCCCCCCGACCCTCCAACTAACTTTCTAGACCCACAGCTTTGTCAAGCCTACTTTCTATAGATTTAGACCCAAGTACATCTATAGAGCAGTTTTGTTGGATCTTCTGTTTGGTCAATCACCTCAGGTCTATAATATATGGATGCCATAAGTTTACATGCAGACATATTTAATGGCATCTCTGACTACAACTTTGCCATAGAATAAGCAACAAAACAAAAACCAGCTCCTAAAATGAATCCTAAGGGTACATGAAGAAGTCGTTGAACTGTGAAAATGGAAATACCTGTGCAACTTAACAATAGACTATTTCCTTAAAAATTTCTCATCTGTAGCCCTCGTGAGGCTTAGGAATGCTCCACTAAAAATGCAATTTTCATTTATGTCTTTCTGTCCAAGCCCAATGCTCTATTCTTAACGGAGTACAGCTGACAATTATTCTGTTGAGGCTTATTGGAATTTCTTTAGGGTGGGTTAGGGGGCACCAGAACTATACCTGCAATATACTGCAAGTGCACTACTGCACTTGCAAGAGTTATATGCTTGTTTAGATTTAAAGGAAACAAAAGAAGTATTTACCTTATTCCTCATTTACCTTATACCATTGGTCTAGTGTTTTAGGAGATGATGCCAGTCCTGTGACGGCCACAAGAGCTCTAAAGAGAGGTGGCCATTGGGTTCAGGATGCACAGGGTAGGGACCTGTCTACGGGAGCAAGGATAAGGTAAGTAAAAGTGCTTATTTCATCTTTTCCCCCCTCCAAACCTAAACAAGCATTCAACCCTTGCAATCGGGGTTACCACCTTTTCTGCAGAAAAAGGATCTCTTTTTTCATGGATAACAGTGGCATCAATGCCAATTTTTAGGCTGATAAAATACTGGCCAGGTGGTAACTCTACTTTCAGGGTTGTGGTAGCCCCACTGCTAGGGCATTTGTTTTTTCTGGAGTTAGGATTACCCGAGCTACCAGTAACATGGTACAAATAATTCTGACCTAGTAAGATGATCTGATCATGTACAAGCAACACAAACCTTAACTCATCACATCAGATGAGTACATACAGATGGGCATCAGATGTAAAAACAAAACGTTGGAAATTTTTGAATTTTGATCAATGTTTATTAAACCTGCAAACAGTTTTACACAACAAAAATTAGTGAAGCTTTCTATTTTTTATTATATCATCAAATGTATTTTTCAATGTATCTGTTATATTTATGTAATCTCTGTGTTTAACTGCATGCCAGAAGTTGTAGAATAGAGTGGGGTGGTCACCCAACTCCTAGTGGATATGCATGCCTTTTGTACAAACAATCTTTCAAGTCTTATTGTTTCTGATGCAGCAGTCAGATCCGTTTATAATGTCCAGTTTTAATGTTTAAGCTGCATAAAGCTTTAGAAGGACATGTTTGAAAGTAGTGTGCGTATATTTACATACAGATGCTCATCTAATGCAGAGAGGGTTCTAATGGCTCCTGATAGTGCTAAAAGCTGGAGTGTTAGTGCACTTGAGGATGTTTTGTACAGTAGGGGGTCTAATTTAGCTGTTATTTGCTCAGCATTGCCTGGGAGTAATCATTAGAGTGGAAGAAAAGTGGGTTTTATGTTTATTTACATATATATTTGTGACTATTACAATGCAATGTGATGTGCCCCTTTCAGCATTCTAATATGGACAGAAAGATAACTTCAGGTTTTACTATTCAAGTTCCCATTTATCTCTTAAGGCATTAAAGCAAGAAATTGGAAAAAAAACATGGTGTGTTGGGGTATGCAGTTTTACAGTGTATTTAGCCTCCTCTTTAAACAAAAGGATTGCAGACATGATAATAAGATTCTGATATTAGGACCACATAACTAAGAATTCATTCACCCAGTTCAAAAGCAATCTCCAGTTAGCTTACAAACCATGTCATTTAGAATCTAATTCTCATTTATGGATATGTTCTTGCTCCATCTGCATTATCTAGAAAACAATCGGTTTCTAAATTTCAAAAGACAGTCTAAGAATTCCTCACAGTGGTCACAGCAAGTGTACGGTCCACATACCTCTACGAGCATCATGGTGGCTCACAGGTTAGCACTTTGGTCTTTGTAATGCTAGGTCCCAGGTTCAAAATCTCAGTCAGGACTCTATCTGCATAGGGTTTGCATGTTCTCCATGTGTTTGTGTGATTTTCTTCCCACATTCTAAAAACATGCAGTTAGGTTAATTGGCTTACCCCCAAAATTTACCTTAAACTGTAATAAAGATTAACATAGATAAAGACATTAACACATGACTGAGGTAGGGACATTAGATTGTGAGCCTCTATGGACTATGGACTTTGTACATCGCCATGTAATATGTGAGTGTTATATAAATATTGTGTAATAATAATTTAGTGTAAGGTAATTCATTAAGGAGTATAACATACCTTAATAATGGATAGGCTCTTCTTTTATCTATGTATCACATACAACGCAGAACCAGTATTCTTCGCAGGTCCTATATTGTGCAGTATGTGATGTTGTCAATGGCCTGCCACATTCCTGTAGGACTGTAGTGTCCTGGCTTGTAGAAGGACTGTAGAATATGGTGAATGTTGCTGTATATTTTATTCCCCCTAAAGTAAACAAGTATTAAGTACTAAACTAAGATGGGCCCAGGTTTGTGTTTTTCCAGATTTGGCAAATGTCCTTTCAAAAGCATTAAACCTGAACCCCAACTGACGCTTACTTTGCCAACTGCTTCAATATTTAATGCTTGTTAAGTCTAGGCAGAATATAATAGATAATGATACTTAATGATGTGTCCTGAGGCAGCAATATTACTAATATTCTCCTTCTCCTACCCTGGAGTGTGAGGGTGTTGGCGGTCTTGATATCATCATGTACAATGTTCAACCAAAACTTCTGGTCCTGCAGAGTTCTTATCGGCTGGTGGTTGGCAGGGGTAGATCATGGCATGACATGCCCCTGACAACCACCAGACAATGAGAACACTGCCCAATGGCCACTGTAATAACTGCCCCCAAGACAAAGTTTATTTTGATAATTGCTTGGAAGGCCATCTGCTCAAATTGTGGCGTAAGTTTACAGAAATTTAAATTAAATTAATTCAATGAGGTCAATTCTAAAGTAAGCAATAAAGGTCTCTGTGTAGTATTGCTAATTGTATCACTTTCTTTATAGAAAATAAGCTGAAATAAAAAATGTATTTGCATGTGCATTACAACAATAAATGTGAAGACAGAGGGACAATATAGCAAATGCCTGACTGCTTGTTGTTCTGTGTTTGCTCTGCCTGTGTATGGTGACTATATATATATATATATGACTATAACACGTTTCAGCATTGTAATTGTCCAATCATCAGGAGTTGAAGTTAGAAGGTGATAACATATGTATTTGTAGCATGCACAGTTTAGAAGAACTGGCAATGAATGCCTATGGTCACATCTGTAGGATTGCATTTGACATTGTGCCAGTTGGATACTAGAGCACAGGTCCAGGCTGTCAATGTGTGGAAATGCTGGTGTGTCTCTAAAACCATAGCTGGACCAGCTTGAGCTCCTACTGCTACTCTGTACTGTACAATTGGAAATATTTACCCTATATGCCTATATACAATATGTTTTGAGAACTTCCCAATCAATAACACAACCAGGATCAAAATGAAAATGAGTTTGAACTTGGAGAATTTGGAGTATTCCATTAAGTGTGTGCATTATTTTGTCTGATGCTTGTATACATGTGAGCTGAAAAAGATGTTTCCTATATTTCAGCAGCAGCTTCTGTTACAAGAATACCACTTTACATATTGTACTACATACCACCACTTTACATACATATTGTCTTTGAGGAAATGATGAATAATATTGTTTTTATATTAGCTTCTATACAGAATGCATCACATCACACAATAAACATATATCTACAAAGTACAGAAAACACAAGAGTTACCTTATCAATGTGATACTGCTTCTTCATGATCCAACCAACTGCTGGTGGTGGGGCCTTGACCAAGCTGTCATGTTTAACTACAGTAGAAAAAGTGAGGTCAGCTGGATTGTCTGATAGTCAGTGGCTATAAGCAGAAGTACAGATGATCAGAATACTTATTCTGATCATACTTATTATTGGCAGATAAAAAAAAATCATTATCATATTTTAACCCTGTAGTCAAACTTTTTACTAAACTCTAAGCTTCAACAAGGTTAAGACACCTAGACTAATGTGGGCTGATTTGCTTTATATGCCAGTGATGCTTCTTATTCCCAGTCTGGCAATGTCTAGGCAGATATTTATAGGGCTGGAAGCAGTTTGTGGACAGCACACAGATCAGATATAAAATAACGCCATCTGTAAGATTGGCATGGTAAAAAAGATACATAAAACTGACCATTAATTACAGGTATAATGACATTTCCTTTCAGTGAAAATACACATAAAAAATGTTCCTTCATTTACCTATAGATTACCTATGTTTTTATTCACACTAAAAAAATTAAACGGGAGTGAACATTTACTCATACATTAGCAACGAGCCAATTCTACAACTTTTGCTATTGGTGTCTACTACATCTAAAGCTGGGTATACAATTGTCCTGTTATCAATATTTTATAAACCTATAAACCAGGTCTGCTTATACTATCAAGCCTCTTCCCCCTACATGAAATACTAGCAAATAGTAGGTCTAGGTCATACCTGAAAAAAAAAATTAGATATATAACTAATGTTTTTTTTCCCTACATTCCTGGGCAGGACATTACCATCCATCGTGTGGAATATTGGGTAATGCAGAGCACAATAAATATTCCTGTCCATTATAATTATTATCCATCATCTCACAAGATTTTGCTGCTCTGTATATCTATTGATCTTACTGTAAGGTGTCACCACGTCAGAAGGGAGATAAGCAAGATAAGTATCAACTTACCTTTTCTCTTTACAGGTAGGTTTTGGTCCTACTATCTGAAGCCCAGATGGACAATGCATTTTACTGAAAGGTCCTCTTCAACCAATCAAGAGCAATTTTTTTAACATTAATGATTATGGCAAAGGGCACTTTTTTTGGTCTTGAAAAGGTCATGCTTCTAAAAAGTAGTTCTGAATTTGTACTAATCTATAAACCTTTTTAATATATTTAATGCTGTAATATATATATATATATATATATATATATATATATATATATATATATATTTATATTTATTTTCTAGTAAAGAGCGAATGAAAAATTTGGTTTGTGTAAAAGGATCGCCTCTTTAGCATGTCACTCCATTCATAGAAGAGATCACCCCTTTAAGGCTGCCTATCTTTATGTGCCTTTAGTTCAAACGCAATTTGCAGTATGGAAACCGGTGCCAAAAGCCATTCTGCTGAGGCACCCAGTCACCTCGTCGTAAGGCTGCAATCTTTCCCTTAAAAAATATTTACTGGAATAGCTATTATAGTCACAGTGGGGAATCATCCATCTTGGTAAGGTACTTTTTCATGAGTAAAACGCTCATTAAGGAATCAGACGACAAATAGGGAGCAGGTTTATGGCTCTTGAATGGTTGTTTCCATAGGAAAGGAACACACAGTGCCAGCTGCCTGTTTTGGCACGGGCAGGACTGCCTCTTGGAAACGGCACGGCATTAGCAGTGCAAATGAGGCTGGCTATCTACAGCCATTGTTAAGTGGCATTGGTGCCCTAGGGCAATGATGTGAATGACTTGCTGAGCGGGCATGGGGCCATAGAAACAGATGGACAAGAGCTCAGCCAGACGAGAGAATATGGATGTGCTGGAAATGAGTTTGTGGAGGCAATGATTTCCCTATGGGACTGCCCAAATGGTTGGTTATCACAAACGCAATGTGGGCACCTATAATTATATCCACTCACCGTGTACCAGCCTGGAAGTGAAGCGAGCCTTGCAGTGATACCAGGCATATCTGTATAATTGTCCTTCTCAGGAGAGGAAAGTGATCTTAACCCTGTTCCTGCCAAATGGACATTGGAAAAGAGTTTATGCTCACATGAAAGATAATTCTTTCATTTATGGAAAACTCTTTCTACAAAAAAGGCTATTAGGTATCAGATGTACGCTGCTTAAAGCAGTTAAGACTCTTATTTTTCAATCTTGCTAAAGGTTTGCTGAATCGCCTAACTTCTCCCATGATGGTCAATCTCCTCCAATCTGGAAGAACTTTAGTATATAAAAAATCCCGTAGTTTCCTGTGAAAAGTGAAAAATACAGTCAACTCCCAAATACAAAGGAGACCCATATATGCAGATGTTTTATTTATGCAGGAACCCCAGTGTGTTCAGAACCACTAGGATATCCACTCAAGTATCCAAAAATATTATTATAAAATGATAAGTGAGCCAAACTGCTTGAATGTACCCATAAATGAATGATTATCAGATGTACGCTGCTTAAAGCAGTTAAGACTCTTATTTTTCAATCTTGCTAATGCATTAAGTTAAAATGTACATTTTAGAATTGCTATAAATAGGTTTGCAAGGACATGACATTTGGAAGTAAATTTCCAGAAGATAAAGAATGTTTAAAAAAAATTAGAGAAGAAAGGTACTGTTGTTACCTTGCTGTCTATTAGGATGAAAAAAGAAAATGTTTAAAGGGAAGCCTATTTTTGTTAAGAAAAAGCAAACTAGGTAAACTGTATACTTTGAAAGTATTTTAGAATATGATTTTAGACATCCTTACCCATTTATGTTTTGCATATGGTGATGGTTTTAGTGCATTTACTAAAAATTGCTAAACTGGGTGGCAAGTGCTACAATGGGTTTGTGACAATGTTTGGAAACTTTTAGTTCTAAACTTTGCAGATTCACTGCAAGAGATGAGGAATGACTGAGGATGCAAACACTGGTCAGCTGGACCATAGAAGCCATTAATAAAGAACTGATAATTTAGACCTCTTTTTATATAAAAAAAAAATTGGGTACACAGCAGACATATTTTTAGTGTGTCGGATCTTTGAGGGAGAGATGGCAGTTCAGTCTAGGAATAATAATGAATATTATTATTTTTTATTGGTATTGGCCCCCAATCACATTGCTCAGCTTGCTGTGGTTTTTATTTACCTATTAATTTGCTTATAAGCTTTACAAATGGGCAGAAAAAAATAACAAGATTCACCTACACATTGAACAGGGGGTGCTGAAACTCTGAGCAAGATTGGCAAAGCTGCATGTGAACTGAACCCAAGATTTACTCTCCCCCAATGATGGTCAGTGCAACTATTGTCCCCACTTACCTATCAGTATGCTTTTAGACATGAAATATTTGGTGCAAGTATTTTACCAAAAGCAAAATACCCAGTACAGTGCAAAAATGCTGTATTTTATGCATCAGGTCACCTAGTAATTGGTAAATTCTGTACAGTTTCTTGCGAGAGGCACAGAGCCATTTACAAAACATGGATGAGGATTTTGAAATATCCCATCTGCAAACTGCATTCTGTTGCTGTGGTTGCAAGGAAGTAAAATGATACCTCTCTTTGGTTACAGCAGACCATGGATATCTGACTAAGAAGAACATATCATCTAAATAACATAATATAAAATATAGTATGTAACAATAAATGTAACTATCTTGCTTAAAATAAAAAAAAAAACCCTATACAATTAATATTAAAATATACTATATATATAAATATACTATACAATTAAATGAAAGTTTGGGATACGGCTGGCTCCAGATTATGCTTACATTGGATGATTGACCATTATGGAAAAACCTTGGAAACCTGGAATTTTTTTTTAGATCATTTAAGATCATTTGCTATGAGTTGGCTAAAACTTTTAATCCTGGACCAGGTTAAAGCAGATAATAATGAAAATTATTGTAAATTCCGTGAAATTGCAGTTGTGCATCTACAGTCGTGTGGATGTACCTACAGTGATTTGTTTTTTAGGTACTCTAAGTGTGTACTATATTTAAAATGTAATATTTCACTGCTGTTTTTACAATCTACTGTGTGGTCCTGTATGACATAGTAAGGGGGTGCAAAGTTCTGCCATATAATAGCATACAATTTTGAAGAACCTTTTAATGAAATCCATTCCAGGTTTGCTGAATCGCCTAACTTCTCCCATGATGGTCAATCTCCTCCAATCTGGAAGAACTTTAGTATATAAAAAATCCCGTAGTTTCCTGTGAAAAGTGAAAAATACAGTCAACTCCCAAATACAAAGGAGACCCATATATGCAGATGTTTTATTTATGCAGGAACCCCAGTGTGTTCAGAACCACTAGGATATCCACTCAAGTATCCAAAAATATTATTATAAAATGATAAGTGAGCCAAACTGCTTGAATGTACCCATAAATGAATGATTATCAGATGTACGCTGCTTGAAACTGCAGTGAAACCTTGTAATAGAATGTCAAGGAATAGAAAAGTATTACTAGTAATGACTTTGTAATGTAGACTGTAAAAGCCCAAAATCAGGCAAAAACAATTGTCATAAGAGTAGAAGTCTTGAAAAGTGTGCTTTGTTTTAACTAGAAGAAAGCACCATGGTGCCATATAAACTATTTGGGGCTTTTAGTGTTTCCTTCGAAGCAAATGATTCAATTGGGCAGATGGGGAACGTAAGGATTTTTTCTTAAATGAAGATTAGCTAGGAGAATGGAAACATGGGGGACACAGTTTATGTGATACATCATTTTGTGAAATCCTGAGCAGATTTGGCATTACCAAGCTCTGGATTTGCGGCAACACAAACCTTACCAATAACAATCATCGATCCACTAGTTTTCAACATTGCCACTGGCACTAGAGATTCCGATAATGGCCACGGTAATCATAAAGTGCAAAAACATAAATGTGATTGTTATACTGGTGTGGAAAAGAACTAGCAAAAATTTAATTTAAGTATTTGGAAACACCAAACCAAGTACATTTCTGACTTCACAGTTTTATAATTTGCAAAATTTAAAGGCTTGCCTTAGGCAATAGAAATATATTCCATTTTTTAAAAAATAAGACAACAGGAATATTAAGAAAACAATAGTTAACTGCAAAGCACAGGAATGTACGACAAACAAAAGACATCTTTTCTTAACTATAACTGTACTCAGAAGCCCCAGTGACAAAAACATTACATTGCCACCTTTATGCCACCTTGATATGAAAACACAATACCACCTAAATAAAAAAAAAACTGAGCGTATAGCCGCTAAAAAAATGAATTTTGGCCCCCTTGACCTCATGGTTCCAGAAGCAGTGGCATACTCCTGACCCCTACAATAATTCTCTAGCCCTTTACTGGTCCAGCAGTTTATAAGACAACAATGGAATCTAGTTTTTGGGCCAGGTTACTGCAATTTGCTCAGCAATATCATCCTTCATATTTTCTTTTTACCTCTGCCCTAAATTTCTAGTTATTTAAATTAAGATAAGTATGCATAATCATCATTAGACCTATATAAACAAGGGACTTATACATTTTAAAATCAACCCTACATTAACTAAGACTAAAATGGGAGCTTGCAATACCAGTGCTACTACGTAGAAAGAAGTGAAATATAAAATAGGAAAGAAGGCGTGTAAAGCTTTGCTGACAGCTGAGTGCTCAGCTGTTACAGACAAAAGGGTACATTTGCACATTTAAATTCAGCCACATACAATTGCTTAGGAGAAAACATTTTCTTGCCAGAATGAAAGGTTAGAAAGCCAATCCGATCATTAAAGGTTTTTCACTCCCTGCTTTCCTCCCATACTGTACTTTATACACCACCCAGACATAGGTCTATAGTCATACTAGCCCAGTTTAATTAGAAACGGTGCAAACTGTCCAATATAAATAATACAGTGCCACTATTGCTAATCTTATTATAAACTCCATCTGCTGCCACAATCAGGGTGGCAGATAAAGAAAAAACACTTTTGGCTATGAACCAACACAGACTATTGTTAAGTGGCTTTTGCACTCTGCACATGACTTGATTACATGCCGCCTTTCTATTGGATGATTGATAGCATTAAATGTTCCTATGCAAATAGACTTGGACTTGGAGGTACCATTTGTAGGCTTGGCATACAGCATACAACACACATGTGTCAGCCAATGCATGTTTTAGGTATATTCTAATGTATAAACCTATTTTTTAGATTTTAGTATATTTTGTAACATCATTATTTTTACACATTTCAAAAACATTTTACATTATTCACCAGCTAACATATCTGTCAGAAAGCACACATCTGATATGCTGTATTTTTGGCTCCTCTTGTTTTGGATGAAACTCCATTACCTGAGCCATACATATCTGTTTAACAGTTTTGAGCTGTCAAGCAGAGCTTATGTGCTACTTTTGGACATTGCAGTATATACTAAACCATGGTACTTAGTTTTACTTAAAAATACAAGAAAATGCTTTGAAACCAGGTAACAAAATGCGGCAGGTACTGGTAACATTCAGAAACAGTAATCAATAGTATCGCCAAAAAAGGAAATAAATACATCCATGGTGTGTTATTTTAAAAACATTTATTTACAAGTGGGAAAAATAAAACCACACAGGCTCAGTCTTGTTATCTTCTTCCTGCCTTTTTACAAGTTAAAGTATCTCATACTTTTAAATAGGTTATAATGGCTCCTAAATGATCTTTTGTGCATGGTTGTTGGCCACCAGTAGATAGTAGATATTACTGTGGCTTTTTGTAAAGTGTGTAACAAACTCATATTTTATGTATCCAATGGCAGGAGTTTGTTACACACTTTAAATGAGGACACAGTGCCATCTACTGACATGATCTGAGTATAAGCCTATTTTTTCATAACCTAGGAAAATATATTGTTTCATATTTAAGCATATATGGTAACTCAAGTTCAAAGAAAGATTGTTTAAAAGCACATATGATTTGTAAATACAGTATAGGAGCCTAGTGTAACTATTCAACTATAATAAGCTGAATTGAATAGTCAGTTATTTCTCTTAGCATATGAGTAGGACATTTCTGAGGCTACACTTCTGTGACCCCCTATACAAAATGCCTGAGACCATCACAGAGACAAATAAACCTGTTTCCATCTTCTAAATAAAAAAGTGGAGTCTGTGTCCCTGCCTGAGACATTCAGCTGCATCATAGGATTTTCAAATGTGCAACCAAATATTCTGCTATAGTTTGGTAAAAGAAAAAATGGTATTAGAGTTAAGGGTTATATAAAGAACACTATACTTTTCTTTTAGGGACACATTTGAGGACATTATCCTAATATGGTTTAAAACTGGTATTTAACATTGATGTAATTCTTGATAGCATAAATATATATGACTCTAGTAATGATGCACCAATAGTTACTAAAGTATATAAAGTCGCCCAGGAATAAAGCATGGCTACCTCACTGGATACGTTTATTAGAAAGTTGAATAGTGCTTGAAACTAAACTAGCATGCAGCAGTTGAAATGCCTATGTTGCTCCCTATAGTCAGTCTGCTCTCCCCTAGGAAACTATTCACTGTAACCACTTGTGGTCGAGCCTTGCAGCTACTGCCCATCTCTCTGCCAGTCTGAGTGCTGCTGTACAGGGGATTACTGGAGACTGATATTAAGATTCATTAGCTTTTTAAAATACATTTACACGTTTTGAAAGAATTTATAGCTAGCTTAAATTATGCCCTTTACAGCTGATGTGAGTTAATCTTAGTAAATGGCCTCACCTTAAATGGCCTCACAAACTGACATATTCAGGACAATAAATGTATAAATCATTAGGAAGGTGGATAATTAGTAATATTTGTCTTCAGATATGTAATTAATAAGTAAAAAAATGAATGCATCATGGGAAGTGTGACCATTGAACTAGGAAATCCCTATATAGGAGAAAATATAACGTCTCTTGTACCGATGCGTTTCTCCAACGGGCTTCCTCAGGTGATAAATTGAGAGCAGATTTGAGTATAATCTAGGAAAACATTTTTAGGACGTGGTAATTTCCCTTGACAATTTGGGCATATCCTGGTACCATCCAAAATGTTGCAGTGTTCTTCCACAGTGGTAGGGCAGCTGTGTTGTATGGTGTAGGTCTCCTGCTCTCACAGTCCAAAGCAATGATGCACTTTTCGATACTGGAGCACATACATGCAGATAGGAAGTGGCTGAAAGGAAGATGGATGAGAAAAGGAGTGGGGATAATGGTTTGAGTTTTGGGGCTACCATTTGTTTAAGTGTAGCCCGTTCAAACAAGGTTTGGGGAGTAACACTGAATTTTTGTGAATTTCCTATGGAGTTCATATTGCATTGCCTGGTCTTTGACCTAAAGATAGCTGGCTTAGAAAGGGCGTTATTCTGTGTTAAAAAACAAAACATGATATCCAAATATATTTTAGATCTGCTTTTAAAAGAAGAATATTGCTTTACAATGAGAGGATCATGAATTCATAAGTATAAAGGGTTCATGTTTTTTTTTAGATACTGTTAATGCATATTAGTTGCAAAAAAATCAGCTCTTTAGTACCAAACAGCATCTTGTGCCATGCACCCTTGCCCACCATACATATATACCAGAAAAACCTCCATTATGCTAAGGAACCTCAGTTCTGTTCTTGAGAAGAATCCTCAGTCACTTTTCTAATGGGGTTAAACATTCCAATTTTTGAAATTTTTTGGTCTGGGTGTGCACTAATATTTGAAACATGGTTTTGGAAGCAATTTGATAAAAAAGGAATTGTTAGCAGGCAGTTACTTTTGGAATTTTGCCCTTCCAGCCTGACTAATCAAGATGGCCAGGATCCCGAATCTTCCCTGAGAAGCAGGTGAAGATGTCGGCATCTAGGACATAGTGACAAGTGGTGAGTTTATTTAAAAAAAATGATCAGGCAGGAGAGTTTATTTTGTTGTCAAAAACATTAAAACCACCAACAGACTTTAGATAATAGACATCCAATTTAGCCATTTAGTTGAATCAATAACCAATCAGGTTCCTCCAAACAACACTGGCTTTTAGCTGTCAGTGGAAATAGTGATCAGACGAGTTTGTAAATTTTGTCATATTGGTACCATATTCACCCCAAAAACAAGCAACAAAAAGTATCTTTGTATGCCTCCCCCTTCACATCCGGACACTTAGGTTAAGCATGAACACATTTTTGGATGTATGGGTGGTCAAATGCTGCCTATACTCCCCCACTACCATTTATTGTCTATAAGCACTTTTATTCTCTATTTCCTTTGCTCTTATTTACTAATTTACCAGTCACTACTGAAGTAAAAGCAACACACAGCATAACAGTAAAAAGTATGTATACTTAAAAAAATGCCATTAAGCTTCCTTTCCCGGGTAAATCTGGTGCTGTTTATTTGCACTTTGATAAATAACTGCGTAATAGTTTCTGAAACATTATCTGGGCTGTAACCAGCACAGCTCAATAAAAAATATTGGCAGCACAGCAAGTGTTAATAGTGTGTATAAAATTGATTGAGATTTTAGTAATTCCGTATAATCACAGTCTACCAGCAGGTTGCTGCTCCAGCAGGAGGGTTGAGAATTATTTTCTCTAGTTTGCAATATAGAACTTAAATTAAGCCTCAGAAGTCAGAGGAGTTCTGTCGCATGTTTAATGCGGTGCTAAATTCTCAGCAGCACATCCCCAGTATTAAAGCCATTGCCAGCAATTAGGTTCATTAACTATCACAATACTTTATTTATTACTTGCTCTGCCATATGGTTCTGCAGCTAAAGAACGACACCCATTCTAACACAGACCATTTGGCATCATAAAAAATGTTAACAAATAATATTAAAGTCTCAAGGGCAAAAGGTTTCACAGCTCTTCTCGAGTCGTCAGAAATGGAGAATTAAAAGGGGGGAAAAAAATCAGCAGATTATTGAGGTTGGTGTGATTTTCTTTTCGGCTGTGTCTGTGAATGTGTACTAATTTATCATGGTTTCAGGGAATTTGTGTTAATATAGCTTTAAATACATCTGTCCTACTTTCCCACCTGCTTTTCACTAACTTGTTTTTTCCTTTGTTAAGTTTGTGTGAAACATATATTCTTTAAGAAATACACATGCTCATTATCTTGTTACTGCGGTTGAATGTTGACCAGTTTAATGGCGTCTTTGTAATGATGACTCAACTAACTTGTTTGGAATCTTTAACATCCTATGTTATTGTTTCTCATAATAGAGCGCCACATGATACCTAATTGCTCTTTTTATGTTCTTTTTTAATATGTGTCTTTTTTATTTACTAGTACAACAGAGGACAAGATCTTACTAACCTAGATTTAAAATTGGATGCTAAAATAAAGTTCATTAATAATAATATTAATAATAATAATATTTTAATAAAAGTAATACATTAGAATACCCATTGGTGCTGGACAAAAATGGCGTTGCCTTTTCATCTGGTTAAAACCTAATGTAGTACAAAAAGCCTCTGTAGGCAATTGTTTCAGCCCAACTTTGACACCCATTATTGTTCCTCTAAGGAATCCTCCCTCTGCCTAAATGAAGTTATGTTCCCTCAATTCTTAATTGAATCTTAGGTCATGTAATATGCCAGGACTACAGTAATTTTTGTTTTGATTGGCACTGTGAAATGGTCTATTCATGAGTACCCAAATCAATGGCTAGTGATGTAGACAGCTACCATTGGCTGAGTCCTCAGAGGGTTCCTAAGTCTGGAGGGGTTCGTAAAGAGTCCAACGGAGAAGCTGCAGTCCTGATGATCTCAAACAGTAACATCATGTCATCATGATGGCAACGATGGCAACAAGACCAGTCTATGGGATTGGAATTCAGTGATTGAACACTTATCTTCACTTATGGACATGGTGGCATGAAGGATGACGTGATGGCAGATGCCAACATGCTGCAATGATGGACCCTTTTCCTATGTTTGGAACTGACACAACCACTATTGCAAGGACTAAAACTTTTAAATCAACAAGGAGCTTGAGCTGATTGCAAGACTCTGACCCACCTAGGGGGATTGTTGGGCCTCTGCAGATATACCACTGCTTCCACAAAGAGTGTAGGAAGCAGTGGTAGGGAACATGCTTTTCTACTATGGCTGCTTTCCAAAGATATTTAAAACTTTTGATGCACTGGGAATATATTTAGATTATTTAAACTGAAAGTATAATTGAGGTGATACCTGCAGATCGTTACATGTTATTCTATGATTCTTTTTGCCATCTAAAGACATGTGAATGCCTAAAAAGACAATACATTGTCAAATATTACATCTAAAGTATGTTATGCAGAAAGAAGCCTCTTGAGAAACCTAGCAGAGTGCAGGAATTAGATTTTCAGTTAATTTTCAAATTTTTGATCAACCCAGGCACAGGTATTTCCAATCATAGAATCTATTTTTCATATAGTAGATAATAAACAATCATGTTTACCTCAAGATATGATGCATGAATGGATTTAAAGACATTTTCTTTGTTCATATCCTTGTGTGTGTGTCCATGTCACACTGCTCTAATGTAATGTCTAATGTGTAATTGAAAGGAATGGACTCCATCTACTTTTTAAAACATATTTGGTGTTTTTGATAAAACAAAATTTGGTGTTTTTCTGATAAATCATATGTTGAAGGTC
Organism: Pyxicephalus adspersus; assembly: GCF_032062135.1. Lineage (NCBI taxonomy): Eukaryota > Metazoa > Chordata > Amphibia > Anura > Pyxicephalidae > Pyxicephalus > Pyxicephalus adspersus. Next base: position 36,104,964 of record NC_092868.1, on the reverse strand, counting down.
TATGGTAAACTCATGACAGGGCGATGACTGCTATTCTCTTTTTATTAAAATATTGTATATGAAAGTGTTTTGAATTATGGACATTGTATACTTTCATGCTGCCAAATGTTTAGACCCTGGTTCCAACACTGCCATGCAAGTCTTCAAGCGACTGGCAAGGTACCAACCACGAGGAGCCACACAAAAACGAACATTTAAGTGGAAAGTGTGAACCTGCCCTAAGTGGTATATACCTCTGATATGTGTCAGTATTGTTTAATACGCATTAGTGATGATCAATTCACATATCTGTAGTCTTTTTAAAAAACTGATTTCTTAGCAATGAAATATATAAGTAGTATAACCTGCAATGCTAATGCATTGTTGCAAATTTGTCTCCAGTAGGGACTTTAAAATCTACATTAGGATATGAATTACAGAAGTGAGGGTAGTGTCCCTCCTCTGAGTCATTAAGCTTTTGTTTGTATTATATGATATGCTGCAATATAGATCCAATCCTAACACAAACTATTCTAGTTACATTTAAAAACTGATTTAAACCAGTAAGCATCAATTCTGGTCAGTTTGCACCATGGCTTGAGAAGAAGTAGCGAATCACTGTTGTTCATATAATCTGGTAAAGTTGTCCAAAGGGAGAGTTTTACAACTCAACACATTATTATTATTATATGTTAATAATGTGTTGTTATTATTATATTACACAGCACTTTACAAAGTCCAAAGTCATGTCACTATCTGTCCCTCAAAGGGGCTCACAATCTAATCTCCCTAACCCATTAAAATGTCTTTGATATAGTCTAAGGTCATTTTTGAAGGAAGCCTTCTAATCTGGGACCTAGCGCTGCAAAAGGCTAGAATGCTAACCTCTAAAGCTGCGTACACACTTCCAATTTTTGTCGTTGGAAAGGATCTTTCACGATCCTTTCCAACGACAAGGGAGTGCACGATGCATGAACGGTGCTGTACATACAGCACCGTTCATGCTCTATGGAGAGGGGAGGGGGAGAGCGACGGAGCGGCACCCTGCTGCGCGCTCTCCCCTTCCCTTTCATTAGGATCGGCTGTCGTCCATCGTCCGTGGATCCGGCAGGTCGGTCGTCCGGACGATGGACGACACCGACTGTACACACGCCAGATTTTCGCCCGATAATTGGCCGATGCCGATTATCGGGCGATAAAAATCTGACGTGTGTACGTAGCTTAAATGACTGCTTACATTTTTGTTTGCTTAATTAAAAAAATCAAAACAAGAGTTCTCTAAAATACCACTACAATACAGCACAACAGTAGAGATTTTTTAAACAGTACCCTAAAAACATTTTTTATTATTAAAATCTAATGAAACATGGAATAAATAAAGAGTAGTGGCAGCAGAAAAATTTCAATAGGTTTTAAATTTAAAATAAAAGGAGTTATACAACCTCCCAATTGACAATAGAACGCAGAATCTACATTAGTATTTAAAGATTATGAAACTAAGCTATTTCTAAGTACTTTAAAAACTGATCCATCATTTTTAATACATTTTCTTTATCATTTGAATAATTAATTAATCATTGCTGTATCTCACGTGAAGTCTGTCCTATGTGTTTGCCTTCTAAAGGCACAATTTATCACATTGCAACACTTACAACACTTATATATACCATGCATTTATTTTTACATTCCATTAGCCAACTGTCTATTCTTTTAGTAATTCTATTAACATTCAGATAATTAACATTCCACTAATGCTTTGCTTCATTTATACAGTCATGTCATTTGAGGGACACTGCCAGCAAGATGCATGTGTTGGGACCTGAACACAAAATAAACTTGTATTGTTGGAAGATATTTCTGGAGCATTAGTTCTATGATTGGTTATGTGAACATCAGTACATTTTGTTATTATACATTTTGTTATTTATATATAAATTTTGTTATTTGTCCTGTGCTTTCTATATATTACCATAGCTCTTTATTTTTGCTGTTATACACTGCAATGTTAGGCTGAAAATGGACACGTGTCCTTGAGCTCAACCTTTCATCATCATTATATTCATGGTCTCTAAATTTTTTCTTGACTATTTTTCAAAGTCAGTTATGTTTTGTACTTTAGTAAATATATTCAGCCCTATATTCTTGAAGCAAGGTACTAAGCCTTTCTCTTGAAGTTGAAATTGTCTTAAAACATCCATCAGGGAGGTAATGCCAGCATTATTGGCACAGGCACCTGCACAGAGTTTATGTTTTGTTTGAAGCTCGATCTCCGGTGAAACTTTTTTGGAATAATCCCCTTTCGCGCTGTAACACTTTAATCCAGAGATGTCCTTTGTGGAACCTCTTGTTTGTCAGTTTTTAGGGTGACTGAAGACTTTAAATAGAGGTTGTTGTACTCTGAGGGGGCATCACCAGTAGACTAATGCAGACAGTGGGGCTAATGTCATCATGACAGCAGGGCCAGTTTTAGAGTAGGGAGCACTGGGCAATGGCCTAAGGTCCCAGTTGATGAATTGGCAGGGGGTGCAGCGAGCTGGAATGTTGTGCATATTTGCCCAGAGCCCTATTTTGCCTAAAGCCAGCCTAGGCAGTAGAAGAGGCGAAAATATAAAAGACCCTGCAGCATCACATGACCAGCCTAAAGAATTTATAAAAAGTATAAAAAAGCATAAAAAAGGACCGTAAGTGGACAAAATGTGTGGAGGAGTTGTTTAGACCAAGGTTTGGCTTCAGAAGGTCATCAGTGTTATTCTTCTGTGCCACCCAACCAACCCCATATCTATACAATTGTAGCATATATCTTAGCAATTACTCTTTTTTTTAAAGTTCCTCCAAACACAAGGCTTAACTCAAACCGGCAAACCAAAAAGCAGAGAAATGGGCATGAGAACAGAACCCCCATCACTGCATTACATATGTAGGTAGTGGAAGTTTCTTGAGAAATGAATCATGGGTAATAAAATATTCTACCAAATTAAAATTACTCAGTATTGCAATATTTCTTTCTGCTTCTATTTATTTGACACATTCCGCTGCATGGAATGCGATTTGATTGTGATCCCACAGAAGGGTGACAAGAGTGACTATACAATGTGGTAAGGATTTAAAATTGATAATTTTGAATTTCTGGTAATAGATCTTAAGCATACATCTATTACAAATAAAAAAAAAACATAAAATATGCTATACATAAATAATAACTGAAAAAAATATAAAATATAAAAATATAAATAAAAAAAACATATTACCTGTACCAAACTGCTGTACTTTTACAAATGATAACGTAATCAAAAAAACTGGAGATCCACAAAGAAAAATATATATTTGTTTTTCATGGATTACATCAAAAGATATAACTGAACCACATGCAAGGCCATTTTAGCCATTTATCACAGCTCAGATACACAACTGCTGTACAATTCATTCAAGACACAAATATATTTCATGCAGTTCAGTCTAGTATTTCTCCAAACTGATGAATCATTGTAAAGTAACATCATAATGAATATAGTAACACTCCAGCATGTTGCGACGCTTAGTTTATATGAACGGTATCAATAGGTAGAAAATGTTTTTTGTTTCATATTCTACACTTGTTTTCACTGCTGTAAATAGGTGTAGTGCTGGACATGGACATGTTTTATTGACAGCCATTACAACACTGCCCTCTCCAGGTTAGAAAAAGTTCTGCATGCCAATAAATAAAGAGTAATTTATTTCATCTATATATATATTATTTTGAATACTCTGTTCTTTATATTTTCAGCAGATCTGAGGAAAATAGACAAAGTTTAAATTCACAATATTTCATAGATTTTTGACAATATCAACAAAATGTCATTTTGGTATATTGCTTTGTAGAAAACAAGTGATATTTTTAAAGGGTCCATTACAAAGCAGTCAATGTGACCATCATCAAACATTCTGAAGTGGAAAATCTTGTGTTTTCATTGACAGTTATTGATTCTCCACCAAACAACAATTAGTTATTGTCAGATTCACTGTTCAATAACTAGACCCCTAAGCATGCAATTGTTTTTAAATAGCTCCTAAGGGTTTAAAAATATTATTTCAACTATCTTCCTTCCAAACTAACTTATAATAATAAAAATAAATATAGCAACTTTCAAAATGGAACTAAACGCAACTTTCCTCGCTGACATCAGCGCTGACATTCACTCAGTTTTCTTTTGGGTTGAGGTCTACCAGTATTATGCTCCCAGGAGCCAAATGACTATGGCTGGATTGAGCACTAGGCTGTATGCACACAGATCAATGTACATCAAAAGATTATGAAATGTAACATACATTTATTTTATTGCAGAAGGAGGAAACTTAATGAACTTCCTCTACACAATTGAGAAATGAAAAAAAAGACACAAATACAAAAAAAAAAAAAATTAAATGAAATTACTACTAAATTAAAAAAAACCAAAACAAAACATAAAAATGACAAAATAAAAAATTACACCCTCTAAAAAAAGCTAACTTTTCATAAAATGCTCAGTGAGTGAAACTGAAAATTTTGGCAATGGTTATAATTTCACAAATAAATGGCTAAAATCATTCTGCTCATACCTAATAGTTATATTTTGCAGGAAAGTTTATAGAAATAAACATGTGATGGATAACTATGTCGGCATTTATTGTCCATTAGTATGTTTTCTATTTTTGGTCACATTTTTGTAGACAAAGCAAAATGACAAACAATCCCCGGTAGAGAAACAATTACTGCTTTAAAATATATGTACCTGAAAGATTCTTCACCAGGGAATGTTTCGGTGAATGTCAGAATCACTTCTTTATAACTAGATTGTCCAGAAAGTATATTCTATAGATCATTATTTTTAAAATGCACATTTATATACAATATATGTTTGTGTAGACATCCTATTGACATCCTAATGTATACATTTCCTAGCAATAACCTGGCTTTTTACAAAACACATAGAGGATGCCTCCTACCCAGGGGAGATATAGAAAGGTGCAAGTGTGCCGCTGCATATCCCAGACTGCGGGCCCCCCTCAGCCAACAGGGGCCCCAAGTCAGTTCTGCACAGGCGCCCACTGTTGGTTATGTCCGTCTCTGCTCCTACCTAATTCTGCTTTACATATTGAAGAGAATCTTTTGACCACCTTCACCCCAGGGAAGGAAAAACAATTACAAAGCCAGAAACAACACTTCTAGGAACCATGCTGCAACCCAACTATAACAACAATGCAACTGCAACCCATGTGCAAAGGAGTTCACAAAATAGTTCAACGAAATGGAAGCGTTTATGCCTGTGGTACAGCTCTGCAGTCAACCACAGGTCCAAAATGGGTCACAGTATGCATGGGAATGTACCTGTGTTCATGGTAATATGTATATTAGGGATACCAGGATGTCTGGCAGGAATGTCGATACCTAATAAGCCTTAAAAATGAATGAGATATATATAATAATGTAACTGCGAATATACCGTGATCTAGCAATTCCAGGTTTGCTGGAACATCCAGGTTCTTCCATGATAGTCTATCTTCTCCAGTCTTTGAGAACTTTAATAAAATCGGGCTCACTATATATTGTATAACATATACTCAATCATGTAACTTTTACCTATCCCATTTTTCCAGTTCTATACCGGAAGAATATATGGCACAATAAAAGATTAAATCCAGATTTGTAGATATATTTCTAGAAAATGATTTAATACTCACACACTAGCATAACAAATCTGACACATAACTTGTTTAAAGAATCTTTTTAGACTTGTAATATTCCTAGATAAGTAACATTCTGAATCTGCTATACTGGTTAATTTGTGTAAATTGTATAAAATCAATATGGATTATATGAGTCATTGTTTAACATTTTCTTCAGAAACCCAAAACAGTTTTCTATTTGATGTAACTTCTTTCAAGAGAGGATGTATGGACAGCATTTATACAATTATTTTGATTACTTCTCAGTAATTACCTGAAAGTAGCTGAGAAATCTGCTTGCTTTGAAGTAACTTGTTTTTGGATGGTCTTAACCCTAAAATAAGCATGCTTTTATGCATGATCAGTATAAAGGAACCCACATATTGTACATGAGGTGAACATCATGTTTGTAGGTGGTATTAGGCTCCTTACTTGGCTATTTTCTGGGAACTTGATGATTGTTCAGATTGAAAATATGATTGGGGAATGAAACAATCCTAGATTTATTATTTTGACCTTAGAATAACTTTAGATACAGAATAGGAGTCTAGAATTCTTCAGAAGCCATAAAAACTGGGGTGCCAGGGCAGCACCTAGCCACATATGGTTCTCCTGGTGGGTCCTAATGGTTGGATTTCTTCATTTTTGGTTCCTAGTTCAATATTTATTGACAAGTTTCAATTAAACAGCCTTCATAAGTATCTCTTACCCATCAGTAACACTTATATAACAAACACATAAATATCCATTTAAAAGAACATAACACTTTTCATTTGTCCCCCAAAATCAGCTTCTTGAACTAATTGAAGATGGAACCCTACCCCTTCTCTCATGCAGGTACATATGAGTATTTCTAACTGTCTTTAGTTGCGGTATATACTAGATATACTATAAAGCAAGTACTTGTCTTGCTGTGAGTGCTTAACTTTTTTTTTTGTTTTGGTATATTGTAATATTGTGTGCCAGCATGTTTTAGTTGATTCTTATTGATTGTAGCAAATGTTATTTTGCAGTTGTTCATGTATGCAATGTATAACTCCTGAAAAAGGGGCTTATCAGCCACGAAACGCGTTGAGTTTCAATTACCTAGAGTATATCTGTCAAAGAATGTTCCTCTAACCACAGCAATACTTACCGTGGAGTTTCATCCATAGACCTATTTTACTAAGAAAGAAAGAGGGAAGCTTCTTGCCCAATGTATATCTCTGAGCATGCTGAATATATGGTGATGTACTCAATATTTAACATTTTTAATAAAATATGCTGTAAACTTTAGTTGATGTTTGTGTTTTAAAGATGTGTATAATAGTATATTGTGTATGTATTTTATTCTATAAAGAATATATAGATGTCAGTAAATCATTTGTTTGGGTATGGGCTAACCCTCATTGCTCTTTAATTTAGAACACAACAACTCCATTTAGGTCTAGGAGAAGTTATTTTACAGTTGTGGGTAGCACCAAAAGGGATCATCAAAGGGATATTTAGGTAGGTTAGGGAGGCTGGTTGAGTTTTTAAAGTTGAATTTTATCTGCTGATCCATAAATAAAAAAATACCTATGCATTGGAGTTCAGTAGGAATAATAATGCTCTTGCCTTGGTGGTCAGTGGAAGTCATAAATATACCAGTGACAGTGGGAATAAAAAATGGGAGAAATGGTGTGCCTGTGTCAGCGAGAAATAGCGCCCCCTTAATGATGTTCACTTATTACTTTTTCTGCCTCCTGCACTGCTCCTCTTGGTGGCATTGCTGCCAGGACTATATAACACTATCAGGAAGGAGAACACTTAGCACAGCTAACTTTGATAAATTGTTGGATGTGAAAACACTTTACTAACTGCAAGCAGCTTCCATCTGTCCTTTGGGCTTGCAGTAAAGGGCCTTTTCCTTGTAGGAGCTGGCCCTTAAAGTTGTTTATAAACACAAAGTTGAAAAGTAGTATAGTATTATAAAATAATTTATATATGTCATTCTATTAGTCAGCTTCTACTTATATATTTTACCCCCCAAAAAATAAATAAAGTGCAAGTTGGTCTAAGACTGGGTACACATGTGCAACTTGATCTCTGCAGGTCCAAGGGATCTGTGCCCCCTCCAGTTTCACCCACCTTACACTCCCCTGCTGCCAGCACCAGCTCTGCTAAGGCATCACCTCCTCAGCTCACTTCCTGGTCCAGGTCATGTGACTCCCATTCAGCTTCTCCACTACCTCAGAGGACTAGAATGATTTGCAGATGCACTCCTCCTGGTGGTGGAAATGTGAACACCACCAGCCTCTAGTCTTCAGGACCTCTCTCCTGGTAGGATAGGATGCAGCAGGTCACATGGCTCCATCCATCACATGACCTGCCCCTAAAAGGAAGTGAAGGGCAACAGGAAGTTGCCTGAACAAGGAGTTCCTTAGGCTCTACTTCGGGGTTCCTGTTGTTTGTTTCTCTCGTTCCTGACTCATGTATTGACCTTGGCTTGACCTTGACTACTCCTGATCGCTGCCTGCCCTGACCTCTGGTTTTCCTGACTACTCTCTGCTCCTCTTTCTGGTACCACGTCTTGTTTCTGCCATCAGCAGTCACCTGCCTCTGCGTGCAGGGGGGGCGCAACCTGGCAGTTGCCTGAAGCGTAACTTCCTCACCTCTAGAGGCTCTGGTAAGGACAGCTGCTTAGACTCTGCGCCCTGTGCACATCTCTACCAACTGAGCTGGTGACACAGAGAGTCCACTATCCAGCCTTGCAGCTACTGTGACACAATTATTGTCGTTGGAAAGGATCTTTTACAATCCTTTCCAGTGCAAAAGACTGCGCAATGCATGAGCGAACATTGTACATACAGCAATGTTCTGTTCTATGGAGAGGGGAGGGGAGAGAATGACGGAGCGGCACCCCACATCGCTCTCTCCCCTTCACTTGCATTATGATCCTTCCTCGTCCGTCATCCATGTATCCACCATGGAGGACGAAGGAACCATGGAGGATTCCTCCAATATCAGCCCTGAGATGAAGTGTTGGACGAGAATCATCTGACTTGTGTATGTAGCCTTAAATAACCTTTAAACAACATTGTCACTCTGTTACAGGAAGTGAAAACATGAAAAACTGGCAAACTAAGCTGTTTAGGGAACTGTATTACAGGAAGGACTCAGGAAGAAAAGCAAAAGCTCTGCAATAATTCAAGAAAAATCATATTTGATTTCACCCATATTTATCCTTGAAATAAATGTTCTGTTCTGGAACCTAATAAAAATGAGCCATTGGTTATTAATTTCTTCATTAATGATCACCCATCATAAGTTACATCCCAGGGCCGTCAATGGAGCTCAGCAGTGATTCTTCAAAACTCAATTCTACTGATTTTCGAATCTTTCAAGTTGTGTGCTTCTCTGGCATAATACAGAATCGCAGCATTTTAATTCCTTAATCATTAATGCTTTTGGTATAATCTTTAAAAATAATGAAGAAGCCCCCCTGCTTCTCTTCAACAAAATTATAACTGCTCAAACCTGGACATCTATTTCAGTTGTCAATTTTCACCACAGGAAAGTTGACCATTGACATTTACCTCCAATAGCAGAGATCATAATAGCATTGCAATGTTCTTTTTTAAATGAGAAACCAAATTGCTTTGTTTGTCTGTTCTGGCCAGTTCTTCCTTTCTATTGGACATGGAGAGTATTAAATAATCATGTTGCTTGTTACTAGGAAACAGAATCAGTCTGGTACTTTTAATGAACAAAAATGGCAAAGTGAATTTTTAAAACCACACCAAAGGTTCATACTTATGGGTTTTGAAATATACTTTTGTTCAACCTCTTGTCAAACATGAAACTTATTGACAATCATTAATAAGTATTTTATGGCATTTGTCAAGCTTCATAAAGGCTCAAGGGAAACTTTCTTGGCAGTTGTCAGCAGATCTACAAAGCAGGCAGAAAAGAGAAGTGTTCTAGGTTTATGTTTAGTTGGCTAAGAGCCATTTGTGGTATTTACCAGGGCTATTGTTACCAGAGAAGGTGCAGAAAATGGTTACTTAGGGCTATGGCATAATAGCTTCTTATCTTTATTACAAAAACTTCAAAGATACAAATAATACATATATTTCCAATGCAACACTTATAAATCATTCATAAAAAAGGTAAATTAACAACATTACGTGAATGGAGAGTTTTCCTAATAGTCTTGGACAATCTTACTCTACTGATCACGTCCCACATAGAACATCAAATTACCTGTAGGATTACCACTAGAAGAACGCTGTTCACAATGTTACAAGGGGTTGCAAAAGGTATATGGACAATGTACTGGTGCTCAAGTCCAAAGGGTGGTAAGAAGAATCCATTCACCTGAAAAAGGAACATTTCCTCTCTTCTTATAATACACAATGTCCCCTACATGGTGGCAATAACAGATAAATTTTGTATTTCACTATTTCTTTTAAAGGATATCATTATTACTTCTGAGCAGCTCCACATACCTATCATTTATTGGCAGAGGCTATTCACAACATTATTAGTATAGTATAGTCTTAGTGTATATCAAAAAATGAAAGACAAAGAGAAAAGACTGGGGTTTTGAGTGGCTAATCCAAATATATTTAGTATAAATGCTTTTATGCCATATACGCAATGTAATACATTATTTACAGTAATGATATATTGAACAGGCAATAAAGGTTGGCTCTCCTATACGAAAACACAAAGCAGAATGCCAGGTTTACTAAACAAAAGCCACCTGACTAATTATTATTTGTAGGAATGATAATTGTTTAAACTCTGACGCGTTTCACCCATTGAGCTTCCTCAGGGAACATTTAGAGACTTTTCAAACAACTGTATAATGAAGTTTTTAAGTAATTAAGTTAGTATTATTTATTACTACCAATATTCCTTATATACTTTAGGCATTGGTAATTGTGTGTATATATAAAATTAACCGTATTACCATAATATTATGTATTTTCCAGTCTTCATAATATATGCGATTGTTTAAACATCCAATTTTTTTTTTGCTTTATTATACAGTTGTTTGAAAAGTAGAATGGAATGGAATAGGGGGCTTTTTATGAGGAGGGGGTATGATAACAATAAATATGCAAGGATGTATATACTAAGAGAATTTAGGTCAGGTTGGAAGCGTACCAAGTCCATTTCTCAACAAGACGAGTTGCTATATTGTACCCAGCATGCCCAACAGGCAGTCAGTTTTTCCATACAATCATTGACAATGAGATAGAGAACTTTAATTAGTGGGGAACATTGCAGACCTCTGCAAGGAAACCACTGCTTCCACACAAAGCAAGGGTCCTGAACACAGACCTTTCTATTTAGTCCATGGCTGATTTTAAAAGAAAAAAAATCAGTAATGAGCTAATTTATAAGGAAATAACAATCAGATAACAAAACTCCACTCTTTGTTTTAAACCCAATCACAATGGTGATAAGTGCTTCTAACACTGTACTGTAATTACATTAAAGTGGCAATCACTTGAATGAGTAACTGATCACCATTTTTGAAGGTGGCAATGGATATCTGTAATTAGTTAAATGGTGATCATACTCATATATTATCTTCATATTTATCACTAGTTTATTCATGAATTATTGATCTTCACAAAACCGAGGATCAGGTATGCTCACCTTTGACAGCAACCAGAAAAAGTAATAATATCATTACCCAGTTAATTCCAATCTCACCATATTTAGTACTGACACATCTAAAATACTGTCTCAGATCAGTACAGCAGATGGTCTAAAATAGTTATTTATGAAGCTGCCAGCGCTAATATTTCAGCAGCAAATAACACAACTCGGGATTGACTTTAACATACTGTTCTCTTTCATAAGTCACAGCTATGTAAACTTCATTCATGGGCCACAAGAGGGAACTAATCCTTCCTTAAAAATAGGAATGTCCTTGTGGAGTTCTCGGAGATGCATCTATACACAAAACAGACATACATTGACTAATAAATACTGTGTCACTTGTTACTGGTTTACAGAATCGTTTATCAAACTACCAAATTCCGAGTGAATTTATCATCATGTTTTCAGAGATAAACCCGATGGTAATAAGAGTGTTAGTTAGCTGTCAGTCTTATGATATATTGTAGATATCTGGATATTGTTAACTTATAATAAATTTAAATTAAATTCCTCCAACAGTCTAAAAGTGAAACTAAACCTAAGAATAAAAGTAATTGTGAGTGGGCAGGTTTTTTATTGCAGAAGAGACACGTTATATCTCTTAGAACAAACTTACCTGCTTTTTTGTTGTTTTTAAGTAAGCTCAGCTCTTCTTGTTCCAGGCATCTTCACCTGAACCTCTTTTAGGTTCTTGGATCTTTAGCCATATAGATTTGCTCATGCTGGAATGATCTACAAGATCTCCTAAGCGTGGTTCCCTCTATGCACCATTGTTTCTTCAGGAACTGGGCACTTTTGTTCTTCTGCAACCCTCACTGGGCACTAATGTTCCTCCCCACTCCCCCTGGGCAGTGTCCCCAACACCCTGCAGGACATGCTTGATTTCCCCCTTACCCTCCCCCCCTCTGGGCACTATTGTTACGGCCACCTCCTACCTACTAGGCAATACTGCTCATGCCACTGGTTGTTTTGTCCCTTCCACCGAGCATGGTTGTCCATCCACTGTGTACAATCCTGGGCCTGTGCTAAGTTCTATTGTTCCCTATTGTTCTTTCCCAACTGCTCAGAACCACTGTTCCCCTTACAACCTGTTGAGCAGTTCTCTAACTGACCACTGACAATGGACATTTTTCCTTCTTCCTGATTTTACAAATTCCAGACAGTTCAGGCTCTGACTGATGCACACCCCAGCGGGGTCAGAAGAAGGACCCTCTTGGGGGGGCACACCAGTCAGATCTATGGACCATGTCTCCCGTATGCATTGCAGGCTCAGGGCAGTGGGCGGGTTGTGTCTCTGGAGAGAGTTGGCGGGTCTTCATGACGTCACTCTGTCTAAAGTTTCTTCCCCTTTGAGTGAAACACCGCTCTCTGCGGATGCGCAGTCTGGAGTCCAATTTAGTGGTCCATGACGTCCAGAAGGTTGGGGACCACTTATAGCACACCCAAGAATTCCTCTTTCTCCACCAGTGCCATTTGAGATGAGATTGCAGCTACCACTTCTTCACACCAGTAAACTGCTGCCTCGGGGGGGATTCTACATGTAGGATCCACCTGTTGAATGGGGGGGGGGGTTCAGTACTACTCATGTTGTCATATCTGCAGACATTGGTTCTTTAAGAACCAGCACTTCAATATGAGTGACCAAGCGGCTGGCAAGGTACCCGCAGCCTCGTGGGACAGCTTGATCCAGCAGCAGATCTGAACCTGCCTTTTGGGGTGACAATCTGGTGGGTTTTTTTACAGTTTTCCCATCATGCTATGCTTGTTTCATGATGATCAAGATTGTAGTACCAGTTATAGTTATACCAGAGCATATTCATGTAGAATAAAAAAATATGGAAAGGTTTAGAAACACAAATACTTTTTTAAAAATTAAAATAATCGTAGTAATTTGCAGTGATAAAAATAAACAGAACCAAAATGTAAATATAGCCTAAAGTCAAACAGAAACAGAACAAAAATAATATCTTTCCATGGACTTCCCTATGGAAAACATACAATTGTTTGCAATCTTTTTTTTGTATGACATAAGTGAACACTAATGGCAAAAATGTACTAACTGAAAACTATGAATTGGTTAACAGCATCACAAAATTCAACAAATATATATTTTTTTTCTTTTTCTTTTATAATCAAACGATTGTAAAGTTGCACTAGATGCATTAAGTATGCATTAGTGTTTACTGCCACCTTGTGGTAAAACTAGGAGACATCTAAAGGTGATTCTTATCTCAATATGGAGCTATACTGCCACCAAGTGTTTGAATATTAAAGTGCAATGATACTTGGAATCAGCAAATTGTGTTTCTGCTGTGACTTTGGAAGTGTCAGTGGGCTCATTGTATTTTGTTCATTATAAATGTATTAGCACTGCATTTTCCCTTTCCCAGTTTTCCTTTTGTTGCCAGTTGAAGTGCCCTGCAGTTTATTAAAACCTAAAAAAAAATACCATTGAAGTGGTGCTACCTCCATAGTGGAAGGGTAAATGCTTGTTTAGGAAGGATGTAAAATTACTTTATCACCTTGCTTCTGCAATCTCTTCTGTGCAACCAGCTTTGGCAGCCACTTCTTCTATGATGCTCCATGCAGCAGTCGCAGCCACTGACCTCAAACCCCACCACACAGGATCAATAATTCTGCATTGTAAACGAGGGCACAGGTAGCCCACCCACAACCTGGTTTATTATCTGTGTGTGCCACTGGGAGAGCAAGGGATAAGGTAGGTATAAGTTCTTCATACTACTCCCCTGCTGCTAAACAAGCATTTAACTATATACCTGTTTTTTTCTAATATACCTGGAAGTCACCTTTAAGAAAAGAGACGCAAAATACCTGTATTTTATATTTTTCTATCAATATACATTTAAATGGAATTGGGGCTATTTGGATCTTTACATTGTGCTACTGTTTGCGTTAACACAACGCATGGTAACATACATAACCTGCATTGTCATGTAGTTTAAATGGCACCTCTATTCACTAAGCCAATGCACCTGCAGTGCCTAATAGTGCATTGCTGTCATGTGTTTTTTAGTTTCTTAAGGTGTACAGCCAACCCATTACCTTTTAGTGGATTGTCTTATTACAATGTGCATTATTGCATGTTAATTAAGCCATAACACAGACCTAAACTGGCCCAACTAGTATTGTATTTCTGTATCTTCACCTGGAGCAGTTGGTGCTTTGCATCATTTTAGACAATAGTTTGACAATATGGATAAATGAATGAAAAAACAGTAATCACTTGAGAACAAGTGGATTAAGCCGTGAAACACATTGAGTTTGATATCCCCTGGGAGCCATAATATTTATATTTTGTTTATGTTTGATGTATCGTTTTGCTGAATTTCGATAACCCATCGGAACTTCAAGGAAATTTCGCGAAAATGCCAGAGGCGTTCTCACTCATCCCTACTATTGGGCACCCCTGTAGTGGACTTTATAGTTTTTTCACATGCATAGTAACCTCAAAACACATTGTGAATCTTCATTAATCTCTCTTTTGTAAGTGGTCACCTGAAGCATTTTCCTAGGAGTAGAGACCTTAGTAAAACATTTGGCCAGAACATAAAAATGGATTTCAGTGAATGCATTATAAAACTGGCCATGAAATTAAATAAATGAGAACATTTGCACATTCACACATTTGGCTTGATTTATCAAAGTTTTCCAAGGCTGGAGAAGATAGAATATCATAGGAGAACCTGGGTGATCCAGCAAACATGGAAAATCTGGTCCAGGACTAAAGTCCATTGCCAATTAATTGCAAGTGATTTTTACATTTTTACTGCATATAGATACATAGTTATTTTAGTGACCTCTAAGGAATGGAGACTTTTAACTTTTTATTACATTTTAGCATGAGTCTGTTCTAAATCTGATGCTGGAGAAGGATTGTGATCCAACTCCAATGTCCTTTAACCTTTTATCTAGATGCCTAATATGGATAAAACTTCTGCATGGTTTTCACCTGTGCTTGATGTATAAAGGAGAAATCTTCCTGCACTTCCATTTCTTATGACATGTCTTTAAGACATGCTTCACAAACAATTTTTCCTTATCTGTAAGGAATCCTGCAGGCCCTGCATATGCAAGAGGATGGAACCAGAAATGCAAAATAGCTTTCATGCTTTCCATTTTGCTTATGTTCCTTAGATGACTTTGCAAAACAATGACGTTTGCGGGATTTATGACAAGCTGTCAAGCACTTGAAACAATCCAGTGTGATGTAGGAAAAAAACTCATAATATTGCATTCCATGCATGATCTAAAAATCAAAACACCAGTTTAGGACAGACTCTATTTTATATGAATTTGGCACACAATCACTGTAACTCCTATGGTGTTCATTAGAGGTTTTTCCTAGGTAATGGTGGGCTAAAGGATCAAAAAGAGAGAGTGATGACATCAAGGCAGAGACACAATAGATAAGACTGCAGAGTGGTATAGCAGTAGTGTGGTTATTATTATTATAGTTATGGTAATACCACAGGCAAAACAAACAAGGCAATACAGAAATAACTGAACAATAGAAGGAGCAGTGGTTACACACCTCACCAGTAATAAGGACACCATATAGTATTTATATCCTCCTTCCTAAAATATTGCCAAGTATTGTAAAGGTGTCGCATAGGGTGTTCTTCACCAGCCAGCCACCTACCTTGCCACCTGGCCCACCTGTGAGCTGCAGCCACACATACAGGCATGACATCAGATACCAGGGGTGCAGACACAAGGCTCCTACCCTGTTTCCCCGATTATAAGGCACTGTCTTATATTTTTTAAAATGCCAAAACTTGCCCTAGGTCTTATTTTCAGGGGGATGTCTAATGTATATACTGTAGAAGACTACAGTACACATTTATTGTTGAAAATCACTCATGATCACTCATGTGCCATTGATTGTCCCCTTTTGATCACTCATGTGCCATTGATTGTCCCCTTCTGATCTCTCATGTGCCATTCATATTCCCCTTCCGATCACTCATGTTCCATTGATTGTCTCCTTCTGATCACTCATGTGCCATTCATATGGTATTCC